>NW_027361792.1:2635000-2912500 GCF_039654945.1 Dendrobates tinctorius
CGGACGACCATCGGATAAAATCTGCCGCTAATGCAAGTCTATGGGGAAAAAAACGGATCCACCAAAAAAAGGGGCGGATCCGTTTTTTTCTAAAAACGGCAGATTTTGACTGATGTCAAAAAACTGAAGTGTGAAACAGGCCTAATGCTGTATATCTGCCCCTGGTCCGACCTGCAAGATAAGAAAAATAAGTTTTATTACACTCACCCAGGGGCGGTCCGGCGCCTCCCATCTTCATGCGATGACGTCCTCTTCCTTGCTTCTGTTGCCCTTCTGTGCAGGCGCACTGATCTGCCATGTTGAGGGCAGAGCAAAAAACTGCAGTGCGCAGGTGCTGGGGACTCTCTGACCTTTCCCGGCACCTGCGCACTGCAGTACTTTGCTCTCCCCTCAACATGGCAGATCAGTGCGCCTGCACAGAAGGGCAACAGAAGCAAGGAAGAGGACGTCATCGCATGAAGATGGGAGGCGCCAGACCTGCGACACCAATCGGACCAGACCGGACCTCCCACCCAGGTGACTATAATACAACTTATCTTTCAGGTCAGGCTGGGGGCAGATATACAGCATTTCTGTAGATAAGCCCTGAAAGGCAGTGGCCGCATCTTATAGCGGCAAAAAGAGGTGACAGGTTCCCTTTAAATTCTAACTGCGGTCTCAGAGTCAGCAGAACTCGCCGCAGAATGTTTTGTATCTGCCTCTAGCCCCTCCCCTCTAAGCCCATTTCTGCCTCTAGCTCCTCCTCTGTCTACCTCTAGCTCCTCCCCTCTCTGTATCGGCCTCTAGCTCCTCCCCTCTATGCCTGTTTTGCCTCTAGCTCCTCCCCTCTGTATCTGCCTCTAGCTCCTCCTCTGTCTGCAGCTCCTCCCTCTTCATGAGCGCCAACTGTCACCTCCTAACCCAGTAATGGGAAGCCTGTTGTCACTGAAGACGCCATTTACACATGCACTAAGCGTGCCGCCTGTCCTGGAGGAGAATGCTGCAGATCTCTCTCATAAGACACATTACAAAGTTTCTTCATTTCCTTTGATCTATTGATTTATGAAATAAACAATAAATCGGCGTTTACACTTTAAGTTCCAATTCTCCAGAATCCGGAGGATTTCCTAAACACTCGGACACTCTCATACACTGTGATCCTATAGGATCCTTCATTACGGGCCATCCGTGCCGGATGAGCCTCTCCTGCCCACCCCATGATGTAGGCTCATAAGTCTAAGCCCTTACTCTGCCTTTTGTAGGCAATCTATTGCTCTCTGTTATCAGCCAGGCTGTGAAAGCTATGAGGAGACTGACCATACGACCGTCACACACCTATTCCTGATCCATTATAGTGTCGGTGGCCCTAGGTGACCCGCTCCGGAGACATCAGTCAGTATGTGGCACATTATGACGAACGCGGGCAAGGGTGGCACCACTGCGGTGCTCTCTGGGCGATGCGTCCGGTGACGTGACCGATGGGGGGACGGTGTCAAGCAGTGGGATCTCGGATGACTCAACGCAGTCCGGAGCTGTTACTGTTACAAGTTACTGTCACTATGGCAACAAACGCTAATGGGGCAGAGCGAGAAAGCGGAGAACAACAGCGAGAAGAGGAATACAGATGAGGGGACACTGAGTGACTGTCAGTCACAGGCCGACATGGGGGGGGATAAGCCATTAGCCTGTCCTCATCCCATTAGCCGCCCCTAAGGGATTACACGTTTCTATTAGCAGAGATTACTCCATGCCACTGTCAAGGGATATTCCGATATTCTGAGACATCACCCTTCATCCCCGGCCGACTAGTACCGTCTACTAATGGGCACTGACATGGCTGTCACTCAGCTTCAGGTCCCGGTAGACACTGCCTACGTCGTACCATATGGTGCTGGAGTGATTAATTGATGCGCCACACCCGAGAGGGTCCAGATAATACGGCCAGATCATTGGCCGAATATCACTGCTAACTCCATAAACTAAGGAAAGTCACGGGATCCATCATACATCTATGGGCACCAGGAGCGGGACCAGACGCTGGAAGCTCGTATGCCACGGCCATCATGGCCAGTGCACACCCCAAGGGCCACCAGCGCCCAGATGTCCATATCGGCAGCACTGTTCCCCAGGGGACCATCATACTTGACCACATTTCGGCATGATCTTTTCTGATAGCCATAGCACCTTTTTTCAGGGCCACAACTTTTCCATGACTCTTTGAAGCCTCCTCCACGGAATAAAAAACCCTTCTGATCAAACTCATAATATTTTTATTTTCAGGGAGGTTCCAGGAGCTTTGCCAATTGTTCTGGGGGGCGGGGTGGTCTCCCCTCTGTCTGTGAGCCCCTGGCTTTTCCATGGGGGTTGTCCTACAGTGTCACTGCTCTCGGAGCAGGTGTTAGGAGTGTTGAAGGGGGCAGCACCGATAACTTGGGTCCCCAAACCGTCACCACCGCAAGTAACAATACTACATGTTATGCCGTATAGCAGTATTATTGGGACATTGCAATAAACTGCTATTAGTTGAATTTGCATACGTCATATGTTGGCTCCTGTGTGTTGGTATTATTTGAGCAGTATATGGGGGTATTATTTGGCACTGTATCAAATGTTTTATTTAAAAGGTCCATGTATGACAATGTATGACCACACAGGCCACCATCCAATATATGTGTCCCTGAGTGTCACCAGGAGGATTAGGATGAGCAGCGCTATACTTTTCTAACATTGCCACTGATCATGGCCTTCATGAGATCACACATGATCATGAGCAGTAGAGTACACAGAAGGCCCAATGTAACACTATTACCCTGTTTATGCACTTAAAGGGATTGTTCCATTAACAATATCCACAGGATGGATGATAAAATATGATTTCTGAATGAAGGAGGGGGTCCGGATACACAGATCTCTAGAATGGGGGGGATTAGACGGGAGCGGTAGTGAGCATGTGCGACCACCACTACTATAAACAGTGAATGGAGCAGTAGTGAGCGTGTGCGAAAACCTCCTATAGACGGTGACTGGGGCGGTAGTGAGCATGTGCAACCACCTCCTATAGACGGTGACTGGAGCGGTAGCGAGCGTGTGCAACCTCCTCCTATAGACGGTGACTGGAGCGGTAGTGAGCGTGTGCAACCACCTCCTATAGATGGTGACTGGAGCGGTAGTGAGCGTGTGCGACCACCTCCTATAGATGGTGACTGGAGCTGTAGTGAGCGTGTGTGACCACCTCCTATAGACGGTGACTGGAGCGGTAGTGAGCGTGTGCGACCACCTCCTATAGACGGTGAATGGAGCGGTAGTGAGCGTGTGCGACCACCTCCTATAGATGGTGAATGGAGCGGTAGTGAGCGTGTGCAACCACCTCCTATAGACGGTGACTGGGGCGGTAGTGAGCATGTGCAACCACCTCCTATAGACGGTGACTGGAGCGGTAGCGAGCGTGTGCAACCTCCTCCTATAGACGGTGACTGGAGCGGTAGTGAGCGTGTGCAACCACCTCCTATAGATGGTGACTGGAGCGGTAGTGAGCGTGTGCGACCACCTCCTATAGATGGTGACTGGAGCTGTAGTGAGCGTGTGCGACCACCTCCTATAGACGGTGACTGGAGCGGTAGTGAGCGTGTGCGACCACCTCCTATAGACGGTGAATGGAGCGGTAGTGAGCGTGTGCGACCACCTCCTATAGATGGTGAATGGAGCGGTAGTGAGCGTGTGCGAACACCTCCTATAGACAGTGACTGGAGTGGTAGTGAGCGTGTGCGACCACCTCCTATAGACAGTGACTGGAGCAGTAGTGAGTGTGTGCGAACACCTCCTGTAGACGGTGACTGGAGCGGTAGTGAGCGTGTGTGACCACCTCCTATAGACAGTGAATGGAGCGGTAGTGAGCGTGTGTGACCACTTCCTATAGACAGTGAATGGAGCGGTAGTGAGCGTGTGTGACCACCTCCTATGGACAGTGGATGGAGCGGTAGTGAGCGTGTGCGACCACCACTACTATAGACTATGACTGGAGCGGTAGTGAGTGTGTGTGACCACCTCCTATAGACAGTGGATTGAGCGGTAGTGAGTGTGTGTGACCACCTCCTATAGACAGTGAATGGAGCGGTAGTGAGCGTGTGTGACCACCTCCTATAGACAGTGGATGGAGCGGTAGTGAGCGTGTGCGACCACCACTACTATAGACTATGACTGGAGTGGTAGTGAGGGTGTGCGACCACCTCCTATAGACAGTGGATTGAGCGGTAGTGAGTGTGTGTGACCACCTCCTATAGACAGTGAATGGAGCGGTAGTGAGCGTGTGTGACCACCTCCTATAGACAGTGGATGGAGCGGTAGTGAGCGTGTGCGACCACCACTACTATAGACTATGACTGGAGTGGTAGTGAGGGTGTGCGACCACCTCCTATAGACAGTGGATTGAGCGGTAGTGAGTGTGTGTGACCACCTCCTATAGACAGTGAATGGAGCGGTAGTGAGCGTGTGTGACCACCTCCTATAGACAGTGGATGGAGCGGTAGTGAGCGTGTGCGACCACCACTACTATAGACTATGACTGGAGTGGTAGTGAGGGTGTGCGACCACCTCCTATAGACAGTGAATGGAGCGGTAGTGAGCGTGTGTGACCACCTCCTATAGACAGTGGATGGAGCGGTAGTGAGCGTGTGCAACCACCACTACTATAGACAGTAAATGGAGCGGTAGTGAGCGTGTGCAACCACCACTACTATAGACAGTAAATGGAGCGGTAGTGAGCGTGTGCGACCACCTCCTATAGACAGTGAATGGAGCGGTAATGAGCGTGTGCGACCACCTCCTATAGACAGCGAATGGAGCGGTAGTGAGTGTGTGCGACCACCTCCTATAGACAGTGGATGGAGCGGTAGTGAGCGTGTGTGACCACCTCCTATAGACAGTGAATGGAGCGGTAATGAGCGTGTGCGACCACCTCCTATAGACGGTGAATGGAGCGGTAGTGAGCGTGTGCGACCACCTCCTATAGACAGTGAATGGAGTGGTAGTGAGCGTGTGTGACCACCTCCTATAGACAGTGAATGGAGCGGTAATGAGCGTGTGCGACCACCTCCTATAGACGGTGAATGGAGCGGTAGTGAGTGTGTGTGACCACCTCCTATAGACAGTGAATGGAGCGGTAATGAGCGTGTGCGACCACCTCCTATAGACAGCGAATGGAGCGGTAGTGAGTGTATGCGACCACCTCCTATAGACAGTGGATGGAGTGGTAGTGAGCGTGTGTGACCACCTCCTATAGACAGTGAATGGAGCGGTAATGAGCGTGTGCGACCACCTCCTATAGACGGTGCATGGAGCGGTAGTGAGCGTGTGCGACCACCTCCTATAGACAGTGGATGGAGTGGTAGTGAGCGTGTGTGACCACCTCCTATAGACAGTGAATGGAGCGGTAATGAGCGTGTGCGACCACCTCCTATAGACAGTGGATGGAGCGGTAATGAGCGTGTGCGACCACCTCCTATAGACAGTGAATGGAGCGGTAATGAGCGTGTGCGACCACCTCCTATAGACAGTGGATGGAGTGGTAGTGAGCGTGTGTGACCACCTCCTATAGACAGTGAATGGAGCGGTAATGAGCGTGTGCGACCACCTCCTATAGACAGTGAATGGAGCGGTAATGAGCGTGTGCGACCACCTCCTATAGACAGTGAATGGAGCGGTAATGAGCGTGTGCGACCACCTCCTATAGACAGTGGATGCAGCGGTAATGAGCGTGTGTGACCACCTCCTATAGACGGTGAATGGAGCGGTAGTGAGTGTGTGCGACCACCTCCTATAGACAGTGGATGGAGTGGTAGTGAGCGTGTGTGACCACCTCCTATAGACAGTGAATGGAGCGGTAGTGAGCGTGTGCGACCACCTCCTATAGACAGTGAATGGAGCGGTAATGAGCGTGTGCGACCACCTCCTATAGACAGTGAATGGAGCGGTAATGAGCGTGTGCGACCACCTCCTATAGACAGTGGATGGAGCGGTAATGAGCGTGTGCGACCACCTCCTATAGACAGTGGATGGAGCGGTAGTGAGTGAGTGCGACCACCTCCTATAGACAGTGGATGGAGCGGTAATGAGCGTGTGCGACCACCTCCTATAGACAGTGGATGGAGCGGTAATGAGCGTGTGCGACCACCTCCTATAGACAGTGGATGGAGCGGTAATGAGCGTGTGTGACCACCACTACTATAGACAGTGGATGGAGCGGTAGTGAGTGAGTGCGACCACCTCCTATAGACAGTGGATGGAGCGGTAATGAGCGTGTGCGACCACCTCCTATAGACAGTGGATGGAGCGGTAGTGAGTGAGTGCGACCACCTCCTATAGACAGTGGATGGAGCGGTAGTGAGCGTGTGCTACCACCACTACTATAGACAGTGAATGGAGCGGTAGTGAGCGTGTGCGACCACCTCCTATAGACAGTGGATGGAGTGGTAGTGAGTGAGTGCGACCACCTCCTATAGACAGTGGATGGAGCGGTAGTGAGTGAGTGCGACCACCTCCTATAGACAGTGGATGGAGCGGTAGTGAGCGTGTGCTACCACCACTACTATAGACAGTGAATGGAGCGGTAATGAGCGTGTGCGACCACCTCCTATAGACAGTGGATGGAGTGGTAGTGAGTGAGTGCGACCACCTCCTATAGACAGTGGATGGAGCGGTAGTGAGCGTGTGTGACCACCACTACTATAGACAGTGAATGGAGCGGTAGTGAGCGTGTTCAACCACCACTACTATAGACAGTGAATGGAGCGGTAATGAGCGTGTGCGACCACCTCCTATAGACAGTGGATGGAGTGGTAGTGAGTGAGTGCGACCACCACTACTATAGACAGTGAATGGAGCGGTAGTGAGCGTGTGCTACCACCACTACTATAGACAGTGAATGGAGCGGTAGTGAGCGTGTTCAACCACCACTACTATAGACAGTGAATGGAGCGGTAGTGAGCGTGTGCGACCACCACTACTATAGACAGTGAATGGAGCGGTAGTGATCGAGTGCTACCACCTCCTATACACAGTGACTGGAGCGGTGGTCGCACAGGCGCACTACCCCTCCAGTCACACAGGGGACCCCCATTCTCATATCCGGATCACACATTCATCATGGATCTATTTATTGCAGTGGATGTGACATACCTTGGAGGCATCTGGACAATTATTCTATTATTTGCCTAAATGCATATAACCCACAACCTGTCGGATCTCATAGCGTCGGCGCATGTGACACGCCTTGTGCCGTACCTGTGTGCGTGGCGCCTGTGGAAACAGGTTGAGCGTTGTAGGCCTCTTAGGTCTGTAGGTGTCCATAGTTGCTGGAAGAATTGGCCTGGGGTCCACGGGAGGCAAGATCTCTTCTTCGGGGAGTTGGCCAGCATCAATCAGGTCCAGCTGAAGCATCTCCGCCTGGATCCGACTGGCAGCTCCCCCCCCTCCTGGGGCAGGACCCGGCTCAGCACGCAGGCGGCTCTGGGGGATCAGGAGACAGAGTCATGGGACCAGGGGGAGGGAGAGGGACAGAGTGACATCATCTGCTGGGAGGGTGAGGGGGTGAACAGAATGACTGCCTGGGGGGGACAGAGAGGGACAAGATTAAGAAGACCCCATGTGTCACTGTAAGGAAAGCAAATCATGGAATGGAAAAGCAAAACCACTGATAAGCAACCGGTGGAGGAATGCCACCGGCGGAGCGGCTGCGTCACTGATGAGCCTGGTGGGCAGAAACGTCACCGGACGGCGGCCACTCGGGAAGAATAGTAATTAGTAGTCAACAGAGAGCAGCAGATGGATGATGATGCAGACGCTGACACACGGCACCATCCCGGCAGGGACCAGAAACATGGACACCTGTCCAGACCGGCTACTACAGCCAGACACAAATCATCCCCAAATACAAAGCAATGAACATTATGGGACGAGTCTTATATAGAGACACAAAGAATATCCATTTTCTATCTATCTAGCTCTATATTAAGACAGACTTTGTATTACTACTACGTTTTTCGGCACCAGGAGTCTGGGAATACATATCTATTTCTTGGCTGAGATGAATGCTTGATATGGACACAATTGCTGCCTGTGAATGTAAGGCTTGAGTGTTCTCATTCACTGACAGCAATCAAATATTGAAAATGGTAAAAAAAAAAAAAAAAAAAAAAGAAAATCATAACACAAAGTTGTATAAAAGTTTTAGAACTTTTACTTTGTATAGTTATTAAAGGGAGTGTCCATTTTTTGGAGAACCCTTTCTTAAATGCAATAGTTTCCCACAGAAAATTGAAATAGAATATTAAACTCTCCTCTCGCGCCTCGGGACATTTGCAGCGTTGTCGGCGCCGGCCCTACCGGCACGCACACGACATTGTTATGCCACACACGAGCGCTGCTGTTTGCAACCAAGGGAAGAGCGAGCAGTGCAGCCTGTCGGCGAGAGCCGGTAGACACATCGCTGGAAAGGTGCCAGAGAGGGAGGCGAGTACAATGGGTTTGTTTTATTTTCTATTGGTCTTTATTGCTTTTAAGAAGGGGTTAGACAAGTAGTAGACATGTCCTTTAACACCTTAATGCCCATGATGGATATATACAGCGGGGGGGTGAAGTGGGCTGGGGAGCTGAGCTCTTTCCGCACGCGGCTAAATTAAATGAATTCCGCGTCCAGAGCTGAGCTCAATCTCCGACAGCGGCATTTAAATGTAACGCGCGCGGATGGTGGTGTGCCGATGGGCTGCCCTTCGGCTATGTGCACACGGTGCGGATTCTGCTGCATTTCCACAGCGGTTTGGGCCCTGCGGAAACGCAGCAGTTCCGCTGACAAGGTACAGTACAATGAAAGCCTATGGGTTTTCAAAAACACTGTGCTGACGGTGCGCTTTTTCCCGCGCGGTTTTGCTGTGGTTTACAAACCGCAACATATCAATTGTTTGGGCGGTTTCCGCAGCGGTTTCACACCTTTAACATAGTAGAGGTGTGAAACCGCAGACCAAACCGCAGGTCACTTTACCTGCGGTTCCACGCGGGAAAAACCGCAGGTGAATCTGCAACGTGTGCACATAGCCTTACAGCTGGGGGTCTGCTGAAGGCATCACTGCCATCTTGGTACTCCTATGAAGCTCAGTTACGAGCCAAGCTTGAAAGGCAATCGAGATTTTCACTATATACTGCAATACAATGGTATTATGGTATATAGTAGAAGCAATCAGATTCAAGTTCACTAAAAGAATGAATAAAAAAAAAAGTCAATGTAAAAAAATAAAAATAAAAGTCCAAATCACCCCAGATACCCCCATTTAAAATAAAGAAAATGAAAAAATAAACATATTTGGTGTCACCGCATCTGAGAAAATCTGATATAATCAAAATATGAGATTAATGAACCCGTAAACACCAGAAAGAGGAAGAAAATTGAATCGCAAAGTCCACGGGCAACACATTTCCCTAATAAAAGAAAATAAAAAGCGATCAAAATGTTGTACAGTTCCTCAATAAAACCGTCAGCTCCCCACACAAGAATAAGCCGCGCACACTTCCATCAATGGAAAAATATAAAAAGAAAAAATTTGTGGGGGGGGGGGGTTTCACCACTTGATAAAAAAAAAAAAATCTATAGACGCTCGGCATGTGGCAGGAATGCATTTTTTTTTTTTTCACCATATCATCTTGCTTGAAAATTTTCCTCGGTTTACAGTAAATCGGATGGTAAAATGAATTGTCGTTCAAAACTAAAACTCGTCCAGCAAAAAAAAAAAATCAAAAACAATCTCTTATATTGCCATGTCAACAAGAATAAAAAAAAAAAAAAAAGACAAAAGTGCAACAAAAAAAAAAGATAAAATGCCCAGCTATTAAGGGGTTTATCACAATAAAAATGAAAAGTTATAAAACTTTTACACAACTTTGTGTAATGATTTTTTTTTGTTTTCAATATTTGCTTGTTGTCAGTGAATGAGAACAGTAACCCTGTGCAAGAAATGGGGAGTGCAAACATTCACTTACAGCAAGCTTATATCTAGAAAATTATGAGAAATTGGAAAAAATAAGTATGGTAGAAAGTGATGTGACTTCACTTATTAGCAATAATTGGGCCAGCCAGGTACCCAGGAGGCAACTACCGAACCCACCAGAGATATGTTGAAGCTAAGAATGGTCACTGCCCATCTGCCGCACCATTAGCCTCATCTTGGCTGAGCCGACGTCTCCTGGCAGCGACACAATCAGCGCAGAACATCCTGTGACATCTGCTGGGCTCCCGGCAGAACCATATGGATGGCATATGTAACGAAGTTTAGGGAAGGCACCAAAACAATTGGAATATTAACAAATCCCTAAGCCAAAGCTGGCAGGGCCTCGGGTAGAAAGTTTGTCTGATGTACACAGATCATTTGTAGCTCATGTCATCTTTAAAGGGATAAGGAAATAAGATCCATTTTTTCTGAAAATCCAGAAATGTTGGCACTCGGATCGGACACAGGACTAGTAAATCTCTCAAAATAATAGCTATGGGTCCCATTGTGAGAGATCATTGCTCAGCCCGCCAACCACCGGATATTCATCATCCATAGCGGTATAACAAACTGTACAGCCAGATGAGTACACAGACGAGAAGGGGGCTCATAGGGAGAACCAGCCTGGACCCCCATTAGGGTGGAGAATTCTGCAAGTTCGGACAGAAGAGCTTGGGCTTTGCCTTCTCCGCACTCTTTTCATGACCCTGGAGCCAAATTTCTCACACTATCATTTTAGGGTTTCAGCAGTTTATAGGGCTGGGGTCAGGGCACTGGATGGTCTGCGCCCCGGCCAAGGTATGGGGATCTGCACTTGGGGACTGCATTGGAGGGTGCACTTAATTATCCCTGATTTCTACTCTCCATTAAAGGGACTCTCTATTTTAATTCACTCCTTAAAGGTCCTCAGCTTGGAGTCCTCTTCTACTAACCACAGTGGACACCCGCTGAAAACATTGGTTCCTGAATTTCACAGACATCCCCTCTAAATTTAGCAGATAGGTAATAATAATATTAATAAAAATTACTAATGGAATAAATAAAAAAAGTTTTTGAAATGAAACATTGGCAACTTTCTTATGCACTCTCGACGCTGACTCTTCCCCATTCCTCAGCTTGCTGTCAACAAATGGAAACATTCTTGCTAATATAGAGAGTCCGAGTATCAGGCGGCAGCTCTGCCTATGAGGGGGCGCACAATCCATGCGCACAGGTCTGTAGATCTATGCTGACTCCATCTTTGCAGTCACTCACCTTGCAGCGCCGGCTCTCATTACAGTGCAAACTGATTCCACATTCGTCGGTGATCTCTGTAATCTCTGATAAATCTTCGTCTTCAAACTCCTCCAGGGTAATATCATGCGTGAGCCTGGTGGGACAGAGAATGGTCATCTACATATATGTACTATGCAATGTAACTGTGCATGCTGCAACAATCGCACTAATGTGTGTAACCGCCGAGTCACGAGCATTGCATGCAGCCCTTATACGGCCTATCTCCAGGTGCAGCCTGCCGCTGCCCTCATCTGCAGAGGACCTTATTTTCTATGTGTATATACATATATGTATTCATGTATTTGTGTTGTGTGTTGTACATATACGTATGTCTAAATCCACGCTTGTGCTGAGCGAACATACATGTAAGGACACAGATGAGGAAACGTATGCACATATCTATAGGTTCAAACACTTCTGTTGTGAAACTATGTAGGAGTGCATCTATGGGTGCTGTGAGCATACGTATGAGCAAATCCGTGCATGCTGTGAGCATACGTATGAGCAAATCCGTGCATGCTGTGAGCATACGCATGACCAAATCCGTGCATGCTGTGAGCATACGCATGACCAAATCCGTGCATGCTGTGAGCATACGCATGACCAAATCCGTGCATGCTGTGAGCATACGCATGACCAAATCCGTGCATGCTGTGAGCATACGCATGACCAAATCCGTGCATGCTGTGAGCATACGCATGACCAAATCCGTGCATGCTGTGAGCATACGCATGACCAAATCCGTGCATGCTGTGAGCATACGCATGACCAAATCCGTGCATGCTGTGAGCATACGCATGACCAAATCCGTGCATGCTGTGAGCATACGCATGACCAAATCCATGCATGCTGTGAGCATACGCATGTCTAAATCCGTGCATGCTGTGAGCATACGCATGTCTAAATCCGTGCATGCTGTGAGCATACGTATGACTCAATCCGGGCATGCTGTGAGCATACATATGAGGACAAGTATGAGTACACATATGCATATATCTGAGTACAAATATGTCTGTTCTGAGTATATGTATGAGTGCATCTATGGCTGTTGTGAACATACGCATGAGTACGCGTATGTATGTAAATTTAGAACATACCTATAATAGCATCCAAGCATGACAAGAGTATAAATATGAGTGTATGTATGCCTGTCCTGAGCATATGTATAAGTGCATGTTATGAGCATACTTATAAGAGCATGTTTGCATGTTGTGGGCATATGTATAAGGGCATACGCCTAAGTGCATGTTATAAGCATACGTATAGGTGCATGTTTGCATTTTGTGAGCATACGTATAAGTGCATGTTGTGAGCATGCGAAATAAGTGTATGTTATGAACATAAGTATAAGTGCATATTGGCATGTTGTGTGCAAGTCTATGGCTGCATCTCTCTAGGGTTTTATAGCTATTTGGAATATTTTTAGTGTATTCATGCACCACTGAATTAAATATGACATTACCGATTCCCTATAGCTGTGGGACAGATCCTCAATGACTGACAATGAGCGCTATCAGTCCTATATCATAAATCATATTTGTTTGTTTTTTCATTTCCACCTATTCATTGTAAGGGATTTATATTTTATTCTAGGCAAGTCCAGCCAGCTAACAGGCGACACGGAGTATCCAGCGTCCTGGATGGGAAAATCACTGTTAGCGTGGCTGGTCTGGAGCCGGAATCTCCAGGAGTGGACCCTCTGGGCTGTGGCACCGAGGGGCCCCGGGCGAGCTGCCAGGTGGAACCGACCCCTATACAGGGACCGTTAGGAGCAGACCCAGGGGTTCGAGTACCACGGTAGCTGGTACCGAGAGGGGAGGCTCAGGATGGACTGGAGTAGGAGTGTGGGACTAAAGTGTAGATGGCAGGACAGAGCTGGAACACAGGAGACAGGAGTGGAGTAAGACTGTAGACTGGAACGTGGAGGGATGGTTGGATCAGGAACCCAGGAGACAGGATTGGAACAGGAGCACTGGAGGCAGGACTGGAGTAGGACGGAAGGACTGGAGCAGGATGGAACAGGAACACCGGAGGCAGGACTAGAGTAGGGTGGAAGGACTGGAGCAGGATGGAACAGGAACACCGGAGGTAGGACGGAAGGACTGGAGCAGGATGGAACAGGAACACCGGAGGCAGGGCTGGAGTAGGACGGAAGGACTGGAGCAGGATGGAACAGGAACACCGGAGGCAGGGCTGGAGTAGGATGGAAGGACTGGAGCAGGATGGAACAGGAACACCGGAGGCAGGACTGGAGTAGGACGGAAGGACTGGAGCAGGATGGAACAGGAACACCGGAGGCAGGACTGGAGTAGGGTGGAAGGACTGGAGCAGGATGGAACAGGAACACCGGAGGTAGGACGGAAGGACTGGAGCAGGATGGAACAGGAACACCGGAGGCAGGGCTGGAGTAGGACGGAAGGACTGGAGCAGGATGGAACAGGAACACCGGAGGCAGGACTGGAGTAGGACGGAAGGACTGGAGCAGGATGGAACAGGAGCACCGGAGGCAGGACTGGAGTAGGGTGGAAGGACTGGAGCAGGATGGAACAGGAACACCGGAGGCAGGACTGGAGTAGGGTGGAAGGACTGGAGCAGGATGGAACAGGAACACCGGAGGTAGGACTAGAGTAGGACGGAAGGACTGGAGCAGGATGGAACAGGAACACCGGAGGCAGAGCTGGAGTAGGACGGAAGGACTGGAGTAGGATGGAGTATAGCAGGGGACACGGATAGCAGGACTGCGAGGCTGCTGCAGGGAGCACATGAGAACGGGACTGTGAGACTGCAGAGAGCATACGAAGAAGCGAGGCCTAGTGTGCTAGGAAACACAATGATCAGGCGCCTCCCTCAGGGGGAAGCGGCCTGATATGCCCGTCTGGTCTGCCATTGGTCAGGGGGTGCTTCCGGGTCAGGGCATTGCCAGAGCACAAGAAGCAGAAGGGAGGCGCGGCCGCAGCCTATGGCGCATGCGCATTGCATGCAAAGACGCGGTCGGCCACGCGTCTGTCAGAGGAGACCGACGTGGCTGAAGGGTGGCGAGGGGCTGCGGCGTGGGAGCGATGGCCGGGTGAGTATGCAGAGACGGTGTGGGAGCGGAGGCCGGGTGAGTATGTCGGAACGGCGTGACAATCACTTATGAAAGTCTTGATAAAATTATATTTTATATCTATTCACATTTGGTCTCAGTATACAGAAAGTGTTTTTCCATTTTTAAAATTAAATTGGACCCTTTACAAACGAAGATCTATCATCGTGATTTGGTCGAGGATGACTCAATGGCGTTGGTGGTAAAATCAATGCAAGTAACTGCAAAATTCTGAGTTTCTGCAGTTATGGAACCGAATTGTTTGGCTTGGGATCAGATGAACATAACCTATTCCTTATATATTCAGGTTCATCTGGGACAAACTATCCAAATTAATCTACTCAGCTTTGTTACATCATCGATGGACAGAAAATGTAACAACTTTACATGATAATTCCATAAGGATACAATGTAACATTCCCTTCTGACCCGGCTATCCCCAATTTTGCCTGACACTTATTTATCACTTTATGGTTCTGACCGTGTTTACAGTTGTGCTCAAAAGTTTACATACCCCGGCAGAATTTTTGCTTTCAGAGAATAAGAATGGTAACACCAACACTTTGTCTCCACTCATGGTTAGTGGTTGGGTGAAGCCATTTATTGTCAGACTGCTGTGTTTTCTCTTTATAAATCATAATGACACCACAAAACATCCAAATGACCCTGATCAAAAGTTCACACACCCCATTTCTAAATACCGTGTGTTGCCCCTCTAACATCAATGACAGCTGGAAGTCTTTTGTGGTGGTTGTGGATGAGGTTCTTTATTTTCTCAGATGGTAAAGCTGCCCACTCTTCTTGACAAAAAGCCTCCAGTTCCTGTAAATTCCTGGGCTGTATAGCATGAACTGCGCGCTTGAGATCTCCCCTGAGTGGCTCAATGATACTGAGGTCAGGAGACTAAGATGGCCACTCCAGAACCTTCACTTTGTTCTGCTGTAGACAATGACTTTGCCTTGTGTTTTGGATCGTTGTCATGTTGGAACGTCCAAGTACATCCTATGCGCAGTTTCCGGGCTGATGATTGCAAATTTGCCTCCAGTATTTGCTGATAACGTGCTGCATTCATCTTTGCTTCACCTTTGACCAAGTTTACTGTGCCTTTGAGGCTCACACATCTCCAAAACATCAGCGATCCACCTCCGTGCTTGACAGTAGGAATGATGTTCCTTTCATCAAAGGCCTTGTTGACCTTTCTCCAAATGTAACGTTTATGGTTGTGGCCAAAAATTTCAATTTTGGTCTCATCACTCCAAATTAGCTTGTTCCAGAAGTTTTGAGGCTTGTCTCTGTGCTGCTTTGCATATTGTAGGCAAGATACTTTGTGGCATTTGCAAAGTAATAGCTTTCTTCTGGTGACTCGACCATGCAGCCCATTTTTTTTCCAAGTGCCTCCTTATTGTGCATCTTGAAACAGTCACACCGCTAGTTTTCAGAAAGTCCAGTATTTCAGCTGATGTTATTTGTGGGTTTTTCTTTGCATCCCAAACAATTTTCTTGGCAGTTGTGGACGACATTTTTGTTGGTCTACCAGACCGTGGTTTTGTTTTCACAGTGCCCCTGATTTTCCATTTGTTATTCTGTTTGAACTCTGCTGACCGGCATTATAAATTCCTTGGATATCTTTTTGTATCCCTTTCCTGTTTTATACAATTCAACTACCTTTTCCCGTAGTTCCGTTGACAATTCTTTTGCTTGCACCATGACTCAAAATCCAGAAACGTCAGCGGCTGGATGAAAGATGCAAGAGTCTGTCTGGATCCCGGAAACTCACTCAGCTTTTATGCACACACACTGATTACAAGCAAACAGGTCACAGGTGAGGATGTTACTTTTAGTAGCCATTCACACCCATTTGTATCACCTTCTGTGCATGTTATCCGGCCAAAATCACCAGGGTATGTGAACTTTTGATCAGGGTCATTTGGATTGTCATTATGATTTAAAAAGAGAAAACACAGTAGTCTGACAATAAATGGCTTCACCCAACCACTAACCATGAGTGGAGAAAAAGTTATGGTGTTATTATTCTCTGAAAAAAGGCCAAGAAAGCAAAAGTTCTGCCGGGGTATGTAAACTTTCGAGCACAACTATAGGTTGTTTTTCCATCAGCTCGCTCCAGTGGTCAGTGCTCACTCTGTAACGTGGTGTCCTGCAATCCCAAGGAGCCCCTTACATCCTGCTAAACCGGGGGGTCCAGCGCCAAGCCTGGTCTGCTATGAGATCCCTACATTGAATGGAAACAATATTGGTGCCGTGGATTAATGAACTGCGCCATGGCATGACGCTGTAAGATCCGATATGGCAATGGGCACAGGATCTGATATCATGGCCGCCACACCCCATTGTCACATTTCGCAGTGTTGTAAATAATCACAGCGCCATAACCTTACTCCGCAGCCTTAATCCCATCCGCCGCCATGGCACAGGCTAATTTCCCTTTAATGCCTGAAGCTCGCGGCCATCCGTACATTATTTTTTTGCAGTCCTGGCAGTCAGTCAAAAAACAGACAGACCGTAAATCCCTGAAGCCAATTCACAGCTCAAAGGCATGAAAAGCGACTGCAGGCGTTATCTCGCAGAGACAGAGCCGGACGGACGGGATGGAAGAGAGGACGGTCCCTTTATGCCATCTAATTAATGACATGGCAAGGTCACGGCGGGCAATGCTCGTTATTATGGACCTGATCTAATATAGACGTCTATAATATACAGGTATCCAGCAGTCACTCCCTGCATACAGAAGAGGGCGCTGCAGAGGAGATCCATAACCCATTACTCATGTACAACGATACACCGGCGTCCCTGGGGGCCGGGGGCACCGTCATCAAATTGTCTGCAAGTCATAGTGCTGCATACATATTGCTTCCTTCCTGTAATCATCGCCCTCCTCCACAGGCCGGAGCTGCTCAGACACAACCTAAAAATGCCTAAAGGAGCATTCCTTAAAGGAGCTGTCTTTAAGACATGGCTATGAGAAAGTGAGACCCCGCTCTAAAGAGTCAGCCTCAGAGGCTCCCGTACACACACACACACAGCCCTGACCCCTCCATACATTACATCGATGTAATGCCACATTGTACCTGTAGGGGTCACCGCTGCGTGGTATGTGTAACTCCAGTGTACAGTATATATAGTCACCAGTCATTTCACAGGAGATCACCTGCAGGAGAGAACAGAAGCTGCTTCTGACCACCCCCTTATAACAGCACCACCCCTGTGCACAGGCTGTGTCTGGTACTGCAGCTCAGGCCGCTACTACAGCTGACGCTACAGCACATGGACAACCTTCAAAGAAACAAAAGGAGAAGTCGTAAATGTGAACAATCCCTTATCTTCATAAGAAGAGAGGAGAGAACAGAGTCTGGGCAGAAAATGTCACTTCTCTACATACAGAAGTATTTTTCTATATCATCTGATAATCAGGGAATGGGCAGGAAATTTTACGTCAAAGTTGTGTCCTAAAATATTATTTATAGCATTTATCCATCCATACGTTTCTCCATCCATCCATTTATCCAAGCTTCCATCAACCATACATGCATCCTTCCATCCATCCATCCGTCCCCATACATCCGTCCGTCCCCATACATCCGTCCGTCCCCATACATCCATCCGTCCCCATACATCCATCCGTATACATCCATCCATCTGTATCCATCCATCTGTCCCCATCCATACCCATCCATCCGTCCGTCCCCATACATCCATCCGTCCCCATACATACATCCATCCGTCCATCCCCATACATCCATCCGTCCCCATCCATCCATCCATCCCCATCCATCCATCCATCCGTCCGTTCCCATCCATCCATCCGTCCGTCCCCATCCATCCATCCGTCCGTCCGTCCCCATACATCCATCCGTCCCCATCCATCCATCCATCTGTCCGTCCCCTTACATCCATCCGTCCCCATCCATCCGTATCCATCCATCTGTCCGTCCCCATCCATCCGTCCGTCCCCATCCATCCGTCCGTCCCCATCCATCCGTCCGTCCCCATCCATCCGTCCGTCCCCATCCATCCGTCCGTCCCCATCCATCCGTCCGTCCCCATCCATCCGTCCGTCCCCATCCATCCATCCGTATCCATCCATCCATCCGTATCCATCCATCTGTCCCCGTCCGTCCCCATACATCCGTCCGTCCCCATACATCCGTCTGTCCCCATCCATCCATCCATCCGTCCGTCCCCATACATCCGTCCGTCCCCATACATCCATCCGTCCCCATCCATCCATCCGTATCCATCCATCCGTATCCATCCGTACCCATCCATCCGTCCGTCCCCATACATCCATCCGTCCCCATACATCCGTCCGTATCCATCCATCCGTATCCATCCGTACCCATCCATCCGTCCGTCCCCATACATCCATCCGTCCATCCATCCGTCCGTCCGTCCGTCCCCATCCATCCATCCGTCCGTCCCCATCCATCCGTCCCCATACATCCATCCGTCCCTCCATTCGTCTCCATCCATCCATCCGTCCCCATCCATCCGTCCGTCCCCATCCATCCGTCCGTCCCCATACATCCATCCGTCCGTCCCCATACATACATACGTCCGTCCCCATACATACATACGTCCGTCCCCATACATACATACGTCCGTCCGTCCCCATACATACATACGTCCGTCCGTCCCCATACATCCATCCGTCCGTCCCCATACATCCATCCGTCCGTCCCCATACATCCATCCGTCCTCATCCATCCATCCGTCCCCATACATCCATCCGTCCCCATACATCCATCCGTCCCCATACATACATCCGTCCGTCCCCATACATACATCCGTCCGTCCCCATACATACATCCATCCGTCCCCATCCATCCATCCGTCCCCATACATCCATCCGTCCCCATCCATCCATCCGTCCTCATCCATCCATCCGTCCCCATACATCCATCCGTCCCCATACATCCATCCGTCCGTCCCCATACATCCATCCGTCCCCATACATCCATCCGTCCGTCCCCATACATCCATCTGTCCATCCATCCATCCGTCCCCATACATCCATTCGTCTCCATACATCCATCCGTCCCCATCCATCCATCCGTCCCCATCCATCCATCCGTCCGTCCCCATCCATCCGTCCCCATACATCCATCCGTCCCTCCATTCGTCTCCATCCATCCATCCGTCCCCATCCATCCGTCCGTCCCCATACATCCATCCGTCCGTCCCCATACATCCATCCGTCCGTCCCCATACATCCATCCGTCCGTCCCCATACATACATACGTCCGTCCGTCCCCATACATACATACGTCCGTCCGTCCCCATACATCCATCCGTCCGTCCCCATACATCCATCCGTCCGTCCCCATACATCCATCCATCCGTCCTCATCCATCCATCCGTCCCCATACATCCATCCGTCCCCATACATCCATCCGTCCGTCCCCATACATACATCCGTCCGTCCCCATACATACATCCATCCGTCCCCATACATCCATCCGTCCCCATCCATCCATCCGTCCTCATCCATCCATCCGTCCCCATACATCCATCCGTCCCCATACATCCATCCGTCCCCATACATCCATCCGTCCGTCCCCATACATCCATCCGTCCGTCCCCATACATCCATCTGTCCATCCATCCATCCGTCCCCATACATCCATCCGTCTCCATACATCCATCCGTCCCCATACATCCATCCCCATACGTCCCCATCCATCCATCCGTCCCCATACATCCATCTGTCCATCCATCCATCCGTCCCCATACATCCATCCGTCCGTCCCCATACATCCATCCGTCCCCATACATCCATCCCCATCCGTCCATCCATCCGTCCATGTCCATCCATCCGTCCCCGTCCATCCATCCGTCCCCATCCATCCATCCGTCCCCATCCATCCGTCCCCATCCATCCATCCGTCCCCATACATCCATCCGTCCCCATACATCCATCCGTCCCCATACATCCATCCATCCCCATACATCCGTTCGTCCCCATACATCCGTCCGTCCCCATACATCCGTCCGTCCCCATACATCCGTCCGTCCCCATCCATCCGTCCGTCCCCATACATACATACGTCCGTCCGTCCCCATACATACATACGTCCGTCCGTCCCCATACATCCATCCGTCCGTCCCCATACATCCATCCGTCCGTCCCCATACATCCATCCGTCCGTCCCCATACATCCATCCGTCCCCATACATCCATCCGTCCCCATACATCCATCCGTCCGTCCCCATACATACATCCGTCCGTCCCCATACATACATCCATCCGTCCCCATACATCCATCCGTCCCCATCCATCCATCCGTCCGTCCTCATCCATCCATCCGTCCCCATACATCCATCCGTCCCCATACATCCATCCGTCCCCATACATCCATCCGTCCGTCCCCATACATCCATCCGTCCGTCCCCATCCATCCATCCGTCTCCATACATCCGTCCGTCCCCATACATCCATCCATCCGTCCATCCCCATACATCCATCCGTCCCCATACATCCATCCGTCCCCATCCATCCATCCATCCGTCCGTCCCCATACATCCATCCGTCCCCATACATCCATCCATCCGTCCGTCCCCATCCATCCGTCCGTCCCCATACATCCATCCGTCCCCATACATCCATCCATCTGTCCGTCCCCATACATCCATCCGTCCCCATCCATCCATCCGTATCCATCCATCCATCCGTATCCATCCGTCCGTCCCCATCCATCCGTCCGTCCCCATACATCCATCCGTCCCCATCCATCCGTATCCATCCATCTGTCCCCGTCCGTCCCCATACATTCATCCGTCCCAATCCATCCATCCGTCCCCATCCATCCATCCGTCTCCATACATCCGTCCGTCCCCATACATCCATCCGTCCCCATCCATCCGTCCGTCCGTCCCCATACATCCATCCGTCCCCATCCATCCATCCGTATCATCCATCCATCCGTATCCATCCATCTGTCCCCATCCGTACCCATCCATCCGTCCGTCCCCATACATCCATCCGTCCCCATACATCCATCCATCCATCCGTCCATCCCCATACATCCGTCCGTCCCCATACATCCATCCGTCCCCATCCATCCGTCCCCATACATTCATCCGTCCGTCCCCATACATCCATCCGTCCCCATCCATCCGTCCTCATCCATCCATCCGTCCCCATACATCCATCCGTCCCCATACATCCATCCGTCCGTCCGCATACATCCATCCGTCCGTCCCCATACATCCGTCCCCATACATCCATCCATCCGTCCATCCCCATACATCCGTCCGTTCCCATACATCCATCCGTCCCCATCCATCCATCCATCCGTCCGTCCGTCCCCATACATCCATCCGTCCCCATACATCCATCCATCCGTCCGTCCCCATACATCCGTCCGTCCCCATACATCCATCCGTCCCCATACATCCATCCATCCGTCCGTCCCCATACATCCGTCCGTCCCCATACATCCATCCATCCGTCCGTCCCCATACATCCGTCCGTCCCCATACATCCATCCGTCCCCATCCATCCATCCATCCATCTGTCCGTCCCCATCCATCCGTCCCCATCCATCCATCCGTATCCATCCATCCATCCGTATCCATCCATCTGTCCCCATCCATCTGTCCGTCCCCATCCATTCATCCGTCCCCATCCATCCGTATCCATCCATCTGTCCCCGTCCGTCCCCATACATCCGTCCGTCCCCATACATCCATCCGTCCCCATCCATCCATCCGTCCGTCCCCATACATCCGTATCCATCCATCCGTCCCCATCCATCCATCCGTCCCCATCCATCCATCCGTCCCCATCCATCCGTCCGTCCCCATCCATCCGTCCCCATACATCCACCCGTCCCTCCATTCGTCTCCATACATCCATCCGTCTCCATCCATCCATCCATCCGTCCACATCCATCCGTCCCCATCCATCCGTCCGTCCGTCCGTCCCCATCCATCCATCCGTCCGTCCCCATCCATCCGTCCGTCCCCATACATCCCTGTAGACTGTGAGCCCTTGCGGGCAGGGTCCCCTCTCCTTATGCACTTGTGTGTCCCTTGTCTTACACACGTTTATTATACTTGTCTATATTTCCCCTTTTCACATGTAAAGCGCCATGGAATAAATGGCGCTATATAAATGCATAATAATAATAATAATAATAATAATAATAATAATTATTATTATTTATTGTTATAGCGCCATTTATTCCATGGCGCTTTACATGTGAGGGGGGTATACATAAAAACAAGTACAATAATCTTAAACAATACAAGTCATAACTGGTACAGGAGGAGAGAGGACCCTGCCCGCGAGGGCTCACAATCTTCAAGGGATGGGTGATAATACAGTAGGCGAGGGTAGAGCTGGTCGTGCAGCGGTTTGGTCGATCGGTGGTTAATAATAATAATAATAATAATAATAATAATAATAATAATAATAATAATAATACATCCATCCGGGCAGTACGGTGGCTCGGTGGTTAGCACTGCAGCCTGCAGCGCTGGGGTCTTGGGTTCGATTCCCACCAAGGACAACATCTGCAAGGAGTTTGTATGTTCTCCCCGTGTTTGCGTGGGTTTCCTCCCACATTCCAAAGACATACTGATAGGGAATCTAGATTGTGAGCCCCATCGGGGACAGCGATGATAATGTGTGCAAACTGTAAAGTGCTGCGGAATATGTTAGCGCTATATAAAAATAAATAAATAAATAAAAATAATAATAATTGTCCATCCATGCATACATCCGCGCACAAAGATCTTCACAATAAAGGGTTAACAACCCCATACTATAAGGGCAGACGTGACAGCAGCAGACCCCTGATGGCTGCGGACCACCCTGTACTGTGAGGAGGAGCCTCCAGGTCCAGAAGATCTCTCATTAACTCAGCTGGAAGTGAAAGGGTTAACATCGCAAAGAGAAACCGCACCTGCTCCGGTGTGAATGCCGCCATATGCAGCACAACGCACAGGATGGGCGGATAAAGACTCACCATTCCTCCCAGCGGTTCTCCAGCCAACTCCCGTCATCCTCGCTGGATTCCATCCGCTCGTAAGGAAGGACGCACCGCACCGCACCGCACCGCACGGCCTCCGCCTCACCGCACCGCACCGCCTCCGCCTCACCGCACCGCACCGCACGGCCTCCGCCTCACCGCACCGCACCGCCTCCGCCTCACCGCACCGCACCGCACGGCCTCCGCCTCACCGCACCGCACGGCCTCCGCCTCACCGCACCGCACGGCCTCCCTCGGAATACTCCCTGCGTCTCCCTTCCCCTCCGCTGCGCATCTCTACTCATTAAATATAGATGGCGGCCAGTGTCTGACAGCAGCACGATCTGGCCGGTGTTTGGTTACAGAGAGCAGCCAAAGTGTGAGCGGCTCCTCCGGGGGCGACGCTGAGTAATGGACGGAGGGTGACTGCGCCTCATCTCCTGCACCGGGGATTCATCATCTAGACGAGGACGTTTCTAGGAACTACATATCCCAGCATGCCTCACACGGTGTGCACAGAAGCCCCCATAATAGTGTGACAGCCGGAGTTCCCCCATAATAGTGTGACAGCCAGAGATCCCTCATAATAGTGTGACAGCCAGAGATCCCCCATAACGGTATAACAGTCAGAGATCCCCCATAACGGTATGACAGCCAGAGATCCCCCATAACGGTATGATAGAGATCCCCCATAACGGTATAACAGTCAGAGATCCCCCATAATAGTGTGACAGCCAGAGATCCTCCATAACGGTATGACAGCCAGAGATCCCCCATAATAGTGTGACAGCCAGAGATCCCCCATAACGGTATGATAGAGATCCCCCATAACGGTATAACAGTCAGAGATCCCCCATAATAGTGTGACAGAGATCCCCCCATAACGGTATGACGTCCAGAGATCCCCCCATAACGTATAACAGCCAGAGATCCCCCATAACGGTATGATAGTCGGAGATCCCCCATAACGGTATGATAGTCGGAGATCCCCCATAACGGCATGACAGCCGGAGATCCCCCATAACGGCATGACAGCCAGAGATCCCCCATAACGGTATGATAGTCGGAGATCCCCCATAACGGTATGATAGTCGGAGATCCCCCATAACGGCATGACAGCCGGAGATCCCCCATAACGGTATGACAGATGGAGATACCCCATAACGGTATGATAGTCAGAGATCCCCCATAACGGCATGACAGATGGAGATCCCCCATAACGGTATGATAGTCGGAGATCCCCCATAACGGCATGACAGCCGGAGATCCCCCATAACGGCATGACAGATGGAGATACCCCATAACGGTATGATAGTCGGAGATCCCCCATAACGGTATGATAGTCGGAGATCCCCCATAACGGTATGATAGTCGGAGATCCCCCATAACGGCATGACAGCCGGAGATCCCCCATAACGGCATGACAGATGGAGATACCCCATAACGGTATGATAGTCGGAGATCCCCCATAACGGCATGACAGATGGAGATCCCCCATAACGGTATGATAGTCGGAGATCCCCCATAACGGCATGACAGATGGAGATCCCCCATAACGGCATGACAGCCGGAGATCCCCCATAACGGCATGACAGATGGAGATACCCCATAACGGTATGATAGTCGGAGATCCCCCATAACGGTATGATAGTCGGAGATCCCCCATAACGGTATGATAGTCGGAGATCCCCCATAACGGCATGACAGCCGGAGATCCCCCATAACGGCATGACAGATGGAGATACCCCATAACGGTATGATAGTCGGAGATCCCCCATAACGGTATGATAGTCGGAGATCCCCCATAACGGTATGATAGTCGGAGATCCCCCATAACGGTATGATAGTCGGAGATCCCCCATAACGGCATGACAGCCGGAGATACCCCATAACGGCATGACAGATGGAGATCCCCCATAACGGTATGATAGTCGGAGATCCCCCATAACGGCATGACAGCCGGAGATACCCCATAACGGCATGACAGATGGAGATACCCCATAACGGTATGATAGTCGGAGATCCCCCATAACGGTATGATAGTCGGAGATCCCCCATAACGGTATGATAGTCGGAGATCCCCCATAACGGTATGATAGTCGGAGATCCCCCATAACGGTATGATAGTCGGAGATCCCCCATAACGGCATGACAGCCGGAGATACCCCATAACGGCATGACAGATGGAGATACCCCATAACGGTATGATAGTCGGAGATCCCCCATAACGGTATGATAGTCGGAGATACCCCATAACGGCATGACAGCCGGAGATACCCCATAACGGCATGACAGCCGGAGATCCCCCATAACGGTATGATAGTCGGAGATCCCCCATAACAGTATGACAGCCAGAGATACCCCATAACGGCATGACAGATGGAGATACCCCATAACGGTATGATAGTCGGAGATCCCCCATAACAGTATGACAGCCGGAGATACCCCATAACGGCATGACAGATGGAGATACCCCATAACGGTATGATAGTCGGAGATCCCCCATAACGGTATGATAGTCGGAGATCCCCCATAACGGCATGATAGTCGGAGATCCCCCATAACGGCATGACAGCCGGAGATACCCCATAACGGCATGACAGATGGAGATCCCCCATAACGGTATGATAGTCGGAGATCCCCCATAACGGCATGACAGCCGGAGATACCCCATAACGGCATGACAGATGGAGATCCCCCATAACGGTATGATAGTCGGAGATCCCCCATAACGGCATGACAGCCGGAGATCCCCCATAACGGTATGATAGTCGGAGATACCCCATAACGGCATGATAGTCGGAGATCCCCCATAACGGCATGACAGATGGAGATACCCCATAACGGTATGATAGTCGGAGATACCCCATAACGGTATGATAGTCGGAGATACCCCATAACGGCATGACAGCCGGAGATACCCCATAACGGCATGACAGCCGGAGATCCCCCATAACGGTATGATAGTCGGAGATCCCCCATAACAGTATGACAGCCAGAGATCCCCCACTACAAGAATAACAGGGAAGAGGGTAAACTATGTTTGGTCTTCATGATTTTTTAATAAGTTGGCCAGAAGACAAAACAATACGTCAGGTGGGCAACCTCATCGTAGCCTGGGCCCTAAGAATGGCGCTAATAATGCCACACAATCTGCGAGAATTACTGGCGCCTCACAGTGGAGGGTTTGGGTACAGCACACAGCGTTCTGCTCTACTCCCCATCCCTGTGACATCAGTGGTCCGCCACATATGGGCGATGGCACTCACAGACCCCCATTGTCTCTGATGAGGACCCATGAACGTTTTGCACCTCAGACGCTTTTTATCATTATCGTCTATCAGGCAGATGAACGCTCTCGTCCAGCGATCGCTGAGATTTAGTGATGGAATATCTGCACGACTGCCAGATAATCAGTGTGATTTACATTTGCGGAATCTTTGGCCTTCTTTATTTTCCCTAGAACCCAAACCTGGAAATGAAGGATACAAGTAAATCAGAGATAATCTCTCCACCAAATTCTGTGCATGTTTCTAAAGCAGTTTTGTAGAAATCCTGCAGAGAACACGGGGTTAATCTCCTGCTGAACAGTTTCATTTTCAGCCAGGGATCGCCTGATGGTGGAGCCTAGGCCTACTGCAGACAGTGCAGAGGGGAGAGGTTCCTGCTGCAGCCAGATACAGGACAGGGAGGAGGGAGAGGTTCCTGCTGCAGGCAGTTGTCTTACAGCCAGATACAGAACAGGGAGGACGGAGCGGTTCCTGCTGCAGGCAGTTGTCTTACAGCCAGATACAGAACAGGGAGGAGGGAGCGGTTCCTGCTGCAGGCAGTTGTCTTACAGCCAGATACAGGACAGGGAGGAGGGAGAGGTTCCTGCTGCAGGCAGTTGTGTTACAGCCAGATACAGGACAGGGAGGAGGGAGAGGTTCCTGCTGCAGCCAGATACAGAACAGGGAGGAGGGAGCGGTTCCTGCTGCAGGCAGTTGTCTTACAGCCAGATACAGGACAGGGAGGAGGAAGAGGTTCCTGCTGCAGGCAGTTGTGTTACAGCCAGATACAGGACAGGGAGGAGGGAGAGGTTCCTGCTGCAGCCAGATACAGAACAGGGAGGAGGGAGCGGTTCCTGCTGCAGGCAGTTGTCTTACAGCCAGATACAGGACAGGGAGGAGGGAGAGGTTCCTGCTGCAGGCAGTTGTGTTACAGCCAGATTCAGAACAAAGAGGAGGGCTCGGCTGAGCTCCAAAAGTTATTTCTTTATAAATTTCTCAAATTAAAGTGCAATATCAACCCAATGTGATCAAAGATGCACAGGAAAGAGACCGACCACTGGGATCCTCAGCAATCTAAATAATAGGCTCTATTCATTCTTTATTGGATGCAAAAAGTTGAGCGCTGTACTCTGTCATCTCCCGTAGTCCCATAGAGAGTGAAAGGAGAGCAGGCGCTCGCCCTTCAGATGGCTCAGGTTTGCTGGATATGAATTCATGATAACTCCTTTTAAGTATAAAATTGTATCTTGCTGTAGTGACAACTAGGGGGAGCTAGTGAGCTTACTGCAGACATACCTATAGAGATTACTGAGAATGGTACAAATCTGGACTGTTGTAGTGAGCGCCCCCTAGTGGTGGACACTTAGAATGTTATTGTTTCACCGAGATGTGGTGGAGGCAAGAAATGAAATACTGTAAAAACCAGAATGACGCTGCAGCTACGAGCATCAGGATTCTCCACGTCTCCTGACATTTAACTGACCACAGACTTTACAGTAAATGGCAGGTAATGTGATATCGAACAGTGGGGGGATATTAGGGCTGAGTAATGGGCTGTGAGCAGATATATACAGTTGTGCTCAAAAGTTTACATACCCTGGTTATTTTGGCCTGATAACAGGCACAGAAGTTGACACAAATGAATTTGACTGGCTACTAAAGGAAACATCCTCACCTGTGACCTGTGACAAATGCCAGGGAAATTGTTCGGGATGCAAAGAAAAACCCACAAATAACATCAGCTGAAATACTGGACTCTCTGAAAACTAGCGGTGTCGCTGTTTCAAGATGCACAATAAGGAGGCACTTGAAGAAAAATGGGCTGCATGGTCGAGTCGCCAGAAGAAAGCCATTACTGCGCAAATGCCACAAAGTATCTTGCCTAGAATACTCAAAACAGCACCGAGACAAGCCTCAAAACTTCTGGAACAAGGTAATTTGGAGTGATGAGACCAAAATTGATCTTTTTGGCCACAGCCATAAACGTCACATTTGGAGAAAGGTCAACAAGGCCTATGATGAAAGGAACACCATTCCAACTGTAAAGCATGGAGGTGGATCGCTGATGTTTTGGGGATGTGAGAGCCACAAAGGCACAGGAAACTTGGTCAAAGTTAGAGGAAAGATGAATGCAGCATGTTATCAGCAAATACTGGAGGCAAATTTGCAATCATCAGCCCGGAAACTGCGCATGGGACGTACTTGGACGTTCCAACATGACAACGATCCAAAACACTTAAAGACCAAGTCGACCCGTCATTGGCTACAGCAGAACAAAGTGAAGGTTCTGGAGTGGCCATCTCAGTCTCCTGACCTCAATATCATTGAGCCACTCTGGGGAGATCTCAAGCGCACAGTTCCTGCTAGACAGCCCAGGAATTTACAGGAACTGGAGGCTTTTTGCCAAGAAGAGTGGGCAGCTTTACCATCTGAGAAAATAAAGAACCTCATCCACAACTACCACAAAAGACTTCCAGCTGTCATTGATGTCAGAGAGGGCAATACACGGTATTAAGAAATGGGGTATGTGAACTTTTGATCAGGGTCATTTGGATGTTTTGGGTTGTCATTATGATTTACAAAGA
The DNA here is from genome assembly GCF_039654945.1 of Dendrobates tinctorius. NCBI lineage: Eukaryota > Metazoa > Chordata > Amphibia > Anura > Dendrobatidae > Dendrobates > Dendrobates tinctorius. The sequence continues at coordinate 2,664,218 of NW_027361792.1, forward strand.
GAAAACACAGTAGTCTGACAATAAATGGCTTCACCCAACCACTAACCATGAGTGGAGGAAAAGTGTTGGGTGTTATCATTCATATTCTCTGAGAAAAGGCCAAGAAAGCAAAAATTCTGCTGGGGTGTGTAAACTTTAGAGCACAACTGTAGGTTGTTTTCCATCATCTTGCTCCAGTGGTCAGTGCTCACTCTGTAACGTGGTGGCCTCCCAATCCTATGGAGCCCCTTACATCCTGCTAAACTTGGGGGTCCAAAAATTCTGCCGCGGTGTGTGAACTTTTGAGCACAGCTGCATATACATATATGCAATTGTATATACAGAAAGCATCATCCACGGAAACTAATATGTGTAAGATACATTGTATACAGCATACACCGAGGAGGGTGGTGCGTTCCACATGGGAGACACCGCGCCATTGTCATGTTCCACGTGATTCATCTGTGGCCGGGCTTTATAGATTTTTCATGTAATATTGAAGTATTGCAGAATATGAGAATAGTACAAGCAATCAAACCGAGGTACTAAACAATTATGTGAAATGTAATAAAAAAGTTTTTAAAAAATTAGACATAAAATAAAAAATAATAATAATGCAGCATTTAATAAACTACCATATAAAATTAACCAACCCGTACGGTAAAAGGTGTAAAGTAGATCTAAAATTGTAATAGCAGAATAGCCCTTATTTTGGTCACTAAAAACGCGATGAAAAGTGATCAAAAAAGCACAGTAACCGAAAACGGTTCCGAAAACAACGAAGGCTCGTCACGCTAAGAGCAAGCGCACACACCGCTCGAAAAATTTTAAAAAGTTACAGACCTGAGAAAACAGAAACTTTTTTTTTTTTTTACAAATTCAGACAATTTTTAATCCATTAAAATGAAAAAAAAAAAAAATAATACAAGAATCATCTTCTCGGCTGTGCACATGTTACAGAATAATAAAAGGCTGTAAATATGAGCCAAAATAATGACAGAATTGCAGTTTATTGGAGCGTGGAAAAAAGGGTGGAAAAAAAATAAAAGCTAAGAAAAAATGTCCAAACAAGAAGGGGTTAAAGAAATTTCACAGAATTATTTTTTTTATTTATTTTGCTATTTCAGGAAAATTGAAGTGATGACATCACCTGATTTACAAGCAGTGACATCACAATTTACTACTGTAAACACAGGAGTGACATCACTGGATCAATTCCTTCCATCCACAGAACACAGGAGATGGCGGAAGTCAGTGGTTGATGGCGGTGGAGGATGGGGAAGGCGATGACTCGGAATGCAGGCAGGCCGAAGCCTTTATGGCAGCACTCGCCCCTATCTCCTCCCTGTAATATGACATCACTCTTCATTCAGGACTTTCTACAGCGTAAACAAATCGCCCCAATATCCGCCCTGATGTCAGCGAGCTCTCCGCAATGATTTTACGCATATTTATTCCTCTCCGCTGACGCTCCGCTCGTCCGGTGCGAAGACATTGACATGAATTCTAATTATCTTGACATTTGCCGATAAATGAAGGAAAAGGGCAAATACGTAGTAGGAGAGGAGAGCGATCGGCTGCAAGGGACGAACAGAGAGGAGAAGCGAGGAAATAGGGGAAAGACGATGGTCGGGAAGGAGAAGAGGGGAAATAGGGGAAAGACGATGGTCAGGGAGAAGCGAGGAAATAGAGGAAAGACGATGGTCGGGGAGGAGAAGAGGGGAAATAGGGGAAAGACGATGGTCAGTGAGGAGAAGCGGGGAAATAGGGGAAAGACGATGGTCGGGGAGGAGAAGAGGGGAAATAGGGGAAAGACGATGGTCAGGGAGAAGCGAGGAAATAGAGGAAAGACGATGGTCGGGGAGGAGAAGAGGGGAAATAGGGGAAAGACGATGGTCAGGGAGGAGAAGCGGGGAAAAAGGGGAAAGACGATGGTCGGGGAGGAGAAGCGGGGAAATAGGGGAAAGACGATGGTCGGGGAGGAGAAGAGGGGAAATAGAGGAAAGACGATGGTCGGGGAGGAGAAGAGGGGAAATAGGGGAAAGACGATGGTCAGGGAGGAGAAGCGGGGAAATACGATGGACGGGGAGGAGAAGAGGGGAAATAGGGGAAAGACGATGGTCGGGAAGGAGAAGCGGGGAAATAGGGGAAAGACGATGGTTAGGGAGGAGAAGCGGGGAAATAGGGGAAAGACGATGGTCGGGGAGGAGAAGAGGGGAAATAGGGGAAAGACGATGGTCGGGGAGGAGAAGAGGGGAAATAGGGGAAAGACGATGGTCGGGGAGGAGAAGAGGGGAAATAGAGGAAAGACGATGGTCGGGGAGGAGAAGAGGGGAAATAGGGGAAAGACGATGGTCGGGGAGGAGAAGAGGGGAAATAGGGGAAAGACGATGGTCGGGGAGGAGAAGAGGGGAAATAGAGGAAAGACGATGGTCGGGGAGGAGAAGAGGGGAAATAGGGGAAAGACGATGGTCGGGGAGGAGAAGAGGGGAAATAGGGGAAAGACGATGGTCGGGGAGGAGAAGAGGGGACATAGGGGAAAGACGATGGTCGGGGAGGAGAAGCGGGGAAATAGGGGAAAGACGATGGTCGGGGAGGAGAAGAGGGGAAATAGGGGAAAGACGATGGTCGGGAAGGAGAAGAGGGGAAATAGGGGAAAGACGATGGTCGGGAAGGAGAAGAGGGGAAATAGGGGAAAGACGATGGTCAGGGAGAAGCGAGGAAATAGGGGAAAGACGATGGTCGGGAAGGAGAAGAGGGGAAATAGGGGGAAGACGATGGTCAGGGAGAAGCGAGGAAATAGGGGAAAGACGATGGTCGGGGAGGAGAAGAGGGGAAATAGGGGAAAGACGATGGTCAGGGAGGTGAAGCGGAGAAATAGGGGAAAGACGATGGTTAGGGAGGAGAAGCGAGGAAATAGGGGAAAGACGATGGTCGGGGAGGAGAAGAGGGGAAATAGGGGAAAGACGATGGTCGGGAAGGAGAAGAGGGGAAATAGGGGAAAGACGATGGTCAGGGAGAAGCGAGGAAATAGGGGAAAGACGATGGTCGGGGAGGAGAAGAGGGGAAATAGGGGAAAGACGATGGTCAGGGAGGAGAAGCGGAGAAATAGGGGAAAGACGATGGTTAGGGAGGAGAAGCGAGGAAATAGGGGAAAGACGATGGTCGTGGAGGAGAAGAGGGGAAATAGGGGAAAGACGATGGTTAGGGAGGAGAAGCGAGGAAATAGGGGAAAGACGATGGTTAGGGAGGAGAAGCGAGGAAATAGGGGAAAGACGATGGTTAGGGAGGAGAAGCGAGGAAATAGGGGAAAGACGATGGTTAGGGAGGAGAAGCGAGGAAATAGGGGAAAGACGATGGTTAGGGAGGAGAAGCGAGGAAATGGGGAAAGACGATGGTCGGGGAGAAGAGGGGAAATAGGGGAAAGACGATGGTCGGGGAGGAGAAGAGGGGAAATAGGGGAAAGACGACGGTCAGGGAGAAGCGAGGAAATAGGGGAAAGACGACGGTCGGGGAGGAGAAGAGGGGAAATAGGGGAAAGACGACGGTCGGGGAGGAGAAGAGGGGAAATAGGGGAAAGACGACGGTCGGGGAGGAGAAGAGGGGAAATAGGGGAAAGACGACGGTCGGGGAGGAGAAGAGGGGAAATAGGGGAAAGACGACGGTTGGGGAGGAGAAGAGGGGAAATAGGGGAAAGACGACGGTCGGGGAGGAGAAGAGGGGAAATAGGGGAAAGACGACGGTCGGGGAGGAGAAGAGGGGAAATAGGGGAAAGACAATGGTCGGGGAGGAGAAGAGGGGAAATAGGGGAAAGACGATGGTAAGGGAGAAGAGGGGAAATAGGGGAAAGACGATGATCAGGGAGGAGAAGAGGGGAAATAGGGGAAAGATGATGCTAAGGGAGAAGAGAGGAGAAGAGGGAAAATAGGGGAAAGACGATGGTCAGGGAGGAGAAGCGGGGAAATAGGGGAAAGACGATGGTTAGGGAGGAGAAGCGGGGAAATAGGGGAAAGACGATGGTCAGGGAGGAGAAGCGGGGAAATAGGGGAAAGACGATGGTAAGGGAGAAGAGGGGAAATAGGGGAAAGACGATGGTTAGGGAGAAGAAGCGGGGAAATAGGGGAAAGACGATGGTAAGGGAGAAGAGGGGAAATAGGGGAAAGACGATGGTTAGGGAGGAGATGCGGGGAAATAGGGGAAAGACAATGGTCAGGGAGGAGAAGCGGGGAAATAGGGGAAAGACGATGGTTAAGGAGGAGAAGAGGGGAAATAGGGGAAAGACAATGGTAAGGGAGAAGAGGGGAAATAGGGGAAAGACAATGGTAAGGGAGAAGAGGGGAAATAGGGGAAAGACGATGGTCAGGGAGGAGAAGCGGGGAAATAGGGGAAAGACAATGGTAAGGGAGAAGAGAGGAGAAGAGGGAAAATAGGGGAAAGACGATGGTTAGGGAGGAGAAGCAGGGAAATAGGGGAAAGACGATGGTAAGGGAGGAGAAGCGGGGAAATAGGGGAAAGACGATGGTAAGGGAGAAGAGGGGAAATAGGGGAAAGACGATGATCAGGGAGGAGAAGAGGGGAAATAGGGGAAAGATGATGCTAAGGGAGAAGAGAGGAGAAGAGGGAAAATAGGGGAAAGACGATGGTCAGGGAGGAGAAGCGGGGAAATAGGGGAAAAACGATGGTTAGGGAGAAGCGGGGAAATAGGGGAAAGACGATGGTCAGGGAGGAGAAGCGGGGAAATAGGGGAAAGACGATGGTAAGGGAGAAGAGGGGAAATAGGGGAAAGACGATGGTTAGGGAGGAGAAGCGGGGAAATAGGGGAAAGACGATGGTAAGGGAGAAGAGGGGAAATAGGGGAAAGACGATGGTTAGGGAGGAGATGCGGGGAAATAGGGGAAAGACAATGGTCAGGGAGGAGAAGCGGGGAAATAGGGGAAAGACGATGGTTAAGGAGGAGAAGAGGGGAAATAGGGGAAAGACAATGGTAAGGGAGAAGAGGGGAAATAGGGGAAAGACGATGGTCAGGGAGGAGAAGCGGGGAAATAGGGGAAAGACAATGGTAAGGGAGAAGAGAGGAGAAGAGGGAAAATAGGGGAAAGACGATGGTTAGGGAGGAGAAGCAGGGAAATAGGGGAAAGACGATGGTAAGGGAGAAGAGGGGAAATAGGGGAAAGACAATGGTAAGGGAGAAGAGAGGAGAAGAGGGAAAATAGGGGAAAGACGATGGTTAGGGAGGAGAAGCAGGGAAATAGGGAAAAGACGATGGTAAGGGAGAAGAGAGGAGAAGAGGGAAAATAGGGGAAAGACGATGGTAAGGGAGGAGAAGAGGGAAAATAGGGGAAAGACGATGATCAGGGAGGAGAAGAGGGGAAATAGGGGAAAGATGATGGTAAGGGAGAAGAGAGGAGGAGAGGGAAAATAGGGGAAAGACGATGGTCAGGGAGGAGAAGCGGGGAAATAGGGGAAAGACGATGGTTAGGGAGGAGAAGCGGGGAAATAGGGGAAAGACGATGGTTAGGGAGGAGAAGCGGGGAAATAGGGGAAAGACAATGGTAAGGGAGAAGAGAGGAGAAGAGGGAAAATAGGGGAAAGACGATGGTTAGGGAGGAGAAGCGAGGAAATAGGGGAAAGACGATGGTAAGGGAGAAGAGGGGAAATAGGGGAAAGACGATGGTTAGGGAGGAGAAGCGAGGAAATAGGGGAAAGACGATGGTAAGGGAGAAGAGGGGAAATAGGGGAAAGACGATGGTCAGGGAGGAGAAGCGGTGAAATAGGGGAAAGACAATGGTATGGGAGAAGAGAGGAGAAGAGGGAAAATAGGGGAAAGACGATGGTTAGGGAGGAGAAGCGAGGAAATAGGGGAAAGACGATGGTAAGGGAGAAGAGGGGAAATAGGGGAAAGACGATGGTCAGGGAGGAGAAGCGGGGAAATAGGGGAAAGACAATGGTAAGGGAGAAGAGAGGAGAAGAGGGAAAATAGGGGAAAGACGATGGTTAGGGAGGAGAAGCGAGGAAATAGGGGAAAGACGATGGTAAGGGAGAAGAGGGGAAATAGGGGAAAGACGATGGTCAGGGAGGAGAAGCGGGGAAATAGGGGAAAGACGATGGTTAAGGAGGAGAAGCGGGGAAATAGGGGAAAGACAATGGTCAGGGAGGAGAAGAGGGGAAATAGGGGAAAGATGATGGTCAGGGAGGAGAAGCGGGGAAATAGGGGAAAGACGATGGTTAGGGAGGAGAAGCGGGGAAATAGGGGAAAGACAATGGTAAGGGAGAAGAGGGGAAATAGGGGAAAGACGATGGTCAGGGAGGAGAAGCGGGGAAATAGGGGAAAGACAATGGTAAGGGAGAAGAGAGGAGAAGAGGGAAAATAGGGGAAAGACGATGGTAAGGGAGGAGAAGAGGGAAAATAGGGGAAAGACGATGGTCAGGGAGGAGAAGAGGGGAAATAGGGGAAAGATGATGGTAAGGGAGAAGAGAGGAGAAGAGGGAAAATAGGGGAAAGACGATGGTAAGGGAGGAGAAGAGGGAAAATAGGGGAAAGACGATGGTCAGGGAGGAGAAGAGGGGAAATAGGGGAAAGATGATGGTTAGGGAGGAGAAGAGGGGAAATAGGGGAAAGACGATGGTCAGGGAGGAGAAGCGGGGAAATAGGGGAAAGACGATGGTTAAGGAGGAGAAGAGGGGAAATAGGGGAAAGACAATGGTAAGGGAGAAGAGGGGAAATAGGGGAAAGACGATGGTCAGGGAGGAGAAGCGGGGAAATAGGGGAAAGACAATGGTAAGGGAGAAGAGAGGAGAAGAGGGAAAATAGGGGAAAGACAATGGTTAGGGAGGAGAAGCAGGGAAATAGGGGAAAGACGATGGTAAGGGAGAAGAGGGGAAATAGGGGAAAGACAATGGTAAGGGAGAAGAGAGGAGAAGAGGGAAAATAGGGGAAAGACGATGGTTAGGGAGGAGAAGCAGGGAAATAGGGAAAAGACGATGGTAAGGGAGAAGAGAGGAGAAGAGGGAAAATAGGGGAAAGACGATGGTAAGGGAGGAGAAGAGGGAAAATAGGGGAAAGACGATGATCAGGGAGGAGAAGAGGGGAAATAGGGGAAAGATGATGGTAAGGGAGAAGAGAGGAGGAGAGGGAAAATAGGGGAAAGACGATGGTCAGGGAGGAGAAGCGGGGAAATAGGGGAAAGACGATGGTTAGGGAGGAGAAGCGGGGAAATAGGGGAAAGACGATGGTTAGGGAGGAGAAGCGGGGAAATAGGGGAAAGACAATGGTAAGGGAGAAGAGAGGAGAAGAGGGAAAATAGGGGAAAGACGATGGTTAGGGAGGAGAAGCGAGGAAATAGGGGAAAGACGATGGTAAGGGAGAAGAGGGGAAATAGGGGAAAGACGATGGTTAGGGAGGAGAAGCGAGGAAATAGGGGAAAGACGATGGTAAGGGAGAAGAGGGGAAATAGGGGAAAGACGATGGTCAGGGAGGAGAAGCGGTGAAATAGGGGAAAGACAATGGTATGGGAGAAGAGAGGAGAAGAGGGAAAATAGGGGAAAGACGATGGTTAGGGAGGAGAAGCGAGGAAATAGGGGAAAGACGATGGTAAGGGAGAAGAGGGGAAATAGGGGAAAGACGATGGTCAGGGAGGAGAAGCGGGGAAATAGGGGAAAGACAATGGTAAGGGAGAAGAGAGGAGAAGAGGGAAAATAGGGGAAAGACGATGGTTAGGGAGGAGAAGCGAGGAAATAGGGGAAAGACGATGGTAAGGGAGAAGAGGGGAAATAGGGGAAAGACGATGGTCAGGGAGGAGAAGCGGGGAAATAGGGGAAAGACGATGGTTAAGGAGGAGAAGCGGGGAAATAGGGGAAAGACAATGGTCAGGGAGGAGAAGAGGGGAAATAGGGGAAAGATGATGGTCAGGGAGGAGAAGCGGGGAAATAGGGGAAAGACGATGGTTAGGGAGGAGAAGCGGGGAAATAGGGGAAAGACAATGGTAAGGGAGAAGAGGGGAAATAGGGGAAAGACGATGGTCAGGGAGGAGAAGCGGGGAAATAGGGGAAAGACAATGGTAAGGGAGAAGAGAGGAGAAGAGGGAAAATAGGGGAAAGACGATGGTAAGGGAGGAGAAGAGGGAAAATAGGGGAAAGACGATGGTCAGGGAGGAGAAGAGGGGAAATAGGGGAAAGATGATGGTAAGGGAGAAGAGAGGAGAAGAGGGAAAATAGGGGAAAGACGATGGTAAGGGAGGAGAAGAGGGAAAATAGGGGAAAGACGATGGTCAGGGAGGAGAAGAGGGGAAATAGGGGAAAGATGATGGTTAGGGAGGAGAAGAGGGGAAATAGGGGAAAGACGATGGTCAGGGAGGAGAAGCGGGGAAATAGGGGAAAGACGATGGTTAGGGAGAAGAAGCGGGGAAATAAGGGAAAGACGGTCAGGGAGGAGAAGCGGGGAAATAGGGGAAAGACGATGGTCAGGGAGGCGAAGCGGGGAAATAGGAGAAAGATGATGGTCAGGAAGAAGAAACGGGTAAATAGGGGAAAGACGAAGGTCAGGGAGAAGAAGAGAAGAGGAAAAATAGGGGAAAGACTATAGTCAGAGAGTTGAAGAAAGGATGAGTGGGAAAATAGGGGAAAGACAATGATCAGTGAGAAGAGAGGAGAAGCGAAGAAATAAGGGAAACATAATGGCCAGAGAGAAGAGAGGAGGAGAAGCGTCGAAATAGAGGCAAGATGATTGACATGAAGGAGAAGAGAGGAGAGTTGGTGAAATAGGGTAAACATGATAGAGAAGAGAGGAGAAGCGGTGAAATAGAGTGAAGATGGTGGTCAGGGAAGAGAAGAGAGAAGTGGGGAAATAGGGGAAAGGCAATTGTCATGAAAGAGAAGAGAGGAGAAGAGGGGAAAGAGTAGAAAGATGATGGTCAGGGAGGAGAAGAGGACTAGGCCGCACATATGACAGGACATCTGGGAGGAAATGAATAGGCCCTACTTGGCAGCTTTATTTGTGCACTGTGTGGCGATTTTACTCCACAGTGATAATATTGACAATAATGCAGCAGATTATTTATGATCATTGCTGTATCACTACCTATCTATTGCTCGTCTTTGTGTTGGATCTCTCCATCTCCCATGTCTTCCTGCAGGTGAATGAGGAACAATGCATCTTGTTCGGTGTTAACAGCTTTCCTAAAAGCCGCAGTGTTAAACAGAAAGCTCTGGAAATGAGTAACACTATTTCTTTTCAGTCCCTCTGGAGGAGAATGTTCTCCAGTCTCCTAAAGTGGCTTCTTCTAAAGAAATAATTTACTTTCCTGTAAACCACAACATAGACGATCGGGCAACCGAGGATAATGGATAAAAGGGAAGGTGATCGTGTAACGCCATGGACTGATCACACAGGAAAACTGACTTATGGCAGAAGTATCCTGTATGGCCACATATAACAATGCTTCCATTTAAGATTTAAAGGGGTTTTTAATTACTATGTAAATAAAGCTTAAAGTGAACCCGTTATTTAAGGTAAATATTCTGGACAAGCTGCCATATGTGTGCACATTATATCTCTTCCCCACCGCAGACACTTCTCTAAATTTCAGTTGTCTCTGCGATTATTGGGAGAATAGCTGCTATAATAAGCCAGTACTGAGCAGTGTAGCTGAGAATCCAGTTCTTGGGTGAGATATCACACTTACTAAAAAGAAGCAGCATGCAACACTTTACTCAGCAATATTGAGCAGTGTAGCTGAGAATCCATCAAATGGGTGAGATAAAACACTTATAAAATGATGGCTTCTGCCACTTGGAGGACATTTTACAGAAGTACTGAGCAGCTTACAAGTGAATCCAGCACTAGAGTGATATAAAACAATAGAAAGTAACAGCATAAGTGTCTACCACTCACAAGTTGTCACGCCGTGCTCACCTGGGGGCGGGACCTTGGTCCCGACGTCATCTCTTCCGGAGCCGTGGTCACTCCGGGGGTCCCGTCGGGTGCGCACGCGCAGCTCTCATCCCCGGGTCTCCTCCTACATGTCACGTTTGCGCTTGCGCGCTCCTGTCAGTGCTATATAGGGCTCGGTCCTCTCTATGGTAATGGAGGACCTGACCCGAAACCTGTAGTGGTCATGTGCTTTCTGGCTAGGTCCTGACCCGGAACCAGTAGTAGTCATGTGCTATATCAGACGACCTCTCCCTAGGGGAGGTGCCTGATTATTGTTGTGCTTCCTGGCTTGGTCTGCCGTGTCCCTGCCTGGCTGTGCGCTGTATTCAGGTCCCCTGCCTTGCACTCTGTTGTGCCTCTTGGCACACGCTCTGAATCTGCACTCTGCTTTGTACTCGGTTGTGCCTCCTGGCACATGCTCTGACCCTGTACTCTGTCTCATACTCAGTTGTGGCACACGCTCTTACCCTGTACTCTGTCTCATCCTCAGTTGTGCCTCCTGGCACACACTCTGATTCCGTGCTCTGTCTTATACTCAGTTGTGCCTCCTGGCACACACTCTGATTCCATGCTCTGTCTTATACTCAGTTGTGCCTCCTGGCACATGCTCTGATCCTGTACTCAGTCTCTTACTCTGTTGTGTCTCCTGGCACATGCACCAATCCTGCGCTCTGTCTTATGCTCAGTTGTGCCCTCTGGCACACACCCTGCTCCTGTACTCTGTTACACCTCCTGGCACACCTGCTGCCTGACTCAGTGCTCTGACGTGCGCCTTGCACACATCCTGCTTCATTCACACCCGGATGAACAAAGTCTCTGTATACCACGTGTTCCCGTGTCCACGCTTTACACGTTCCTGCAGACACACTCACCCACTCGTGTCTCCTGTGAGCCGGCCGCCTTGTGCCAGCAGTCGTGGTGCCTCACCCCCTGGGGCTTGCCCCTGACACTCCCTGTATAGGGGGTGGTCTTCACTAGGTCAGCTCGCCCTGGGAGGGTTGGTGTCACGACCCAGAGGGTCCACTCCAGGAGTCGTCACAGTATAATCAGGCCATGGACCCCGCTGGTACCACCACCTCCATCCAAAAGGAACTGGTGTTCCTACGGGAGAGTCAGACCAGGATTATGGCCCTTTTGAAATCCATGGAGTCCCGTTTGTCGGCCATACAATCTGTTTCTGCCCAGTCCTCGGCCCCGCACCTGATGCCGCGCCTCGGCAAGCCACCCCGATATAGCGGGGGACCCCAAGTTTTGTCGAGGATTTCTGAACCAATGGCGGTTACATTTGGAGCTTTTGCCGCAGCACTATCCCACTGAGCTCGCCCAAATTGCCTTTATTGTTTCACACTTAGAGGGGGAGGCGTTAGCATGGGTGAACCCCCTCTGGGAGCGCAATGACCCACTCGTCTCTCAGCTTTCCACCTTTTTGGACACCTTCCGCAAGGTGTTCGACGAGCCGGGTCAGCTGGCCTCTATCACCGAGTCCCTCTCTAACCTCCATCAGGGTACGCTACCAGTGGGACAGTATGCCATCCGTTTTCGTACCTTGGCCTCCGGACTCGGTTGGAACAACGAGGCTCTCGTAGGGATCTTTTGGCGTGGCCTGTCCGGTCGGATCAAAGACGTACTGGCAGGTCGGGATACCCCCACCTCTTTAGAGGATCTGATCTCTCTGGCGACACGCATTGACCTGCGGTTTCAGGAACGCGCCCGTGAATTAGCCAGAGAGAGGAGCTCCTCTCACCTCCTCCGTTCCTGCTCCAAGAAGCTGGGAAACTTCTCCGCCTAGGGTTGATAGGAGAGGCCTCCCTAGGTGTACGTGATTCCTCTCCTCCCCTGCTCGTGTCCGTATTATTGAATCTCGGTGCCAAGCGTTATTCTGAGGAGGCTTTTCTGGATTCTGGCGCGGAGGGGAATTTTATCACACTCGAGGCGGTTAAAAAATACCGGATTCCTGTCAGATCCCTGGAGACTCCTCGGTCGATTGTTTCGGTCAATGGTACGTCCGTGCAGGAGACCGTTACCCAGGCCACCGAAGAGATCGAGCTGCAGATTGGAGCCCTGCACCGGGAGAAGATCTCCTTCCTCGTCTTGTCTACCATGTCTTACACACTTCTTCTAGGCCTCCCTTGGCTACGGACTCACGAGCCAACCCTGGACTGGCAGTCGGGCGAGATACTCCGGTGGGGACCGTTCTGTCAGGAGAAGTGCCTGTTGCCCGTCCGTCCGATGAACTCTGCCGGTCCATCCCCGGCACCTACAGGTCTGCCGTCGGCTTACTGGTCCTTTGCAGATGTCTTCGACAAGAAGGAGGCCGAGACTCTGCCCCTCCATCGGCCATATGACTGTCCGATTGACCTCATTCCTGGTTCTACACCACCCAGGGGTAGGATATACCCGCTATCCCCTGCTGAGACCCAAGCTATGTCTGACTATATCCAGGAGAACCTTGCGAGAGGTTTTATCCGTAAGTCCTCCTTGCCCGCGGGAGCGGGATTTTTCTTTGTAAAAAAGGACGGCTCCCTCCTTCCTTGCATAGACTACCGAGGCCTGAACGATATCACGGTCAAGAACAAGTACCCATTTCCATTGATCCCGGAGCTCTTTGAACGACTTAGAGGAGCTCGAATTTTCACCAAATTGGATCTTCGTGGGGCCTACAACTTGATCCGCATTCGTTCCGGGGATGAGTGGAAGACCGCCTTTAACACCAGAGACGGTCACTATGAGTACTTGGTCATGCCCTTTGGCCTCTGCAATGCCCCAGCGGTGTTCCAGGAGTTCGTGAATGATGTCTTCCGGGATATGCTGTACTCCTGCGTGGTAGTCTATCTGGATGACATCCTCGTTTTTTCTCCAGACCTCTCCGCCCACAGAAAGAACGTGCGTCAAGTCCTCCAGCGCCTGAGGGAGAACCGCCTTTATGCCAAGCTCGAGAAATGTGCCTTCGAGCAAACGTCCCTGCCATTCTTGGGGTACATTATCTCAGAATCAGGTCTACGCATGGATCCGGCAAAGGTGTCCGCCGTCCTCGATTGGCCACAGCCCCATGGGGTGAAGGCAATCCAACGCTTCCTTGGTTTTGCGAACTACTACCGACAGTTTGTTCCTCATTTCTCCTCGTTGGTTCGCCCCATCTCGTCCCTTATCTGCAAGGGAGCTAACCCAAAGGCTTGGCCCTCTGAGGCTGAAGAGGCATTCCAGTCGTTGAAACAAGCCTCAGCCGCTGCTCCGGCGCTTCACCGACCTGAGGTTAGTAGACCTTTCACTCTCGAGGTGGACGCATCCTCTACTGGGGCTGGCGCAGTCCTTCTGCAGAAATCCTCTTCTGGACGTTTTGTCACCTGTGGCTTCTTTTCTAAAGTATTTTCCTCCACTGAGCAGAACTACTCCATTGGCGACAAAGAGCTATTGGCCATTAAGTTGGCCTTGGAGGAGTGGAGGTACTTACTGGAAGGTGCCATACATCCATTCAAGATCTTCACGGACCATAAGAACCTGGCGTACATCCAGTCCGCACAGAGGCTCAATCCTCGGCAAGCCAGGTGGTCCCTATTCTTCGCCCGCTTTGACTTTGAGCTACATTTTCGGCCCGGCGATAAGAACGTTAGAGCGGATGCGTTGTCAAGATCATTCCTGTCGTCTGATGCAGAGGAAGAACCCTCTCATATCATTGATATATCCAAAGTGATTACTGTGGCCCCTGTCAAGTTAACCACGTTACCTCCGGGAAGAACCTTTGTGGCTGAGAATAACCGAAAACGAGTGCTAAATTGGGGACATTCGTCCAAGATTGCCGGCCATGTTGGGGTCAAAAAGACTTTGGACTTAATCTCTCGCCATTATTGGTGGCCTTCACTCTCCCAGGATGTTAAAGACTTTGTAGCATCTTGCCCGTCCTGTGCCCAGAACAAGATACCCAGACAACCACCCTCCGGTCTTCTGTTCCCGCTTCCCATTCCGTCAGCTCCATGGCAGCACATAGCCATGGATTTCATTACTGATCTGCCTTGTTCTTCCGGTTGTACTGTGGTCTTGGTGGTTGTAGACCGATTTTCAAAGATGGCCCACTTCATTCCTCTTCCCGGACTACCCTCTGCTCCTGACTTGGCGAAGATCTTCATTTCCCATATCTTCAGGATTCACGGCTTCCCCCAGCAAATCGTGTCAGACAGAGGGGTCCAATTCACCTCCCGATTCTGGAGAGCTCTATGCGGACTCATGAAAGTGTCATTGGATTTCTCTTCCGCCTATCACCCCCAAACCAATGGGCAGGTGGAACGTACCAACCAGATCCTTACATCCTACCTCCGGCATTTTTCTAATGCTCATCAGAATGACTGGGTCGGTCTACTTCCTTGGGCTGAGTTCGCCTACAATAATCACTCCAGTGAATCGTCTACCAAGTCTCCTTTCTTCATCGCCTTTGGACAGCATCCCAATGTGCCTCTACCGGTACTTCCTGTCTCGGGGGTACCTGCTGCCGATTCTCTGTCTGTGGAGTTCTCCAGGGTATGGCAGGAGACCAAAACCGCTCTCGAGAAAGCACGGGACAGAATTAAATTACACGCTGACAAGAGGTGCCTGGACGTTCCTCCATTTCTCCCTGGTGACAAGGTGTGGCTCTCCACCAAATACGTCCGCCTTAAGGTACCATCTTACAAACTGGGTCTCCGTTACATTGGTCCTTTTGAGGTCCTCAGGCGGATTAATGATGTTGCTTACAAATTGAAGCTGCCTCCTTCACTCCGTATTCCCAATTCCTTCCATGTATCTCTCCTAAAACCTGTGGTTCTTAACCGATTTCATCCTTCTCTAGGCCACACACCCCAGCCTGTTGGCTTGGGGGATGAGTTTGAGGTGAATGACATGTTGGCCATGAAGAAGGTAAGAGGGAGAACCATGTTCTTGGTCGATTGGAAGGGTTTTGGCCCTGAGGAGAGGTCATGGGAACCCAGGGAGAATATCCACGCACCCCAGATTTTGTCTAAGTTCCTCCCCAGTTTTAGAAAGAGGGGGCGTAAAGGGGGGGGTACTGTCACGCCGTGCTCACCTGGGGGCGGGACCTCGGTCCCGACGTCATCTCTTCCGGAGCCGCGGTCACTCCGGGGGTCCCGTCGGGTGCGCATGCGCAGCTCTCATCCCTGGGTCTCCTACATGTCACGTTTGCGCTTGCGCGCTCCTGTCAGTGCTGTATAGGGCTCGGTCCTCTCTATGGTAATGGAGGACCTGACCCGGAATCTGTAGTGGTCATGTGCTTTCTGGCTAGGTCCTGACCCGGAACCAGTAGTAGTCATGTGTTATATCAGATGACCTCCCCCTAGGGGAGGTGCCTGATTATTGTTGTGCTTCCTGGCTTGGTCTGCCGTGTCCCTGCCTGGCTGTGCGCTGTATTCAGGTCCTCTGCTTTGTACTCGGTTGTGCCTCCTGGCACATGCTCTGACCCTGTACTCTGTCTCATCCTCAGTTGTGCCTCCTGGCACACACTCTGATTCCGTGCTCTGTCTTATACTCAGTTGTGCCTCCTGGCACACACTCTGATTCCGTGCTCTGTCTTATACTCACTTGTGCCTCCTGGCACATACTCTGATCCTGTACTCAGTCTCTTACTCTTTTGTGTCTCCTGGCACATGTACCAATCCTGCGCTCTCTGGCACACACCCTGCTCCTGTACTCTGTTACACCTCCTGGCACACCTGCTGCCTGACTCAGTGCTCTGACGTGCGCCTTGCACACATCCTGCTTCACTCACACCCGGATGAACAAAGTCTCTGTATACCACGTGTTCCCGTGTCCACGCTTTACACGTTCCTGCAGACACACTCACCCACTCGTGTCTCCTGTGAGCCGGCCGCCTGGTGCCAGCAGTCGTGGTGCCTCACCCCCTGGGGCTTGCCCCTGACACTCCCTGTATAGGGGGTGGTCTTCACTAGGTCAGCTCGCCCTGGGAGGGTTGGTGTCACGACCCAGAGGGTCCACTCCAGGAGTCGTCACACAAGTCCTCCCTCTCCCATTCCTTTAGGCTACTTTCACACTAGCGTCATGTGACGTATGTCGCAATGCGCCGTTTTGGAGAAAAAACGCATCCTGCAAAGTTGCCCGCAGGATGCGTTTTTTCTCCATAGACTTGCATTGCGACGTATGGCCACACGTCGCATCCATCGTGCGACGGATGCGTCGTGTTTTGGCGGCCGCGACGCACAAAAAGTTACATGTAACGTTTTTTTGAGCGTGTCCGCCATTTTCGACCGCGCATGCGCGGCCGAAACTCTGCCCCCTCCTCCCTGGACATTACAATGGGGCAGAGGATGCGTTGAAAAACTGCATCCGCTGCCCCCGTTGTGCAAATCTTTCACAACGTGCGTTGGTACGTCGGCCCGATGCATTGCGACGGGCCCGTACCGACGCAAGTGTGAAAGTAGCCTAAGGCTTCAATGAGTAGCTATAAACGAAGCCCTCAGTGAGCTGGTGGTTATTTAGACAAAGATGGATTTTAGCTGTAATTTAGAGCAGATGATGAATTAAGGAGTCGAGGAAGAAGTGGCTCATAAGTGGAGAAGGAAGCATATTTAATTCAGGAGATCTATTACAGAGTTTCTTATTGTCCTTTATGAAAACAAGTGTTGAAGTAAGAAGCTGCAGCTGCATCTCCCTCTTCCCCCTTTATAATATATTATACTATTCAGTTTATTTGTGATTGAGGAGGTTTCTGAACTTTACACAGAGCCTGCAAACGGGGAGAGAGGCGGTATAGGCCGTGTGAGGTGTCCACAAATTTGAGGCCGACACTCAGCCTTCTCCTTACCATTAGCGTGAGAGTTGCACGATGGGGACCCATATGCACTTCTTGCACAGGAGTCCGCTGCCGTCAGGGCCCGCTGCTGTTTCAGTTACATTTTTGTCAGATTCTTGGAAAACATCTAAATGGAGAAGTCAGGGACCTCTCTGCTGCTTTATATTGGATCGCTACCTCTCCTCATTGCTTCCTACTGGAAGTAGGTCACTCAATAGTCGTCCTCTGGAGAGGTAATCTACTCGGAGCGATGCACACATCTCAGGTCAATAGCATTCGCACTGTCTGGATATAAATTAAGAAAAACACTGCTGCAGGGGACGATTCCTCTCCCATCAGAGCACAAACTCCGGCATCAACAGAACAGCAGAATTAGAAGAAAATGTATCAGTGTTGCAATGGCCCAGGCCATGATTGCATCTCTTTACATGAAGACTTGGTTGCAGGTTTTCTTGGAAAAAATGGTGGAGATTCCAGCAGATTACACACAGATCTACATCTCTGGACCAGATATCACCTCCCTACTAACCAGAATCCCGCAATGTCTGTCCACTATTTCATCCTTCTTCTCCGCTAGATTTCTAAAACTTAATATGGACAAAACAGAATTCATCATCTTTCCCCCATCTCACGTGACCCCCCAACAGACCTATCCATTAAAGTCAATGGCTGCCCACTCTCCCCAGTCCCACAAGCTCGCTGCCTCGGGGTTATCCTTGACACTGATCTCTCTTTCAAACCACATATCCAAGCCCTTTCCGCTTCCTGCTGACTTCAACTCAAAAATATTTCACAGATCCGTACATTCCTCAACCAAGAATCTGCAAAAACCCTAATCCATGCCCTCATCATCTCCCGCCTTGACAACTGTAACCTCCTACTCTCTGACCTCCCCCTTATCACTCTCACACCCCTCCAATCTATTCTAAACTCTGCTGCCCAACTAATCCACCTGCCCCCCCGCTATTCCTCGGCTTCTCCCCTCTGTCAATCCCTGCACTGGATCCCCATTACCCAAAGACTCCAGATCAAAACCCTGACCATGACATACAAAGCCATCCACAACCTGAGTCCTCCATACATCTGTGACCTCGTCTCCCGGTACTTTCCTGCACGCAACCTCCATCCTCACAAGATCTCCTTCTGTACTCCCCTCTTATCTCCTCTTCCCACAATCGCATACAAGATTTCTCTCGCGCATCACCCCTACTCTGGAACTCTCTACCACAACATATCAGACTCTCACCTACCATCGAAACCTTCAAAAAGAGCCTGAAGACCCACCTCTTCCGACAAGGCTACAACCTGCAGTAACCACCGATCCACCAAACCGCTGCACGACCAGCTCTACCCTCGCCTACTGTATCCTCACCCATCCCGCTGTAGATTGTGAGCCCTCGCGGGCAGGGTCCTCTCTCCTCCTGTACCAGTTATGACTTGTATTGTTTAAGATTACTGTACTTGTATGTATTATGTATACCCCCCTCACATGTAAAGTGCCATGGAATAAATGGCGCTATAATAATCAACAATAATAATAATTCTGCAAATTTGCATCAAAATCAATACATAAAGCATGAGGCGTAAGCGGTGTAACGTTACGGCCCGCATGAATCCACCATTCGGGGATGTTCACAAATGACGATTTCCTGTTGCAGATCTGACACATAATTACTACCTGATCAGCGGCAAAAATTCCATTTTCTGGGTGGAACTTATGGAAATAAATGCACTGCTACTTTTTATTATGCAGCTGATAACTTTTTCAAGTAGGAGCCAAAAATATACATGGAAATTCGTTGTGGCAGGTAAAGGATGAAAACCACACGGGACGCGGATTGTATGCAAATAACAGCACAGAATTGGCACCAAACTCCAGGTGCGACGCAAGGAGTGTTAAAGGGGCGCTGGGCCGGTTCAGATGCTCCCTATGGGGCTGCAAGAACTGGATTCTGCATGAACACGGACTGAGCGTTGACCCATTAACCCATTAGTTCGGGTCAATACTTCAGGACACAGTTGACACCTGCCCCTCCCCCCCACCTAATATATAGATCCATTATTACCGTAATATCCTCTGCAAGACACAAACACATGGCTAACTATTAGTTATTCCTCCCACGCAGCAGACACAGCTAATTTAATCTTCCTTGCTGATGTCTTAATACTAATGGTGTAATCAACGAGTACGGAGAAAATGCAAATATAAAGCCGATAGGACTAAAATAACAGTAAAACTAGAATTTAAGGGCTTGTCCTGGATTAGAAAAACATTGCTGCTTTGTAATACAAACAGCGCCACTCCTGTCTACAGGTTGTGGCTGGTAATGCATGGAAATGCATGGGACTGAGCTGCAATTGCAAACACAACCTGTGGACAGGGGTGGCGCTGTTTTTGGTCCCTGTGCAAGAAGAGTATATGGGTCCTGATCTACAGCCTTCAGAGTTTAAACATGCCAAATCTGCAAATGGAAATGCAGATTTCAGTCCAATTTGGATGCTGCATTTCCAACCACTACATTTGGATACCGGATGCTGTGGACCGATCCGCTGCAGGAGGAGGAAACGCATCAAAAACCAAACCACCAGCATGGGGGACCCATTTTAATTGTGAGCCCCCATCCTAGAAATATGTAGCATTGATGCAGACCCTGCGGCATCTATGGAGCCTGTACTGAGCGGATATCGTCGGTCCTTATGGGTGGTCTATATGTTCCCCACACCCTCAGCCATAGGCCTATATTCTCTAATCCTAAAGGTAATAACAGCCCATTGTCATTTTTTTTTTTACTTTGGAGGGCTTCTTTACTCTGTTCGTGCTCCCTGGACATGGTCGCACACTGGGGTATAGGATTTAGGAGAAACTATATAAGGACCACCAACGAGGTATCTGGTCTAGGACAGGTTTGCTTGGCAGGCTGATTCCATAGGGGCCATTGGTGGACACAGACAGAACAGTAGATGGGCCCTTTGTAGCCCAATTGCTCAGCATAATGCACAATTCCACCTGCTTTGGAGCGGGATGCCTCCCCTCTTACCTCTTGGGCCCAGGTTTCGCCAATGATGAGTCCGCCCTGATGGGTTCTGTTTGATGGGTTCTGGGCCATTCGGTACTGTCCAGTTGAGACTTGATGGGGGTCCCCACATGTGTTTCTTGCTTTGGGGCCCATGTGGCAGAGACCAATACAAGTCACTGGTATTACAGGGCCCAGGGAGGGATATCACAGTCTCCAGCTCCTCCTGTGACCCCCCCAGGACGAGGTTCTGCCTGGATCATTATGTCCTGCCGGAGCTGCTGGTCATTATCACAGACTCTTTTAATTGCTCCATTGCTGGATCCAGTCAGGCTGCAGTAACAGCTAGTGAAATGCATTCATCCAGCAAGGAAGCGATCAAAAGAGCCCTGGTGACAGCACAGAGCCGCAGGCGCCCTCATACCAGGAGCTGGTACCATCCACTGCCCGCACCAGGGCATGGACACCGCGCCACCACACAACACAGCCGGAGTCAGTCTACCATGGGTCTTCAAACTGGGTAGAACTACAAGTCACAGCATTCTGTGCCAGACCATGCTAGTTTTAATCGTCCCTTCTTCTCAACTAATAAGTCAGTAACAGATGTGCGATATTAGTGGCGTACTAGTCAGCAGCCATAATGAACCAGGCATTCTGCAGCACTACAAATCCCAGCATAACAGCAGAGCAATCTAAGGTTATTAAGGATTGCATGTAATATATGAGACGCACTAAACAGATGTACCATATGATAAGTTGGTTGGCGTCAGACTACAAGTACCAACAAGCTGTGAAAAATTACAGCAGCATGGGTGGAACTACAAGTCCCAGCATATCATCAGAGCAATGTAAGGTTATTAATAGCAACATGAGATCTAAATTATATCAGACAGATGAACCATCAGATCATTGAAAGTAGAACTAAAAGTACCAGCGATCCATTAACTATTGGAGTAGCATAGGTAGAACTACAAGTCCCAGCATAACCACAAAGCAATGTAAGGCTATTAGTGGCAACCTATGACATAAGAGACAGATATACCATGTAGACGATTTGATTGAGTGGGTCTTTAGACACAGTAGAACTACAAGTCCCAGCACCTAATGTGATATGCAAACACACTGCAATCCGTAACAAAAGAAACTAATAAGCGACAAGGCAGCTACATTGCTGTGGAATATGTTGGCGCTATAGAAGTAACAGGAAAGAAATTCTGTGGCTCTAAAGCTTGGGTAGAACTACAAGTCCCAGAATAATTCAGGCGACTTATGATTACAGAATACACACAGCAGAATGAATACACATCCTGGAAACGCATGTTTGAACATGTTGTGACATATAAGACACAGTTGTAATGCAGGGGGGGACTACTAGTCCCAGCTCACCCCAGATCTAAAAGGCTTACGTCATTCAACCAGAGAGAGAGGTGACAACTCTCCAATCCCGAGAGCTGGGGCATATTAATGGCAGTGAAATCACAGCTGGAAAATAAAGCTTGAAGGGCACATGACAGCCTGGGAAATAATTACCATCACCATTATTGCTCCTGTACAGGAGACCCCCAAAACCCTGTACAAGAGACCCCCACGGCACCCCAAAATTCTGTAAAAATCACTAAATGGTGCAAAAATTCTACAGCAACATCAATAACAATAGAACAATGGTGATCTATGTGGGTCAATGACAACAATGTAACAGATGAACATTCCAAATTCTAAGGGGTGGAGCCTGTGCATCAACCCCCCAGATTCCACTGCTCCCCCAAATCTGTGCAGGGGGGCACTCTAACCTCCAGTGACTTCACTTCCCCATGGGGTTTGCCTGCTGCCCCCCTCCCACACGTTAATCTACAGTTGGAATACACAGGATGCAATGTTACACCAACCAGATCGGTTTAACCCCTTCTCTCCTGCAGATGTGCATTCAGTCAATCTACCCCCATCTCCACCCCCCAGGAAAAATACTGTGTATATATATATATATATATATATATATATATATATATATATATATGTATACACACACCACACCCAAATAGATGAGGGCTTGATGCTGAGATATAAACATTGGTCTTTAGGATAGATAGATAGATAGATAGATAGATAGATAGATAGATAGATAGATAGATAGATAAATAGATAGAAAGATAGATAGCATAACATTGCATAGGAGCAATGAACACAGGAGACTGAGCACAGGAGGGGTTTGCAGAATAAGCAGCACCCTTCCCTTCCCCCCTCTGGGAGAGCAGATCTGAAAGCTCACAGCCATAAAGGTACCTGAAATGTGGGGGTGATGCCAGGTGCAGCCCCAGAAATGGAGAGGAGCCAGCTGGGGTAGTGCTTGCCTTTTCTCTCTCCGCCATTCTGTCTCTGAGATGCTCAGGGAGAGGGAGGAGGTGGGAGCAGAGGAGGAGGAGGAGGGGGGAGATGCTGACAGGTAGCAGAGGAGGAGGACCAGGTTCAGGGGAGAGGATGAGGGTGACAGGTGGGTGGAGGGGATGGTAACACATGTACCATGGTCGCATTAGATCACCTTCCTCTCAGGTTGCTCTTTGTTACACTGTATCCTGCTGCATTTCCTCTGAAATACAAACAAGTCATCATCATGTATGGATGCTTCCACCTTCCATCTTCCTGTAATCCAGTTATTATTTGCTGCTGGGAAAGCTTGATGGCTGGTATTAATGCTGCCACAAAAGAAGCTGCTAACCCAACTTTCCCAGACATCTGAATGGCAGATCTGTCCAATATCTGCAAGAAGATTGTATCACTTATGCAGATTCAGAAAGCGGAGTCATGAAGGCTGTGTGAGAGTTTCTAGAAGAGGTCCACTCCCCCCAAAAAATTGCTCAAAGAAAGCTTCAAAGAGACTCTGCTGTGAAACCGCTCTGCTCAGTCGCTTTCCACTTCAGGTTTTATAAATCAGGAATCTGCTCCTCACTAGGCTCTGACCAATCAGGAGGCTGGAAAAGAACCTCCAAGAAAAGAAAAAAAAAAAAAAGAAAACTCTTCCAAAACTTCTCCAAAACCTCCCTGAAGGAGCCTTTCCTGTTCTGGTCATTTTGACCACCTTGAAGTGTGCACACAGTCTAATGCCGCATTCACACCTCAGGGCAAACAATTCCAAGCGGAGGAAGTTCACCGACCGCCATATTGGGACACCCAAGTGATGGGCGTCTCAATATGGAAACTGCTGCTGGTACCAACCTATTGCGCAATAACACCTGCGGAACACACTCACACTTGCGCGTTACCACCAGCGGAACACCGTCGCTCTGCACCTGTGCGAATTCCGCACAGTAAATCATTCGGCTGATCCCGGCGGCAGATGCGTGACGTGTCTACAAGCAGAGGAAGCCGGTCACATTAAAGCGGTTTCCCACGAACGAAAGTTCATTTTAAAAATTGTCTGTGTACATCTCCTGGGCAGGGGAGGAAACAAAAGAAAATACTGACATTACAGCAGGGGATACATTGTGTGAGGTAAAATATTTCACTGTTTTTAAACAATATTTTACCTCACAAAATGTATCCTCTGCGATCTCCTGCTGTAATGTCAGTATTGTCTTTTGCTTCCTCCCCTGCCCAGGAGCTGTGGTATGTTCTGTACACGGACAGACACAGGGGTGAAAGAGAGAGAGCACAGGGGGGAGACAGCTCAAATAGGACAGCACATGAGGGGAGAACACAGCACATGAAGGAGACAGCAGACAAGGGGGATAAGCACATGGGGTAGACGGGTCAAAGAAGAGAGCGCAGACGGGAAACACGTGGGGACACATGGGGAAAGAGAGTGGATAGGTGGGTGAGCACATGGGGGGGGGGGGGAGATTCTCAACGATGCAAAGCCTGCCCCCATCATGACATTAGCGCCCTCCCGATGCGATAGCATCCGGCCTCCATCTAGTGTCTTCATAACTGTCTAACAAAATGTAATGAAATGTCTAAAATATTTAATGGTGGAGTGCAGGATGTACTTTTTAATTTTTTTACACAATTTGCCAGTCACAATGGCTGTTCCCCACTATTGTCATCTCTGTGACTGTTCCCCACTTAGTCATCTCTGTGACTGTTCCCCACCTATTGTCATCTCTGTGGCTGTTCCAAACCTATTCAGTCATCTCTGTGGCTGTTCCAAACTTATTCAGTCATCTCTGTGGCTGTTTCCCACTTAGTCATCTCTGTGACTGTTCCCCACTTATTGTCATCTCTGTGACTGTTCCCCACCTATTGTCATCTCTGTGGCTGTTCCAAACTTATTCAGTCATCTCTGTGGCTGTTCCAAACTTATTCAGTCATCTCTGTGGCTGTTCCAAACTTATTCAGTCATCTCTGTGGCTGTTCCAAACTTATTCAGTCATCTCTGTGGCTGTTCCAAACTTATTCAGTCATCTCTGTGGCTGTTCCAAACTTATTCAGTCATCTCTGTGGCTGTTTCCCACTTCTTCAGTCATCTCTATGGCTGTTCCCCATTTCAGTCATCTCTGTGACTGTTCCCCACTTCTGTAATCTGTGACTGTTCCTCACTTCTTCAGTCATCTCTGTGACTGTTCCCCACTTCTTCAGTCATCTCTATGGCTGTTCCCCATTTCAGTCATCTCTGTGACTGTTCCCCACTTCTTCTGTCATCTCTGTGACTGTTCCCCACATCTGTAATCTGTGACTGTTCCCCACATCTGTAATCTGTGACTGTTCCTCTTCTTCAGTCATCTCTGTGACTGTTCCCCACTTAGTCATCTCTGTGACTGTTCCCCACCTATTGTCATCTCTGTGGCTGTTCCAAACCTATTCAGTCATCTCTGTGGCTGTTCCAAACTTATTCAGTCATCTCTGTGGCTGTTTCCCACTTAGTCATCTCTGTGACTGTTCCCCACCTATTGTCATCTCTGTGGCTGTTCCAAACTTATTCAGTCATCTCTGTGGCTGTTCCAAACTTATTCAGTCATCTCTGTGGCTGTTCCAAACTTATTCAGTCATCTCTGTGGCTGTTTCCCACTTCTTCAGTCATCTCTATGGCTGTTCCCCATTTCAGTCATCTCTGTGACTGTTTCCCACTTCTGTAATCTGTGACTGTTCCTCACTTCAGTCATCTCTGTGACTGTTCCCCACTTCTTCAGTCATCTCTATGGCTGTTCCCCATTTCAGTCATCTCTGTGATTGTTCCCCACATCTGTAATCTGTGACTGTTCCCCACATCTGTAATCTGTGACTGTTCCTCTTCTTCAGTCATCTCTATGGCTGTTTCCCACTTCTTCAGTCATCTCTATGGCTGTTCCCCATTTCAGTCATCTCTGTGATTGTTCCCCACATCTGTAATCTGTGACTGTTCCCCACATCTGTAATCTGTGACTGTTCCTCTTCTTCAGTCATCTCTATGGCTGTTTCCCACTTCTTCAGTCATCTCTATGGCTGTTCCCCATTTCAGTCATCTCTGTGATTGTTCCCCACATCTGTAATCTGTGACTGTTCCCCACATCTGTAATCTGTGACTGTTCCTCTTCTTCAGTCATCTCTATGGCTGTTTCCCACTTCTTCAGTCATCTCTATGGCTGTTTCCCACTTCTTCAGTCATCTCTATGGCTGTTTCCCACTTCTTCAGTCATCTCTATGGCTGTTTCCCACTTCTTCAGTCATCTCTATGGCTGTTTCCCACTTCTTCAGTCATCTCTATGGCTGTTTCCCACTTCTTCAGTCATCTCTATGGCTGTTCCTCACTTCTTCAGTCATCTCTATGGCTGTTCCCCACTTCTTCTGTCATATCTGTGACTGTTCCCCACTTCTTCTGTCATCTCTGTGACTGTTCCCCACTTCTGTAATCTGTGACTGTTCCCCACTTCTGTAATCTGTGACTGTTCCTCTTCTTCAGTCATCTCTGGCTGTTCCCCACTTCTTCAATCATCTCTGTGGCTGTTCCCCACTTCTGTCATCTCTGTGACTGTTCCTCTCTTCTTCAGTCATCTCTGTGGCTCTTCCCCACTTCTTCAGTCATCTCTGTGACTGTTCCTCTCTTCTTCAGTCATCTGTGACTGTTCCCCACTTCTTCAATCATCTCTGTGGCTGTTCCCCACTTCTTCTGTCATCTCTGTGACTGTTCCTCTCTTCTTCAGTCATCTGTGACTGTTCCCCACTTCTTCAGTCATCTCTGTGCCTGTTCCCCACTTCTTCAGTCATCTCTGTGCCTGTTCCCCACTTCTTCAGTCATCTGTGTCTGTTCCCCACTTCTTCAGTCATCTGTGTCTGTTCCCCACTTCTTCAGTCATCCCTGTGACTGTTCCTCACTTCTTCAGTCATCTCTGTGACTGTTCCTCACTTCTTCAGTCATCTCTATGGCTGTTCCCCACTTCTTCAGTCATCTCTATGGCTGTTCCCCACTTCTTCAGTCATCTCTATGGCTGTTCCCCACTTCTTCAGTCATCTCTATGGCTGTTCCCCACTTCTTCAGTCATCTCTATGGTTGTTCCCCACTTCTTCAGTCATCTCTGCGACTGTTCCCCACTTCTTCAGTCATCTCTATGGCTGTTCCCCATTTCAGTCATCTCTGTGACTGTTCCCCACTTCTTCTGTCATCTCTGTGACTGTTCCCCACTTCTTCTGTCATCTCTGTGACTGTTCCCCACTTCTGTAATCTGTGACTGTTCCTCCTCTTCAGTCATCTCTGTGGCTGTTCCCCACTTCTTCAGTCATCTGCGACTGTTCCCCACTTCTTCAGTCATCTCTGTGACTGTTCCCCACTTCAGTCATCTCTGGGTCTGTTCCCCACTATTCTGTCAGCTGTGACTGTTCCCACTTCTTTCAACTCTTTGACTGTTCCAAACTTATTGTCATCTCTGTGGCTGTTCCCCACTTCAGTCATCTCTGCGACTGTTCCCCACTTCTTCAGTCATCTCTGCGGCTGTTCCCCACTTCTTCAGTCATCCCTGTGGCTGTTCCCCACTTCTTCAGTCATCCCTGTGGCTGTTCCCCACTTCTTCAGTCATCTCTGTGGCTGTTCCCCACTTCTTCAGTCATCTCTGGGTCTGTTCCCCACTTCTTCAGTCATCCCTGTGGCTGTTCCCCACTTCTTCAGTCATCTCTGTGGCTGTTCCCCACTTCAGTCATCCCTGTGACTGTTCCTCTCTTCTGTCATCTCTGTGGCTGTTCCCCACTTCTGTCCTAATCCATGTAGAACACCCTTTACTGTAAATTGTCCATAAACATTAAATACCAATCAATCCGCAATAATACTTCTAATTCCCCAATACACACACATCGGCTGAGCGTGCATGTTTTATGCCTTGGGACAGAAATAAGCTGCTGCAAAATTTCTCTGGCAGCGTCTTATGTCCTGTGGCAACAATCAATCAGGCATTTTAATATCAAACATTTGCTCTCAATCTCTATGGTGGGGGGAGTCAAGGCACCCACCAGATTATAAAAATTACTTATTTCATGCCTGCATATTTCTTGCAAACCTTCAACTAGACCCTTTAAAGGTGGCCTATCAAGATCCTATTTCCAGAAGTGCCCCATCATTTCCCTGCCTCCTGCTTGCCGGCGGTGCAGTGCAGTCCTGATTGACAGTTCAGGCCAGGCAGTATGGTAGCTGCACTGGTCAGGCAGGTTTGCTTCTGCAGCATCACAGTAGAGCAGGGGGACTGCAGCAATTCAGCATTCTGAACAGATTCAAAGTATCCTTGCAAGCATGTGCTGGTTGCCCAGGAGACCAGCTCCCTCTGATAACATGAAGAGGAGGTCAGTAACCTAGGTAATAAGCAATAAACTAAGGATTTAAAAATCCCTCCTACGGTAATTAGCAGTTTCTCATTTTTACAGCCACATTGCAATTTTACCTATTTA
The DNA here is from genome assembly GCF_039654945.1 of Dendrobates tinctorius. Taxonomy (NCBI): domain Eukaryota; kingdom Metazoa; phylum Chordata; class Amphibia; order Anura; family Dendrobatidae; genus Dendrobates; species Dendrobates tinctorius. Next base: position 2,691,771 of record NW_027361792.1, read on the forward strand.
GCAGGATGACACAAACATTGAGAGAAATCCCAGAATCTGCTTCAGGTTTTATCAGGATTGTTTGAAAACCTAGTTCTGCCGTGCTTTTATTCTGGGTGGTCTGTTGAGAGATTCTTTCCTACAGGCCAGGGTCACACTTGCGAGAGTCTCGCCTCAATACCCGGCACTAGGGATCGGAGTGTACGCCTGCATGTCTTTCTATGCAGCTGAACGCTCCTGTCCGAACCGCAGGTGGCAGTGCCGGGTATTGAGGAGAGAGGCTCGCGCTGCACTTGCACGTGTGACCCCGGCCAAAGGTGTAGTCTGGATTTAGGAAAGGAAAATGAGCTCACATAAGTCTTGTGCACAGGTGGAGGGTCTGGTATCGCGACTGAACCAGAGACATCGAAAGGTGGGTAAGTGGGATAATGAAGAAATCTGCCCCCCCCTCCGTGGCAAACTATGCACATGGCCGACAATCCTGCGGAGATTAATACGATCAAGTGGAAAATGGGGCCACGCAAAAAGCCAAAGACATTGGATGGCCTGATTCATTTTCATTTTTAAGTCACTTTTTTTTGTCTCGTGGTCTTCAGTGATGTATTTTTTGCCCAAATTCTTCAAAATGTCAAACGTTGGTCATTAATTTTTTGCAAAATAAATTACAAAAAAAAATGCTCTTTATTTTTGTCTTTAAGCTTTTTAAAGACAAAAGACCCGCCCCACTTCCTGCAGAGCGACAAATACCCGCCCCCACTTCCTGCAGAACGCCAAAGACCCGCCCCCACTTCCTGCAGAGCGCCAAAGACCCGCCCCCACTTCCTGCAGAGCGCTAAAGACCTGCCCCCACTTCCTGCAGAGCGCCAAAGACCCGCCCCCACTTCCTGCAGAGCGCCAAAGACCCGCCCCCATTTCTTCTAAAGCGGCAAAAGACCCGCCCGCGCTTCCTGTAGTGACAAGAGACCCGCCCCCGCTTACAGAAACTCCACCTCTTTTTGACACAGGACACCACAACTTCGCCGGCGTCGACACTGACAACTCAGGATAGTTGTTGCGTCTACACTTTTGAGTAATTTTTCGGAGAAAAGGCAAAATGCGGCAGTGTGGGGTCTTAGAGGTGGGACCCTCCACCCAACAGATGCTCAGTAAGAAGCCGGACATGATAGTGGACAATTTATTATACATTTATATATAAACTGCATCATATTTACATAGAGGAGAATGTACACGGCCCCGGTCGATCACAAGTTACAATATGATCCTCCTCTGTCGGGACAAGAGGCCTCGGAGGAGTCTCTGAAGACGTTTCATCATTATATATATACAGTAGGTTACTTCCATCATGGCTCTGGCTGTTGCAGAACTACAGCTCCCAGCATGTAGGCAGACACACTAAGGAGCAGTGCAGGACGGAGGGGCGACGCTGCTCTTTTTTTTGTTCTTTCTTGCGTGCGTCATTCTTCGCTGCTTCAGGAAAGCCATTTAATTTAACCCCATAAGGATTCAGCTCCATTTTTCCTGCTCTCTGAGAGCCATATTTACAAAGGCTTATGTTTTGGGACGGTGAGTCGTATTTTACGAATCTTGGGGCGTATAGAACAGATTAAAGCTTTATTTTTTTTTTTCAATTTTCTTTTAGTTTTAAGATTATTGCTTAGAACAAAGACCTTTATTCTAGTAGTTGTTGGGTTTTACGTCAATACCAGAGAGTGGTTTTATGACGTTTGATCAGTAAAATCGCAAATTTCATCAAAGAAAATCACTGCTCCCAGAAATGCTTAGATGCCACAGATGCTATAGATCGCAGCATCCGCGGGGGTTAGATAAGTGATCTTTGACTGTGGGCCTCCGAATTAGAGCTGGCACCCACTGATGGACGTTTTTGTACACAGACCACCACTGACTTAACAATATGGCGATTTGAAAGAAGGACCCCCGAACTGCATGATCGCCGGACGAGCAGACTTCATGAATATCAGCATCCTATCTACTACATACCCCCACCAGGCCACCCTCATTATACAGAGCGCAGTAGTTGTTACAGAGTTTTTCTAAGACCATCTGACAATCCAGAAAAGTCCCGATTCATACTGAATTCCAGGGGTTTTACAGTTCTGTATTTGTGGGGGACCCCAGGTTTTGCACGTACCCCAATACCAATCATCCTACATCTTTTCTAACTTGCCTGGAAGAAGCCAAACTGTACGCTAAATATTCTACAGAGGACGGCGTCACCTAGTGGCAATATTAGGTAGAAATGCATGCTCTGAAGTCATTACGTATGGCTCATCGTATTATATCTACCTATATAATGTGTGTGCTGACTATCCCTTTAATCCTCCCTTCAGTCCGAAGCATGATAAGGATTGACAGCGCTATCCCATCAATCATTTTAATACAAATCATTTCTAAAGCATTAAGTTTACAGATTCTATCATCTTGGTGATGCTGCTGCTCTGGACAGAATCAGTCTCCTTCCCCCTGTGGCAGCTGACAGTGCAGATCCTTCTTACTTCCCTTGTAGAATGAGTCTTCTCATGCTGCCGTGCTTCTTGCAGAAAACGCTTCCTATTGGCTGCAGTAAACACCCGACTGCGAGGAGAGTGACTGAGCATGTGCATCCACCAGTATGTAGCTCATCAGTGGGGACACGCGCGCATTACTGTTACCTCCGAACACCAGGTGGCGTCATACTGGAACATTTACTTTTTTTTTGTTAATTGGATGACCATTCTAATCTTCAGAGCTGGGGCTCAGTCGCTCAGATTCGGGTGTGATGAGGAGTCTGCTGTGTGTGTGCTACCATCGCATTCGTCATACGAGTGTCCTTACGGGCCGATATAGCTGAGCGGGCAGGAAAAGCTCCTACACCCATTGGGGTTCTGTCCGTAGGGCTGGAAATCATCGTCCTACATATTCGCCAGCTCCAACATTCAGTCCTGGAGTAGAAGGCGGGATAGGCTACGAGCGTCCACCTTCTGTACTATGAAGCATGCACTGCGAGGAGAGACACAGGGACATTATTAAGGGGTTAATCAGACATTGGACTTATAGGCTGGCACATGCAGCTCCCCCGACAGCGCACATAAGGCCACCTCTATTGTATACGGTACACGGCGGGGCCCCGTTTCCAGGATAGCCGCTGTGGACGTGACACACCAATCTCCACAACATGCCGCCCCCCCCCCCCCAAAAAAAAAATAAAATAAATCTGCAGTGGTAAGTAGTGCGACACTCATCTCCACGGCACACCAGAGTCCGTTATTGCAGGGGGTCCCCCATGGACGGCGTTTGCCGAAGCGGTGGGAAGGATGTTGTGGATCGTCGCCGTCTGATGGGGGAGGGAAGGTGACGTTTTCTTTCAGTCACAAAACCAGTTTAGGAAAAAAAAAAATAAGTATTTCCAGTGGTCGCCAGATAGCTGCAATGCTGCCATCTAGTGTCCAAAGGATGCAACAACCAGTCTGCAACTCCCATTAATGTCACTCGTTGGCGTCGCTTCTGCTGAGCTGGTACAACTCAAATCACCCATCAGTTCCTCTCCGCTCGCGGCCTGGCACCGGCTCGGCTGTGCAGAGGGACTGCCGTTGGTGTAGAGATGCACTTTTTTTTTCCAGGGAGGGTGGATTGGATTTTTCTGGACCAGTTAATTCTCATACAGTCTGAGCATGCAGCTTAAGTTGGCCAATACCCCATACCCACTGGGTGGTCACCAGCCAAGAAAGGCGGAGATGGCAATGGGGGTCACACTGAACTTCTGTTTATATAAAGAGTGGGGACAAATGAGCCCCAATCCTCTTATAGCAGTGGTCTATACTCCAGCTGTTAGGAAACCACAACTCCCAGCATCCCCCGACAGCCCCAGAGGCTTGTAGCTTCCCAACAGCTGCAGCGCTGCAGATCACCACCTTACAATGGTGCGGCCCCATTTACAAATGCATCTGTGCTCACAATATCAGGAACATTGGCTTCTAAGTAAGGAGGAGCATGCACTGCTGTATTCTGCAGGCTGCCACATGGGGGCAGTCAGACTCCCACCACGGCAATCACTCTTCCATGTACTGCCATCTAGTGGCCAAACGGCTGCATCAAGTTGACGCAAACCCCCCCCCCCCACATACAAGATCGGCACAGGTGAAGGCGGCCTAATCCTGCATATACATAAATTATTGCAAATTCCATCATTCCTACCAGCCAGGCTGCTCCCAATAACGGTGGAGCAAATAGGCCAAATTCTTTGTTGCTGTGAGAGAGGAGCGGACCCCAGGCACCAGGCAGCAACTTATTCAGAGCAAGTCCCTTCCTTTGTCAATAGGTGTGCATTTTTGGGGTTATCAGGGGTTGCCGGTGACTTTTAGGAAAGAATCCATGTACAAATAGGGTGTGGGGCCATCTACTACATGGCGCCTCTCTGGTGAAAGATGCTGCCCACGTGCCAGGTATCGCGTCTGCATCCAAATCTAATAGGACATGAGCACGAGATCTGCAGACACCTGGTAAGCGGCTATGTCAGCAGCATCTCATACCTTCGGAGAGATGCAGGACCCCCTTTATCTAGGTCTGAAACTTATATATACGGTCCTGGATGATGGCTCCATGCTCCTTACCTACAATAGGATGCACGGCTCCGCAGCCGCCTTCAGAAGTCCTTAGCTGTTCTCTCCGCTCCGGCAACGCTCTGCAGCCGCACCATCTTGCAGGGCCCCTCCACGGACACGGTGTACTTCCTTTTGGGGGAGTCGGGTGCACACGGGGAGAGTTTTGGAGCTTGAATAGACAGAAATGTAAAATGAAATCCTGCTGTGTTACAGCGTGTTCGTCCTCTGCATCCTTTATGTATCACTGTACATAGACAGCTGCAGAACCAGCCAGTCAATGTGCTTGTCCCCTGGTCTAACACTCATCTCTCTTCTCCTGAACCATCTTCTCAGCAGATTTATGAGCAGCTGAGTAACAAGCGGCCACAAATTATCACTTATTCTGCACCCTGCTAAGCACCATGGTACATAGAGGATGGAGAAGACAAACACTCACAAAAAGTTTTAATAAAATCCCATTAGAAAAATAATTTTTAGCTAAAGATAGAAAAATAAGCCCCTAAAAAGGTATCATTATCCTGTAAAGGTTTCACAGTCAGAGTTGGTCGGAGAGTCTGTGAGATTAAAGCCTCGGCTTCCCATGTATTCTAGACATTAAATATGAATGTGGCCACGTAATTGTGTTAGGAGCACATGAGCGGACACCGTGTCCAAGGCGCTAAGCTGCTGTTGACATTTTTGGATAAATGTGATTCCCGCCAGCCGGATCAGGTAATTCGTTGAGCGTCTAGACTATTTTTTTTACATTGGCGGCTGCTGTATTACACAGAGTACGTTAGTTATACAAGAAGGGGCAAAATTTTCCAAAAAGGAACGCATGTGCAATGCGTCACCCCGGCGTCGCCATTACTTCAATGTTCTGTTCTCTTCCTTCCAGCTGCCGACATTCGCACCCAGCACTGGAAACCCGGACCGCACCCGCACGTAGGCATGGCGCAGGCACCTCCGCGCACTCATAGTAGACAATGGTGTACTCGAGCGCTCTCACCTTTCTCCATGTGATGAGGAGCAGTGGGGTCACTTATGGGGCCACTGAGATCTTCTGCACAGGATGGGACCGAGGCAAGAATGCCTAAAAGACAACAGAAATGTTTTTTTTTTTTTTTTTTTAACATGTCCAAAATGCAACCCTTTTAAGTGGTTAAACAGCAACAATCAGACCTTGAGGCGGTGGCTGCTGTTACAGACAGGTGCCGGCTGTACGACACACATGGCACCTGCCCTGTATGAAAGCAGGCAGCATGCTCGGGAAATCTCAAGTAACGAGTATACTCGCTCATCACTACAGCTCCTCTTTGCTCAAGGGAATGGGGCTGAGCTGCAGTTACAATTTCTTGCATAGGATCAGAGGTAGGATTGAGAGCAGATGTCCCTGCACCCGGCCATCATATATGGACAAGGATACAAAGTCTTCGAGAGGCTGCCTATGACGGCAGGGCGCAGGTACTCACAGAGTCCTCGGTAGCGGGACAGCTGCTGGTAGGTCTGTTTCATGCGCTCTATGTTCATCCGGCTGGCCTCTGCGTGATTCACCATAGGTTTGGGGTAATCCACTCCGATGATGCACTTGGCTTCTTTCTGCACAGATTCGGGGGCGTTCCACGGCTCGTATATATAACGGGACGGGAAAGCCTTCAGCACCGGCAAATATCGTCTGCAAAAGAATCAGAAAATATTTCAGATGGGACTGACCATCTTATGCGTCTGGGACATCTCTACTCGGGAGAGAAGGACTGGGTTGCTACAGTTCATACTCCATGTTTTTTGCTTCCACAGGGTTTGTCAGCAGCTTATTCCCCTACTCTAACCCGACCAGAGGGGTCATGTGTAGGACAGGCCCATGGGGTGGAATAGGACGTGATTGGGGGGTGAGGGGGTGGAGGGAATTAACCTTTGCCAGCTAGCACCGCATCCTCTTTCACAGTCACATTGACTCCAGGGTTGCATTCGATACTGCAGGCCAATCATTTGCATTTGCTCTGCACATTAATACCAAATTTTCTGCACCCCTCATACCTGACGTAGTCTCCACTGGGGTCTGTCCGTCTCCCGAAGCCCACCGGGCAATAACAATGGAAGAACTGCTGGAAGAAGGCGCTGCACGACAGCCACATCCAGCTGCCGGAGTTCACGCTGAAGTCGGCATCCAGCAGCAGCTCGTCAAACACCTGGACACGGGGAGAACAACAGATTACACCTACAACTGAAGGCCCAAGTGACACACGTCAGCGTGGGTACGAAGGGACGAGTGCACACCAGACACAAGAGAGGAGAGAACATACTGGAAACAAACATGCCCGATCCTTGTTTTATCACATATCTGCCATTGGGTCTCACATTTGCTACACAATTTCCAGTGCACCCGATAGCCGATTTACACACCATGGGCAGCGCGGGTCGGAGTCTGGCTCAGTCATTGCAGACGTGCATGCTTCAAGCTGCGATGCGGGGGAGTTTCAGAGAAAACTTACATGTAAAACCCGCCCAGGGACTATATGGAATGACCTGACTAGTGCCAGGGGCCAGGTCCTGGCGTCTTACCTCCACCTCGCTCTCATAGACCCACAGGGTCACATAGAGAGATACCTGTCAGTCATAGGCTGGGGAGAAGCTTCTCGGGCATCTAGGCAGCCTTATGAGTTTTCCCTAAAACACCACAGTGTCTGCCTTGTTCAGCACCCAGAAAAAGGACCGATGGAGGGACAAATGGAGCCCTCCTCTCTGTCTAACCATGTAGATGCCATGCAAATTGCAATTTACAATGGTTGTAGAGAAGCAGTGCCTCCTAAAGATATAGATTGTTTCTGGGATTACAAAGCAGCCGCACTGAACTTTACAGCGGAATTCTGCGATACCAGAAAGTAACATACATAACAGGCACTGCCATGAATTATCAGAAATGATGCAGAGTTATTACTGCTGCGGTCAGACCTTCAGACCATGGATTCTCACCTTCACTCCACATTCCCAGCTGTTCCAGAGATCCCCGCGTGTCAGGAAGCATGCAACGGCGTGCCTGGCTAGATGATGGATCCAACCTTCCAGTCTCAGCTGCGTCATGATGGCATCAATCCACGGGAAACCAGTCTTCCCTTCTGCCCACTTGGCAAGGGCCTCAGGGTTCCTGTCCCAGGGAATTTGCACACAGATCGGATTCCCTTCCATTTGGTCAAATTTGGGGTTATTGGTGGCTGCTGTGTAGAAGAACTCCCTCCAGAGGAGCTGCCCATACAGGGACAGCGGGGGTGGACTGTTCTTTTTCACCTAATGGGGGTAATGAAAGAAATCATCATCACATGCGAGATGTGACGCCTGCACAGAAATCATCATCACATGCAAGATGTGAAGCCTGCATAGAAATCATCATCATCACATGCGAGATGTGAAGCCTGCACAGAAATCATCACATGCGAGATGTGAAGCCTGCACAGAAATCATCATCATCACATGCGAGATGTGACGCCTGCACAGAAATCATCACATGCGAGATGTGACGCCTGCACAGAAATCATCACATGCGAGATGTGACGCCTGCACAGAAATCATCACATGCGAGATGTGACGCCTGCACAGAAATCATCATCATCATCATATGCGAGATGTGACGCCTGCACAGAAATCATCATCATCACATGCGAGATGTGACACCAGCACAGAAATCATCATCATATGCGAGATGTGACACCTGCACAGAAATCATCATCATCACCTGTGAGATGTGAAGCCTGCACAGAAATCATCATCATCACCACATGCAAGATGTGAAGCCTGCACAGAAATCATCATCACCATTATCATATGCAAGATGTGACGCTTGTACAGAAATCATCAAATGTGAGATGTGAAGCCTGCACAGAGATCATCATCACATGTGAGATGTGAAGCCTGCACAGAAATCATCAAATGTGAGATGTGAAGCCTGCACAGAAATCATTATCACATGCGAGATGTGAAGCCTGCACAGAAATCATCATCATCATCACGTGAGATGGGACGCCTGCACAGAAATCATCATCACATGCGAGATGTGACGCCTGCACAGAAATCATCATCACATGCGAGATGTGAAGCCTGCACAGAAATCATCATCATCATCACGTGAGATGGGACGCCTGCACAGAAATCATCATCATCACATGCGAGATGTGAAGCCTGCACAGAAATCATCATCATCATCACGTGAGATGGGACGCCTGCACAGAAATCATCATCATCACATGCGAGATGGGACGCCTGCACAGAAATCATCATCATCACATGCGAGATGTGACACCAGCACAGAAATCATCATCACATGCGAGATGTGACACCTGCACAGAAATCATCATCATCACCTGTGAGATGTGAAGCCTGCACAGAAATCATCATCATCACCACATGCAAGATGTGACGCTTGTACAGAAATCATCAAATGTGAGATGTGAAGCCTGCACAGAGATCATCATCACATGTGAGATGTGAAGCCTGCACAGAAATCATCAAATGTGAGATGTGAAGCCTACACAGAAATCATTATGACATGTGAGATGTGACGCCTGCACAGAAATCATCATCACATGCGAGATGTGACGCCTGCACAGAAATCATCATCACATGCGAGATGTGACACCTGCACAGAAATCATCATAACATGCGAGATGTGACACCTGCACAGAAATCATCATCACATGCGAGATCTGAAAACTAGAAATGAGCGAATTTGATCGGATTTGGTTCCGAATACGATTGGAATCGAATATTGTTTTTGCAATATTCGTCGAACACAGCCGAACGTCATTAGAGTCAATGGGACTGGAAGTTACCGAATATGTTCGGAACCGATCATAAGACAAGCATTCGGCCCGATTAGTGTTCTAATATGGCCCGAATGTGTCAAAATCAGATTCGGGGCCAAATTCCGAACACATTCGCTCATCTCTACTGAAGCCTACACAGAAATCCTGCACCTCACCTTTTGGTACAACTCCTTCAATCTGTAGTAGAAGAGGCGGCAGGACAAACAGCCGAACCGCAGGTAAGGACTGAGACCAGTGGAACTTGCCAACAGGGAGTTGGCGTTCATTCGTGGACGCTCGTAACTTGCTACCCATGCCTGAAAAATAAAATAAAACAGACTAAGGCCTAATGAGAGGCAAAGAGCGCATCAGTGAAAACTGGACTTAGGCACAACCCGATGCTACTCCCCCCATATGTCTTACCTTCCGCTCCAAGTGACGGTCCAGACGCGCCAGTGCCTCGGTCTCTCCTCCTGGCCACACTGCAGCTCCTTGCTTCTCGCTTGGGAAGCCTGATGTAAAAGTACATAAAGGGTGTAAATGAGCTGGATAGCGCCCCCTATCACTGTACAGACTATACTGCGCTATGCTTAATGGCTCTGGCCTCTCGCCTTGTCACAAACTTTGGCGGCGTTCACACTTAGTAGATGCGCTGTGGATTTTTTTTATTTTTTTTTTCCACCTGACTTTGCCAGAGGAAAATCCATCACCTGTGACTGTGGCGGCAAAATGGTTGTTTAACCCCTTAATGACTGCCAATATGTAGTAAAAAGGCGACCGTTAATGGGCATTATTAATAACAGGAATAAGTGCACCCTCCACCCCCGTGGGTGCAAATCCTGCAATAGCAACAGCGGTATCTAAGTGGTGGCATATGTAGAAAGATTTAAAAAAACACACACAAATCCCCAAAAACAATTTCACCACTAAAAGAAGAGTTAAATCAAAAATAAATAAAAAATGGAAATGTACACATAATTGGTATCGGCGCAACCCGATCTCTATAAAACAGTCACGTTATCTATTTGTTGTCTCCCTCTTGTTGAGCTCCACCCTTGAGCCTCATTTAACACATGGGAAAAATATTCCTTACAGATTGTTCGTAACTGTTAATAAAATGTACGGTAATATTTTTTATTGGAATTTTTTTTGCAGATTTATTGACTTCTTTAATCTTTAGTATGATATTCATATTGTGGAGTCTTCTCTGTAAATTATGATATTTATAGCCCTGAAATCCCTGTCTTCTCAAAAAAAGGCAAAAAAACAGCTATTCTTGCAATGCTTTCTATATATGTTCATTCCACCCCTAACATTTATCCTGCACTCTCCGCTGAGCGCTTACACCATGGTTTCCGTTTCCTCACATTTATCCTGCACTCTCTGCTGAGCGCTTACACCATGGTTTCCGTGTAAATCCCCAAAAATGTAATGTAGAAAAAACTCCTCAGAGGATCACTCACTATAAAGAGGCAGATGGAGACACTTTGGACTCTGTTTGGTCTTGGTTCCGGCTGTGTCCCTTCATTTTAGGAGTCTTTTTTAGCTCACAAGTGTGGTTCAGCACCGTTCTGCGAACGACTAAAAAGATGCAGACCACCAGAGTAGACACCAAAAGAAGTCCAAAGTGACACTGCCTCATTATTATGAGTGGTTCTGTTGTGTGTTCAAGTCTGAAAAGCATTTTTGTTGGATTTACACGGAAACCCCGAGGTGCTTAGAGTAGAATTCACTACACTGCTAGATGAGATCGTTAAGCAGTGAAGTTTCTAATATGGGGGTCACCTGGGGGGGGGTGTGGTTCTGCTGCTCTGGTCCCTCAGGGGCTCGGATAATGGAGTCCACACTCTATACACACAGAATCCGCGTTCTAAATACAGAGTAGTGCTCCTTCCCAAACAGTGTACAACCACATATGGGGTCCTGCCACGCTCCACAAAAAAATTGCATAACAAATTACTGGGACTATGTTCTCTTATTGCCCCAAGTGGAAATTATACAATTGGTGCTGAAACAGTATAAGTTTTGGGAATCACCTGTAAGCTAAAAATGCTTAGTATACACCTAAATCAAGTCCTTGAGGGGTCTAGCTTCCAAACTAGGGTCACTTTTTTGGGGACTTCTGCTGCTTTGGCACATCAGGGGCTCTGACAAACACGGCATGGAATCTGCCATCTATTCCAGACAAATGTACACTCCAAAAATCAAATCGCTCTCTTCCCTTTCCGACCCTGGCCGGGGGGAAACATCTTGTTTGGAAGAAATTACACAACAAATTAAGGGGTCTCTTTTTTTTTCTTATTATCCACGCTGAAAAATTATGAATTTGGTGCTAAATCTACATTTTACCAAAAAAAAAAAAACCCCTTAATTTTCGTTTTCACATGCACATTTTAAAAAGTTCAGTGAAGAACCTATGGGTTCAACAACTCAGCACCCCCTAGATGAATTCCTTGATGGGTTTATTCTCAAGTTTGAGGTCACTTGTGGGGGTTTCTGCTGTTTTCGCAGCTCAGGGGCTCCCCGCAAATGACACACGGTGTCTGCAATCTATTAAAGGCAAATTTATATTCCAAATACCAAATGTTGCTTATTCCCCTCCGAGCCCGGCCGAGTGTACAAACAGAACTTTTTTGACTATGGGTGGGTATAGCCACGCTCAGAAGAAAGTGGGTAACAAAATGTGGGGTCCTTTTTTTGTGCTACCTTTCGCAGAAGTGAAAAATTTGGGGCTAAAGCAACATTTTAGAGTAAAAAATTACACTTTATCTTTCATTCTACTTCCTGTGTAGCACCTGCAGGGTAGTTTTGAAGTATTTGAGGGGTGCACCATTCAAAATAGTGTCAATTTTGGGGAGTTTCCATTATATCGGCCCCTCAAAGTCCATTTAGATCTGAATAGGTCCCTAAGGAAACAGATTTTGTAAACTACTTGGGGGGGGATCAGAAAATTGCTGCTAAACTTAGCCCTTGTAACATCCTAATAAAACGAGGCTTAAAAAATGATGCAGATGTAAAGTAGAAATATAATTTATTAATAGTTTTCTACTGACTGATCTAAGGAAATAAAGGATTAAACGTTTGAAAATTGCTAATTTTTCACCAAAATACTGATAATTTTCCCAAATAAACGCAAAACATAATCGAGCTAAATTTGCCACTAACAAAGTACAATGTGTCACAAAAAAACAAAGAATCGCTGAAGCTCCAGAGTTATTAACACAAAGTGACACGGGTCAGATTTCTAAAATTTGGCCTCGTCCGGAAGGTTAAAATTGGTTCTGTCACTAAAGGGTTAAGAAAGCTCATCCCATACGCTATGGAAAAATAAATCTGAGCAGAATTAAATCCGCTGGATCTCAATTTATGTTGTGGAATGGACTGAAAATTTTCACTGCAATGGAGCAAAATCTCCGGTAAAACCCTAAATCGTCAGTCATTGGGATAAGTGACGTATATAAACAGAGCCAGAAGTGCTGGTCCGAAGGCAGACCTGCCAGCGCATGCTGGGGGTTGTAGTACGTGTAGAGCGAGGACTGACTCACCGAGCTCCTCCAGCGACGGCACCCCGTAGGTCTCATCATGCGAGCTCTTGATCTCCCCCCGGCATGGCTCCATCTGTTGTCTGGTGATGGTCGGGACGGGTCTGCGAGGGAGCTCCATGCGGCTGACGATGGCCTGGAACCTCTTGTAGGTGAGCGGGGGGCTGTTACCGTTCAGCTCGATTATTCTGCAAAAAAAACCCAAGACATCAGATCCCCTGTACAGGACCGGGCGGACACCACAGCACACACGGCATTAACCAACGCAGCTCTGCTCCATCTACGCTTCTACTTGTTGATGGTTTCAATGGTGAAAAGTCAGACAAAAACCAGATTTATCATCTACGTACACAATATCATAGGTGCGATCGCTGGGGGCCGACGTGTTTGGTGGTCCAGCCCCTTATAATCTACGAGTCTCATAAAAGTGGAGACAAGTGGGGCCTATGGTATCATATGGGTGAAGCGGTGGGACTGCTCCATTCACTTCTATGGGAGCATGTATCTCCCCCTCTCAATTCACTTCTCTAATGGAGCAGTACTGAGCACGTGCGACCATACAGAGTGACTGGAGCAGTGGTCGCACATGCTCAGTACTGATTCATCCATAAGGGACCCCCCGTAGTAGTTTTATTGAATGTTCTTGATATATGTCTGTGTTTGTTTGCTAACCTGTCCTAACAGACCTCAGAAATGTAAGTGTCGGGGGGGGTCTTCCCCGACAACACCCCTAAAATGGAGAAGTACAGCTCCTGGTCTGGTGGAACCTGCATTACCAAACCTGCTGACCGAGGCCGGGGGTCCGAGATGCTTACTACTAAAGGGGCAGTGATCGCGCAGGTTTGGCCTCCGATGATGGATCCATAAATGTGACCACTGCGGCCTAGAAAATGCAACCACGGCCTCGGCCCAGGGCTACACCGCACATATTAACCCTTTATAGCAATGTGTGTACATGTTAGGTCCTGGCAGGGTGGTCCAGTGGAGAGGCTGTGCCCCCCCAGATATGCAGGAGCTCCCATATAATACCCCCATCCCTATAGGACCAGATCTGGTCTCCTCCCTGGGATGATCCAGACCCCTTTATACAGAGGTAGCAATGAATGATGTAACACTATGGGAGACCCCTACTGCCGTCCGGCCGGGGGAAGGAGATCTCATGCCGCCCACAGACGTCCTGTACTCTCTGCTGTTGTCACACATTGCAAATACGGCTATCGCAGTTGCTTGACTCCCTGGCACGTGCGGGGTGGAGCCGGAGCACGGACACCGCTCCTCGCTGAGCACATGCCGAGCTACGTGACTGCAAAGCCGACAGAGCGCCCACTAGGTGGCGGCGTTACCCTCATCTGGATGATGTGCGCGGAAAGAATCCCGACCTGGTACGTGCCGAGCAAAGTCTACGGGGAGCGAAAGCCAGGATGGCGGCCGACCGTGCCGATCTCATTCTCACCGCTCACCTTAACCATTTCATGACCCGACCGTGATACACCTGAATGACACGTCTAAAAGGCATTTTTATTTTTTTGCACTCTTTATTCTTAACTGTATGTGCAATGATATATAATTTTTTCTTCTTAATTTATTTATTTTTTTTTTTATACTATGGGATATTTTTTACATTTTTTTTCTTATTTTTGGGCTATTTTATTTAAATATTTTCTTTCATTTGTGATGATCCCCTTTAAATCAACAGTGTGGCTGTCTGGCTGCAGCAGGAGCCTCCCCCCTCTGTCCCGTGATACGCTCCAGTCAGGGGAGGCCACTCCGCTTTTTTTCGGCTCCTGGTCAATCTGCCCATTAATAATGTTGGAGGACGAGCCGATGAGTTTACCGGTGTAATGGTGGCCACACCGGTTGTCACCCGGCTTTCCTAGATATGAATTGGGCAGTGAAGCCCCGTGCCTTACTTGTCCAGGTCGTACAGAGTATGCGACTTCTCCACGATCACCTCCACTCCGGCTTCCTTAGCCAACTTCATAATGGCGGCATCACGCTCCTTTCCAAACGGCTCCGAGTCGTACTCGAAGGTCAGTCTGTTCACGCTCCATTCCTGCCGACACAAGAGAAGACGTCACACACTCCTCGACGGCAGCAGTCAGACATCCAAGTGCCGTTTTCCTCCCTCATGCTTTACACTGCAGCGCTGGATGAGCACACTGAAAAATCAGCCTCAATCATGACAGTCAACTAGAAAGATTGACATCTCAACATAAACATAAAATGACATCATGGGGTCAGGTCTCATATCTAAAAGCTACCTGGAGAGCAATAGTACACGTTATGGGTCAGGGGTTGTTCCTAAGGGAGCTCGCTGATTTTTGGAACGATCACAGAAATTAATGGAGTGCTGCGCAGCTGCAATGCAATTGATGGGGGTGCAACCACTGAAATTTGCAAGTATGGGGGGTCCCATCAGTCCCCCACTGTCAGGAATGGACAGGTGACTGCTCATCTCTTTCCATTCATTCTCGTAGGAGGTTGAAAACCTGCGCATTTGTCAATTTTTGGAGAAAAGTATGGAGGGAAAAAAATAGGGATTTTTGTGTACTCACCGTAAAATCCTTTTCTCCGAGCTAATCATTGATCGATCGTATTGAAGCTCCAGCACACACCGCTCCTCATCTGCCCCCATACACCCGTCACACCCATGTGCGTACCTCTTATGTGGTTAATATTGCTTGGAGAGCAATTCACCTCTCGCTCCCTAGTGTGGCCTAGAAATCTCTCCTACCAGACGAGCTGCGAGGTCACCGCCGCCGCACTCCCCAGACGACAATTATCAGGGGAAGTCGTGCAGAACACAGGACAAAGACTGGCGGCTCCGGATCTGCGGCCCCTCTGAGCTCGGGGACAAGACTCGTGACGACCCGCGGTCACGTTTACCTCAGCGCCGTCCCCCCCAGTAGCGAACGGACGCAGAACGTCGCGGCTGGATCCGCCCCCGTACACAGGAGGCACCGGCGACCCAAAGACAAAAACAAGATCCAGTTTCAGACTGATTAGAGAACTACATCACTGCTGAGGGTTTGTTGCCATGTATCAGTGCAGGTAATCAGTTACAAACCCGACATCTGTACGAACAAGACAAAGACAAGAGTCAGGGGAGGGGGGAAACTTTTTAAAAAGTTACAGAACTTCTAAACTCCTCTAGCACAGCCTGACGTGGCTGCTTTCTTCCAGAACCAGTGCCCCTCCTGGCTACAGGATGTGTCAGGCATTACAGATCCACTGGAATGAATGGGGCTGAGCTGCAATATCAGACACAACCTGTAAGTAGGGGTGGCGCTGGTTTTGGAAGGCAGCAGCCTTGTTTTACTAACCCTGGACACATTGCTAATGATTAGTGAGATCGGCGATCACAGAGTAAAACTGCAGGGTCGGACCCTCATTAGTAATATTCCCTGGTTGAAGATGTTGTGAAGCTGAGATGCCCCCGGAGTCGAGATGCGCTTCCTCCGAGCTGGAATAGTGAGAAGACTTTGTGCCGGCGTTGGCGGCTTCTAATTTTAGCATCTAAGGAGTCGGGGGGTAGACGCTGCTATAAGCAGCACAGCGGAGAGGATCAGCGCCGTCCCTGCAGAGCGCCCTGCTCCGACGTGGCATACCGCGAGATCCGGCCGCGCAGAAACCCCTCACTACACCGCAGTGTTTAATGAGGAGACGGTGAAGTCAACAGATGGGGGAGGAACAAAAAGTGTGAATTAAAGGGCGATGGGACCCCAAACCTTAGACCCCAACGCATCACAAAAAAGATGGAGCTCGGAAATCAGCGCCTTCTACTTATGAGTCCACATCGGGGATAAGAGGCGCAGTGCAGGCGACGTCCATCTGACGCCCGTCCAGTATCCGCAGCGCTGAAGATAGATGCCGGTAACTCACCTTAAATAATCTGGGGAAGACGTCGGCCGGCTGCCCCCGCACCACGAACAGGCGAGAACCCAACTTTCTCAGACTGGAGTCCAGATCTTCTAAGGACTGAAGCAAAAACCTGGAAGAGACAAGAAGCAATCAGGATTTATAGGGTGCAACACATCGTCCGCAGAGATCCACACAGCGGCCAAATAATGCCGAGAGCATCCACACAGCGGCCAAATAATGCCGAGAGCATCCACACAGCGGCCAAATAATGCCGAGAGCATCCACACAGCGGCCAAATAATGCCCAGAGCTCCACACAGCGGCCAAATAATGCCCAGAGCATCCACACAGCACCCAAATAATGCCCAGAGCATCCACACAGCGGCCAAATAGTGCCCAGAGCATCCACACAGCGGCCAAATAGTGCCCAGAGCATCCACACAGCGGCCAAATAGTGCCCAGAGCATCCACACAGCGGCCAAATAGTGCCCAGAGCATCCACACAGCGGCCAAATAATGCCCAGAGCATCCACACAGCGGCCAAATAATGCCCAGAGCATCCACACAGCGGCCAAATAATGCCCAGAGCATCCACACAGCGGCCAAATAATGCCCAGAGCATCCACACAGCGGCCAAATAATGCCCAGAGCATCCACACAGCGGCCAAATAATGCCCAGAGCATCCACACAGCGGCCAAATAATGCCCAGAGCATCCACACAGCGGCCAAATAATGCCCAGAGCATCCACACAGCGGCCAAATAATGCCCAGAGCATCCACACAGCGGCCAAATAATGCCCAGAGCATCCACACAGCGGCCAAATAATGCCCAGAGCATCCACACAGCGGCCAAATAATGCCCAGAGCATCCACACAGCGGCCAAATAATGCCCAGAGCATCCACACAGCGGCCAAATAATGCCCAGAGCATCCACACAGCGGCCAAATAATGCCCAGAGCATCCACACAGCGGCCAAATAATGCCCAGAGCATCCACACAGCGGCCAAATAATGCCCAGAGCATCCACACAGCGGCCAAATAATGCCCAGAGCATCCACACAGCGGCCAAATAATGCCCAGAGCATCCACACAGCGGCCAAATAATGCCCAGAGCATCCACACAGCGGCCAAATAATGCCCAGAGCATCCACACAGCGGCCAAATAATGCCCAGAGCATCCACACAGCGGCCAAATAATGCCCAGAGCATCCACACAGCGGCCAAATAATGCCCAGAGCATCCACACAGCGGCCAAATAATGCCCAGAGCATCCACACAGCGCCCAAATAATGCCCAGAGATCCACACAGCGCCCAAATAATGCCCAGAGCATCCACACAGCGCCCAAATAATGCCCAGAGATCCACACAGCACCCAAATAATGCCCAGAAAGCCACACAGCACCCAAATAATGCCCAGAGATCCACACAGCACCCAAATAATGCCCAGAGAGCCACACAGCGCCCAAATAATGCCCAGAGAGCCACACAGCGCCCAAATAATGCCCAGAGAGCCACACAGCACCCAAATAATGCCCAGAGATCCACACAGCGGCCAAATAATGCCCAGAGATCCACACAGCGCCCAAATATGTCAACACAGCTCCATATAGCACCTGAGAACTATCGCCCACAGAGATCCATATGTTCCACAGATGACTCACGCAGTGGCCACGGAGGGCCCAGGGCTTCCATATAGTATGCGGTGCCCAGGTAGTGTCATTGCCCACTGTGTGCTTCTCATGGCCCAGATCAGTGTGCCGTCTATTGTCGCTGTACTGCCATACTCTGCCCATATAGCACCAAATGGCTTACAGTGTGCCAAGCCTTGCCAACATAAGGCCCATAGCGCCCAGGCACTGCCAGTGTACGTCCTTACAGCTCCATCTCGCAGGGCGATAAACGTGATGGCGAGGCGGGCACAGTCAGCACCGCACACTGACATGTAACGTGCCCGCTACAGGAAATCAGCACGGCAGAGAAAACAGGTCAAACGCCCCCCGGAGAGCGGCTGCTTCATGCCCCAATGATGCCAGCGTGACAGCGGAGGTGAAGGGGCTACAGAGCCGGATCGCACAGATGTAACAGAGCCGAATCTGCTATTTGCCCCCTGTAATTACTCTACGAGCTCAGATAAGTCTGTAGATTTACCAGCAGTCCCATGTAAAACACACGTAGCAAATTCAGCTCTGCTATACCTGTTATAGAATCCATAAGTCGCCGTGAGGTGAGAGGGGCAGACGATGTGCAGCCCCCATCCTACGCTCCGGAAAGGTGACTTCCAGGACATGATGTTATACAAGACACCCTCCTCACCTGAGAGGGGCATGTAAGGAGGAGGAGGGCGCAAGAATGGTAATAGAAGGCTCCGACGTATGCTGCATGGTGACAGCTCTGATCATCCAGAGCCACCTGCTTCATGAACAGAATGCCAGAGCTGCAGTAAAGACTGACAGGCAAACGAACTACAAGGAGACAGTCAGTAAGGAGGCGGATACTCGAGTAATAGGACTCGATATGTCATCCCCGTGTTCCCTAAAGAGGTCTCCAGTGTCACAAGATCTGCTCCTATGGAAGCCGAGGTGACGATCACAGCGGGGGGGATCCTCCGGGGGTCCGGCAGGTATGTGGATTACAGCGTTCAGCATATAATTAATCCGGATTACACAACGGCCGTGAGAGAAGACGACGGAAACTTCTACCACTGCAAGAGCGCCTTAAAGGAGAACAGCACAGCGACAACCACACTAGGCACGGTCATGGCGCCAAATTTACAAGGGCACAATCCTGTCCATACTGAGCGCCAAACTACCTAAGAAGCCCGATTATTACGTAAAACTAGCACCACCGTCCCACCCATTGTCTACAGCTCTGCCCGACCCCGAGAACGCAGAAGGTGCAGACTTATGTCAGAATGCAGGACAAGAAGTGTTGTCATAGGGACTTAGGAGTGCACGTAGGATGGCTACAGGGAACTGACTAATGGCAGGACTAGGCGTCCAGGTAATGAATATGGGAGCATTCAGGCCCACTCAGTGCAGGATGATGAAAGATGGGGCATGTTGGGTGTCGATATGCCCAATCTCTTGTGGGATGGGGGGCTGCTCCTACTAATACAGGGGGCTCTCAAGCTTTATGTCAGTGAACGGAACATGTTACAGTACAACCGCAGGGAGTCGCGCCTTTACTCATCATGAAAAATCACTGCAGAACCGCAGGCAATTCAGTCTCTGCCGCATCCCCCTCGTTACAAGGTGCAAATTCTGCTTGCTGTCACTGAATGTAAACATTCCGATGTGACATCCAGAAGCCGAGACCCCGTCCTCAGAGCGCGCAGAACAGTCTCATGCCTCCACTTCTAGGCGATATCTCTGCTTGCTATCAAAGTTATATTTAAAGTAATGGCGCAGAGTAAAACCTCCGCCGTCTGCCAGACACCGACCGATCCACCGCCCACACAGGTCCCACATTGGGACTACACCCCGGGTGGGGCGGACAGGTTACAGAACAATAAGCCTGTGCTACCACCCCCAGCATTCATGGGGTGTCAGCAGCCGGACCCACCAGAGTAGGGGGCACCTTGACTTGTGGACCCCCATGGATTGCAAGAGCTGCAATGTTTGAAAGGGCGACGGTCACCGTCACTACATCAATCATCTATGGGGGTCTAGGACAATGCATTTGGAATCCTGGGGGTCCCAGTGACCATGAGAATAGGGGTCCTGTCTCCATGTATGTCTAATACACATTGCATTTCTGTTTCACAGTTTCTAAGAATCTCTGCTTGTTGTCAGTGAATACGATCACTGCGGACACAGCCTAGAAGCGGAGACCCCTGTCCACAGCTGTGCGGTGTCTGACAGGTCGGCTCTGCTACATCCACAGCTACAGACTCGCAGTGTCAGTGTGCGGCCGTCACTCACAGCTACAGGACAACACATGGACGTCCGGCACTCACCTCCCCGCCGGTCACACAACCCCCATCATCTCCTCCATAGAGATCACTGGCACTGTGAACGCCGACTACCCGCACACGGCACCAGACATTCATGCCATCATGGGCGTGCCGTCATCCTATGGTGCCAATCACTGAACCCACAGCCATTAGATGCCAACCTCTGCTCCTCTGGACTGATGCCAGCGGGTAGGAGCCACCCTCAGTGAGTGGCGGAAAGCAGAACAAAGATCAATGCAAACGTCACGGCCAACCGCCAGCACCACGCCAACCGCCAGCTCGCAGCACCACGCCAACCGCCAGCTCGCAGCATCACGCCAACCGCCAGCTCCCAACACCACGCCAGCTCCCAACACCACGCCAACCGCCAGCTCGCAGCACCACGCCAGCTCCCAACACCACGCCAACCGCCAGCTCGCAACACCACGCCAGCTCGCAGCACCACGCCAACCGCCAGCTCGCAGCACCACGCCAACTGCCAGCTCGCAGCACCACGCCAACCGCCAGCTCGCAGCACCACGCCAACCGCCAGCACCACGCCAACCGCCAGCACCACGCCAACCGCCAGCACCACGCCAACCACCAACACCACGCCAACCACCAACACCACGCCAACCGCCAGCTCCCAGCACCACGCCAACCGCCAGCTCCCAACACCACGCCAACCGCCAGCTCGCAGCACCACGCCAACCGCCAGCACCACGCCAACCGCCAGCTCCCAGCACCACGCCAACCACCAACACCACGCCAACCGCCAGCTCCCAGCACCACGCCAACCGCCAGCTCCCAGCACCACGCCAACTGCCAGCTCCCAGCACCACGCCAACCGCCAGCTCGCAGCACCACGCCAACCGCCAGCACCACGCCAACCGCCAGCTCCCAGCACCACGCCAACCGCCAGCTCCCAGCACCACGCCAACCGCCAGCACCACGCCAACCGCCAGCTCGCAGCACCACGCCAACCGCCAGCTCCCAGCACCACGCCAACCGCCAGCTCCCAGCACCACGCCAACTGCCAGCACCACGCCAACCGCCAGCTCCCAGCACCACGCCAACCGCCAGCTCCCAGCACCACGCCAACCGCCAGCTCCCAGCACCACGCCAACCGCCAGCTCGCAGCACCACGCCAACCGCCAGCTCGCAGCACCACGCCAACCGCCAGCTCCCAGCACCACGCCAACCGCCAGCTCCCAGCACCACGCCAACCGCCAGCACCACGCCAACCGCCAGCTCCCAGCACCACGCCAACCGCCAGCTCGCAGCACCACGCCAACCGCCAGCTCGCAGCACCACGCCAACCGCCAGCTCGCAGCACCACGCCAACCGCCAGCTCGCAGCACCACGCCAACCGCCAGCTCCCAGCACCACGCCAACCGCCAGCTCGCAGCACCACGCCAACCGCCAGCTCGCAGCACCACGCCAACCGCCAGCTCGCAGCACCACGCCAACCGCCAGCTCGCAGCACCACGCCAACCGCCAGCTCGCAGCACCACGCCAACCGCCAGCTCGCAGCACCACGCCAACCGCCAGCTCCCAGCACCACGCCAACCGCCAGCTCGCAGCACCACGCCAACCCTATTATACCGCCACTCCCCGGTTTCTGTCTCCCCCTATGAGCCGCCTCTCCCCGGGTCTCACCTCCATCTGTTGATCCCGCAGGAGGAGGACGCCGCGAACCAGGGGTCCAGGGTGTAGACGCAGCGCACACAGCGCGCCCCCCGCAGCGCGGCCACCAGCGCCGGGTTATCGTGCAGCCGCAGCCCCTTCCGGAACCAGTGCACGGAGCTGACGGCGGGACCGGCGGCCTCCATCCCGGGCAGCAGCTCACTGTCTGACGGGAGACACAACCTCCGACTCCTGCAGCTCCGACACGGGACCCCGGCCACGCCCCCACACCCAGCCGCGCTCTGATTGAACGGGTAGTGACGGAGGGGGCGGGGCGTGCTGTGATCACATGTCTGCCGTGTGTCAGGGAACACAACACAGGTGACGGGGCCGATCCGTCCTGTACCGTGAGGAGACCCCCGGCCTGCACCGGGAGGAGACCCCCGGCCTGCACCGTGAGGAGACCCCCGGCCTGCACCGTGAGGAGACCCCCGGCCTGTACCGTGAGGAGACCCCCGGCCTGTACCGTGAGGAGACCCCCGGCCTGTACCGGGAGGAGACCCCCGGCCTGTACCGGGAGGAGACCCCCGGCCTGTACCGTGAGGAGACCCCCGGCCTGCACCGGGAGGAGACCCCAGGCCTGCACCGGGAGGAGACCCCCGGCCTGTACCGTGAGGAGACCCCCGGCCTGCACCGGGAGGAGACCCCCGGCCTGCACCGGGAGGAGACCCCCGGCCTGTACGGTGCACCAGGAGGAGACCCCCGGCCTGTACCGGGAGGAGACCCCCGGCCTGAACCGGGAGGAGACCCCCGGCCTGAACCGGGAGGAGACCCCCGGCCTGTACCGGGAGGAGACCCCCGGCCTGAACCGGGAGGAGACCCCCGGCCTGAACCGGGAGGAGACCCCCGGCCTGAACCGTGAGGAGACCCCCGGCCTGCACCGGGAGGAGACCCCCGGCCTGCACCGGGAGGAGACCCCCGGCCTGTACGGTGCACCAGGAGGAGACCCCCGGCCTGTACCGGGAGGAGACCCCCGGCCTGTACCGGGAGGAGACCCCCGGCCTGAACCGGGAGGAGACCCCCGGCCTGAACCGGGAGGAGACCCCCGGCCTGTACCGGGAGGAGACCCCCGGCCTGAACCGGGAGGAGACCCCCGGCCTGTACCGGGAGGAGACCCCCGGCCTGCACCGGGAGGAGACCCCCGGCCTGAACCGGGAGGAGACCCCCGGCCTGTACCGGGAGGAGACCCCCGGCCTGTACGGTGCACCAGGAGGAGACCCCCGGCCTGTACCGGGAGGAGACCCCCGGCCTGTACGGTGCACCAGGAGGAGACCCCCGGCCTGTACGGTGCACCAGGAGGAGACCCCCGGCCTGTACGGTGCACCAGGAGGAGACCCCCGGCCAGGGCCGGACTGGGACAAAAAAACTGCCCTGCCACGCAAACCCCACCAGCCCACATACTATAACACTCCTCACCCCGATCAGTGAATTTTGCTATACCTTGTCGTGCCCCTCACTCTCTTAAAAGGAGTTATTTGAAGAGCCACATGTGAATGGCGCCACAGTGCGTATGATCGACCACAGCTGCATTTACGTGGTGCTCTACAGAGCTCCGGTCTTCAGGATCATGGTCCCAGCAGTCAGATCTCCAGCTATTGGAAATTATCCCCTATCCAGAGGAGAAGGGATTTCTCGGGAAAATCCATTTAAATAGCTTTTCCAATTTTTTATTTGGCCATAGTAATATTGAAAATACTAAACCAATATTGACCCTCCCAAAGTCGCCTCTTCGACAACAAGACAGGAAAAGTGGGTAGTGTGCAGTGCATACAGGGCCGGGTTCAGGTTTTTGTGGGCCCCAGGTGAAAGCGTCTCAGTGGCCCTTTTAACACATACCACAATTCATAATGCACAGAGACAGAAGAGAAATATAGGTATACAATGCCAAAGATTTCACTTCTTACATTACATCAGTGATAGCAATAGTCCTCCATACAGAATGAGCCCCATATAATGCTCCATACAGAATAATAAGCCCCACATAATGCTCCATACAGTATAATGAGCCCGATATAATGCTCCATTCATAATGAGCCCCATATAATGCTCCATACAGTATTATGGGTACCACATAGTGCTCCATACAGTATTATGGCCCAATATATTGCTCCATTCATAATAATGAGCCGCATATAATGCTCCATGCAGAATGAGCCCCATATAATGCTCCATACAGAATGAACCCCATATAATGCTCCATACATTATAATGAGCCCCACAGAATAATGAGCCCCATATAATGCTCCATACAGTATTATGGATACCACATAGTCCTCCATACAGTGTAATGAGGCACATATATTGCTCCAAACAGAATAAGCCCCATATAATGCTCCATACAGATTAATGAGCCCCATATAATCTTCCATACAGTATGAGCCCCATATAATGCTCCATACAGAATAATGAGCCCCATATAATGCTCCATACATTATAATGAGCCCCATATAATGCTCCATATAGAATAATGAGGCCCATATATTGCTCCATACAGAATGAGTGCCATATAATGCTCCACACAGTATAATGGGCCCCATATAATGCTAAATACAGTATAATGAGCCCCATATAATGCTCCATACAGAATAGTGAGCCCCATATAATGCTCCATACAGAATAATGAGCCCCATATAATGCTCCATACAGAATAATGAGCCCCATATAATGTTCCATACAGTATAATGAGCCCCATATAATGCTCCATACAGAATAATGAGCCCCATATAATGCTCCATACAGAATAACGAGCCCCATATAATGCTCCATACAGTATTCTGGGTACCACATAGTCCTCCATACAGAATAATGAGCCCCATATAGTGCTCCATACAGTGTTATGGCCCCATATATTGCTCGATTCATAATAATGATCCCCATATAATGCTCCATACAGAATAATGAGCCCCATATAATGCTCCATACATTATAATGAGCCCCATATAATGCTCCATACAGAATAATGAGCCCCATATAATGCTCCATACAGTATTATGGGCACCACATAGTCCTCCATACAGAATGAGGCCCATATATTGCTCCATACAGAATAATGAGTCTCATATAATGAGCCCCATATAATGCTAAATACAGTATAATGAGCCCCATATAATGCTCCATACACAATAATGAGCCCCATATAATGCTCCATACAGAATAATGAGCCCCATATAATGCGCCATACAGAATAAGCCCCATATAATACTCCATACATTATAATAAGCCCCATATAATGCTCCATACAGAATAATGAGCCCCATATAATACTCCATACAGTATTATGGGTACCACATAGTCCTCCATACAGTGTAATGAGGCCCATATATTGCTTTATACAGAATAATAAGCCCCATATAATGCTTCATACAGAATAATGAGGCCTATATATTGCTCCATAAAGAGTAATAAGCCCCATATAATGCTCCATACAGTATTATGAGTACCACATAGTGCTCCATACAGTATATTGCGCCCCATATATTGCTCCATACAGCATTGTGGGTACCACATAGTGCTCCATACAGTACAATGAGCCCCATACATTGCTCCATATAGAATAATGAGCCCCATATATTGCTCCATACAGAATAATGATCCCCATATATTGCTCCAAGCAGTATAATGAGACCCATATAATACTCCATACAGTATAATGAGCCCCATACCTTGCTCCATACAGAATAGGCCCCATATAATGGTCCATACAGAATAAGTTTCATATAATGCTCCGTACTTTATATGATGGGCCCTATATATTGCTCCAAACAGAATGGACTCCATGTAATACTCCACATATGATGTCCATATATAATGGGCCCTATATGATGCTCCATTATATGATGGGCCCTATGTAATGCTCCATACATTATGGGCCCCATATGATGTTCCAGTATATAATGGGCCCCATATTATGCTTCAGTATAGTGGGCCCCATATGATGCTCATTACATAATGTTCCCCATATTATCCAGTATATGATGGGCCCTATATGATGCTCCAGTATATGATGGGACCCATATATTGCTCAAAACATTAAAAAAAACTAAAATCCTGCTCTCTCCTCGCTGACCACTGCTTTGCTCCGGAACCCTAAACGTTGGCGTCTTCTGGCTTTCTGCGCTGTGACTGTTCAGGCAGAGGGAGTACAGACGTGACGTCACTGCACCCTCTGACCTGAAACGTCACAGTCAGAAGACGCCGCAGCGGAGGAACGGGAAGAGGTAAGTATCGCAAGTGCTCGGGGCCCTGAGCAAGCGGGGAGGGGTGGATTCTTTATTAGCCCATGTGGCAACATTTCAGTTCCACGGCAGAGAAAAGGTTATGTTATAAACGCACACACAGACAGACATGCTTATAAACAATCGCACGGAGACTCGCACGCATGCAGGCAGACACACACGCAAGTAGGCATGCTTATTGAAATGATTATAAACGCATGCAGACCTGCTTATAGACGCACCCACAGACACGCTTGTAACACGCATAAGACACACTTATAGACAAGCTCACATGCATGCACGCACATAGACAGGCACACAGACACTCATGCAAACATGAAGACATACACAGACACACAGATACATGCAGTCACATACATATTTGAAGACATATACAAAAAATGTTATAAAATTCATATCTACAGACATATAAATATACAGAATTAACATACATGTACACACTTATTAGGGGAGGTTTTTTTTTTTACCTTCCCCTGACTTTTCTCTGACCCACATGCTCCTTTGATGGTCCTCGATAGCAGTGCAGGGCGCTGCTGCATTATATCATTTTAGCAGCCGAGCCGGCACACAAGAAAAAAGGCGCAGTGCTGGCCCGGGGGAAGAAGCAGCCCGTCTTGTGTCCCTGCACAGCATTGGAGGAGCCACCTGGGGATTACCATAGATAATCCCGCCCCCCACCACATCACCACACACAATACCGCCACATCACCACACAATCCCGCCCCCCCACACATCACCATACACAATCCCGCCCCCCGCCACATTACCACACATAATCCCGCCCCCCACCACATCACCACACACAATCCCGCCCCCCCACACATCACCATACACAATCCCGCCCCCCGCCACATTACCACACATAATCCCGCCCCACCACATCACCACACACAATCCCGCCCCCCCACCACATCACCACACAATCCCGCCCCCACCACATCACACACAATCCCGCCCCCCACCACATTACCACACATAATCCAGCCCCCCACCACATTACCACACATAATCCAGCCCCCCACCACATCACCACACACAATCCCGCCCCCATTACCATAGATAATCCCGCCCCCCACCACATCACCACACAATACCGCCACATCACCACACAATCCCGCCCCCCCACACATCACCATACACAATCCCGCCCCCCGCCACATTACCACACATAATCCCGCCCCCCACCACATCACCACACACAATCCCGCCCCCCCACACATCACCATGCATAATCCCACCCCCCACATTACCACACACAATCCCTCCCCCCACCACATCACCACACATAATCCCGCCCCCCCACCACATTACCACACATAATCCCGCCCCCCCACACATCACCATGCATAATCCCACCACATTACCACACACAATCCCGCCCCCACCACCACACACAATCCCGCCCCCCCACACATCACCATACATAATCCCGCCCCCCACCACATCACCACACACAATCCCGCCCCCTCACACATCACCACACATAATCCCGCCCCCCACCACACATAATCCCGCCCCCCACCACATCACCACACATAATCCAGCCCCCCACCACACAATCCCGCCCCCCACCACATCACCACACATAATCCAGCCCCCCACCACATCACCACACACAATCCCGCCCCCATCACCATAGATAATCCCGCCCCCCACCACATCACCACACACAATACCACCCCCGCCACATCACCACACACAATCCCGCCCCCCCACACATCACCACACAATCCCGCCCCGCCACATTACCACACATAATCCCGCCCCCCACCACATCACACATAATCCCGCCCCCCACATTACCACACACAATCCCGCCCCCCACCACATCACCATACATAATCCCTCCCCCCACCACATCACCACACATAATCCCGCCCCCCCACCACAATACCACACAATCCCTCCCCCCACCACATCACCACACATAATCCCGCCCCCCCACCACATTACCACACATAATCCCGCCCCCCCCACATTACCACACATAATCCCGCCCCCCCACATTACCACACATAATCCCGCCCCCCACCACATCACCACACACAATCCCGCCCCCCGCCACATTACCACACATAATCCCGCCCCCCACCACATCACCACACACAATCCCGCCCCCCCACACATCACCATGCATAATCCCACCCCCCACATTACCACACACAATCCCTCCCCCCACCACATCACCACACATAATCCCGCCCCCCCACACATCACCATGCATAATCCCACCACATTACCACACACAATCCCGCCCCCACCACCACACACAATCCCGCCCCCCCACACATCACCATACATAATCCCGCCCCCACCACATCACCACACACAATCCCGCCCCCTCACACATCACCACACATAATCCCGCCCCCTCACACATCACCACACATAATCCCGCCCCCCACCACACATAATCCCGCCCCCCACCACATCACCACACATAATCCAGCCCCCCACCACATTACCACACATAATCCAGCCCCCCACCACATCACCACACACAATCCCGCCCCCATCACCATAGATAATCCCGCCCCCCACCACATCACCACACACAATACCACCCCCGCCACATCACCACACACAATCCCGCCCCCCCACACATCACCACACAATCCCGCCCCGCCACATTACCACACATAATCCCGCCCCCCACCACATCACCACACATAATCCCGCCCCCCACATTACCACACACAATCCCGCCCCCCACCACATCACCATACATAATCCCTCCCCCCACCACATCACCACACATAATCCCGCCCCCACCACAATACCACACAATCCCTCCCCCCACCACATCACCACACACAATCCCGCTCCCCACCACATTACCACACACAATCCCGCTCCCCACCACATTACCACTCGAGGCTACGCCCCCCCCCACATTACCACACGAGGCTCCATCCCCACACATTACCACACGAGGCTCCGTCCCCACACATTACCACACGAGGCTCCGTCCCCACACATTACCACACGAGGCTCCGTCCCCCCCCACATTACCACACGAGGCTCCGTCCCCCCCCACATTACCACACGAGGCTCCGTCCCCCCACACATTACCACACGAGGCTCCGTCCCCCCACACATTACCACACGAGGCTCCGTCCCCACACACATTACCACACGAGGCACATTGTTATAGGAGCACAAATGGTGGAGTATTATTATTATAGGGGCACAATGGTGGAGCATTATTATTATAGGGGCACAATGGTGGAGTATTATTATTATAGGAGCACAATGGTGGAGCGTTATTCTCTTAAACAAATTGAGTTTCCTTGGCTGTGTTTGGGATCATTGTCCTGCTGAAATGACCACCCTTGTTTCATGTTCATCATCCTGGTAGATGGCAGCAGATTTTTATCAAGAATGTCTTGGTACATTCGTCCATTCCTCCTTCCTTCAGTTAATGAAGTCTGTCAGTGCCGAATGCTGAACAACAGCCCAACACCATGATGTTCCCACCTCCAACCTTCACTATTGGAGCGGTGTTTTTGGGTGATGTGCAGTGCATTTTGGCCTCACAACATGGTGTGTAGTATGGCATCCAAAGGGTTTATTTTTTGTCTAATTGGAGCAGACTACATTCTCCCGGAATTTCACAGGCTTGTCTAAATGATGTTGAGCAAATTGGAAATGCGCTTGAACATGCTTTTGTTCAGCAATGAAGTCTTGCGTGATGAGCGTGCCTACAGGCCATGGAGGTTGTGTGGCGAGCGTGCCTACAGGCCATGGAGGTTGTGTGGCGAGCGTGCCTACAGGCCATGGAGGTTGTGTGGCGAGCGTGCCTACAGGCCATGGAGGTTGTGTGGCGAGCGTGCCTACAGGCCATGGAGGTTGTGTGGCGAGCGTGCCTACAGGCCATGGAGGTTGTGTGGCGAGCGTGCCTACAGGCCATGGAGGTTGTGTGGCGAGCGTGCCTACAGGCCATGGAGGTTGTGTGGCGAGCGTGCCTACAGGCCATGGAGGTTGTGTGGCGAGCGTGCCTACAGGCCATGGAGGTTGTGTGGCGAGCGTGCCTACAGGCCATGGAGGTTGTGTGGCGAGCGTGCCTACAGGCCATGGAGGTTGTGTGACGAGCGTGCCTACAGGCCATGGAGGTTGTGTGGCGAGCGTGCCTACAGGCCATGGAGGTTGTGTGGCGAGCGTGCCTACAGGCCATGGAGGTTGTGTGGCGAGCGTGCCTACAGGCCATGGAGGTTGTGTGACGAGCGTGCCTACAGGCCATGGAGGTTGTGTGGCGAGCGTGCCTACAGGCCATGGAGGTTGTGTGGCGAGCGTGCCTACAGGCCATGGAGGTTGTGTGGCGAGCGTGCCTACAGGCCATGGAGGTTGTGTGGCGAGCGTGCTTACAGGCCATGGGTGGTGAGGCGAGCGTGCTTACAGGCCATGGAGGTTGTGTGGCGAGCGTGCCTACAGGCCATGGAGGTTGTGTGGCGAGCGTGCCTACAGGCCATGGAGGTTGTGTGGCGAGCGTGCCTACAGGCCATGGAGGTTGTGTGGCGAGCGTGCTTACAGGCCATGGGTGGTGAGGCGAGCGTGCTTACAGGCCATGGGTGGTGAGTGTATGATAGAAGTATCACCACAGCCTCAGCATACTGCAGAAGTATCACAGTATACGGTATATCTGGCATGTAGGTCACTGTGTTGCAGTATTACATCACACCAGTGCCATTATACAACTCCCTGAGCCAGTCCGATCTCTTAGCCTAGTTTACTACACTTAAAAATTAGAGAACTGGTGACGTCACTCATAATCACATAATGTGAACCATAGAGAAGGTGCGACTCGCTTACGTCACCTGTTCAAATGCTATAACCACATTGCTTTCTAACTTGAGTGGGAAAGACATAATGAGGTAACCAAACGTCCTAAAAAGTGTTAGGCCTCAGGCACAGAATGAGGCCTACAAAATGGCTGTCGCCTATAGTAACCAATCACAGGGCAGCACTCATTTTTCTACAGCACAAGTAGTCATGAAAGCTGCGCTGTGATTGGTTGCTATGAGCTACAGAGATTCTTTATCTGTTCTTGTTAGGCCTCAAATATAAACCCTGCTGGTTAGTGTAAACTTCTAGTAGGCACTTTTTTTTTCTGGGCTAATTTGAACGTCTCATGACCAGAACAGACAGGCAAAGATTATGCCGTCCTTGTCATAAGACCCACCATCAAAAGAAAAATTACATCTGCAAAACTGGTGGGTTTTTTTTTTTTTTTTTTTTTTTAAATAAAAGCTATAGCTTTTATTATAATTTTGGGGACCATCCGAAGTGCTATTCTCTTTTTATCATTTTTTTGGGATGGTGAAATAACCATAAGTGCAATTTTGCCACTTCCATTTTTACTTTATGGTGATCACTATCTGGTATTTTATCAGTTTGGTCAGTTTTGATGACAAATTTAATGATTTTAATAACATGGATAAAGGGGTTGAAGTTAACCTTTATATATATATATATATATATAATTTTTACATTTTTTATTGGTTCTCCTAGGGAACTTGATTGCTAAGAAAGCTCCATGCAGCCCTATATCACCGATCAAGCCCAGAGGTATCCAGATATGGCGGAGGCCCATGATTAGGTCTCCCCTGGCACCCATTACATCGCCATCAGCACCCTGCGATCGAGTTGTGGTGGGGCCTAGGCGTGTCAGGAGGGACACCTTCCCCCATATCAACCTCTTGCATGCCACCGTCTTGATTGCTGGCTGCATTTAAACGGTTAAGCAGCTGAACTCAACGCCAGCTCCGATCACAGCTTCCGAGACACGCGATACATGTAGTGTGCACATGTTCCAAGTCGATACCTGGGCAGAGTGAGTGTGGCCGCTACTGAAAGCGTATGACCAGCCTAATGTTATGGAATATTATCATTAATTGATGGAAATTCTCCGTTAATATGAAATGCTCTGCCATCTTTCTGCATCGTTTCCTCCATGGCCATAGATGCACATTTCCTAGAGCCATGCCCTCTGGCGCATTACCCATCCCCGGAGCTAACATTATAAAGTTTTATAGGATATTTCCATGCGGCTCACTGGAGGAGGAAGAAGCAGCAATTCCCCATCCTGCGCACTCTGGACTTTGCTCTTTCATCTTGGATTTTAAAACGTGAATCGCTAATCAGCCGCCGTAGTTGGTAGAACCTCCACTTTTGTGCGAACGTCCAGTTCTTTATTTGCCTCTTTTTTTTTTTTTTTCATCCGTGTGATGTTTTTCATATTTTTGCATTCCTTGGTTTTTTTTTAACCATCCATATGTTAATCTAGTATTGGGACCTATTTTCATATATGCAAGCTGGCCCATAGAGTTATATAGAATGGTAGAGTTGGAAGGGACCTCCTGGGCCATCTGGTCCAACCCCCTGCTCAAAGCAGGATTCGCTAAATCATCCCAGTCAGATGTCTGTCCAGCCTCTGTTTGAAGACTTCCATTGAAGGAGAACTCACCACTTCTCTTGGCAGCCTGTTCCACTCATTGATCACTCTGTCAAAAAGTTTTTTCTAATATCTAATCTGTGTCGCCTCCCATTCAGTTTCATCCCATTGCTTCTAGTCTTTCCTTGTGCAAATGAGAATAAAGTTGATCCTTCTACTTCTATATGGCACCAAGACAATTGAAAAGAAAAAAAACAAAAACCCGCAAGTACTCTCAATTAGCTAGCTGATGCAGAAAAATGGCTGAAAATTTGCCGCATACAAAATACACCAATTCTTAGCCACAGGTTTCCGTGCAGATTGTCTTTCTCAGATCGATTTTGGGTGCTGGTTGATGGTCCCAATATCCAGTAAATATCCCTTTAAGTTTGACAGCTCTTTATTCTATCCCCTGTAATTGAGTGCACGTATGGTTAATAACACGGGCATCGGACGTCTTGTGATCACATAATGGCAGCCTCTTCTGAAACCGGTTACGCCAACATCAGAGCCATTGTTCCAGAGAATGGGCTGCAGGAGACCCGCGGCCAGTCCGTGCACAGCGGCCTGTACTCAGACATTTGTGCATCGTGGTCCGAGTCCAGGTGCTAAATGTTCTACGACAAAAATAGTGTAATGGGTAGAGTTCATCCACCCGGCTGCATGGCACATGGACCCAGAGCACGGGGGTCTTAGGAATCTCTCGCACCTTTAATATTGCACAGAGGATCTTAAAAAAAGTGCGACATGCACCAGCACCTACTGTATTGGGCAAAGTTCACATTTGCGCTGGATACTTGGTCATAAATTCCAGCAGATTTGACGGGAGGATTTGGCTCTCCAGCCGCACAGAGCCCATTGTAAGTCTTCGGCATTTATCAGGTTTACACGCCTATTCAAGTTATGCAGCCGGTATGACATTAACGCTTAGAGCTTGAAGTATAGGAAGGGAGGAAAGTTACAAAACAATCAAATGATTATTGGGTTTGGGCTGTTTTTTTTTATTATTTTCCAGAAGTTTTTATTATAGCTGTAAAGACAGCCCCCTAAATGAGGTGTAATCGAGTCTTTCAGGTAAGGCTACTTTCACACATCAGTTTTTTGCCGTCAGGCAGGATCCGGCTATTTTTAGAAAAAATGGATCCGGCATAAATTTTGGAGAACTGTAGAAACGGATCCGTTTTTCTGCCGGATCCGTCTAGCAGGCTATATCTGTTTCCTGGGGGCTGGCCAATTGGATCTGAGCATGCGCAGACTTAAAAAAAAACGGATCCGGTGGCTGGATCCGTCTTTTTCTGGATCCGGCGCATTCCGGCGCCCATAGACTTTCATTGTGGCAAAAAGCCAGAAGCGTCGGATCCGGCGCTTCCGGCTTTTTCGCCGGAGACAAAAAACGTTACAGTAGCCGGTTTTTCCAGATGCCGGAATGAGACAAGTAGCCGGATCCGGCAAAAAACGGATGAAACGCAATGCCATCCGGCGCTAATGCAAGTTAATGGGGAAAAACTGGATCCGGCGTTGCATTTCGCCGGATCCGGTTTTGCAAAAAAAAGCCGGATCGCGCCTGACGGCAAAAAACTGATGTGTGAAAGAGGCCTTAGAAGTCTTCCTGCAAGAACAGCTAGAACTTCAGGAGACCCTGCAAAATTAGCAATATGTTCCTAAAGGCAATATACACCTTTATACATTATTCATTTGTATCCTAAATACAAAGCTAAGGACCTTATTTAATAGCTTTCATTAATTTCTACTATTTTGATGATGCTGCAGCACCCTTGTTGGTTCTTTATCTAGTTTTCTGTTGTACAAAGATGTTACAAACCAGTAATGCTTCCCCTTCCTTCTCTCTAAAGAGTAGAGAGGGGAGAAAGTATTGCAGAGAGGGCAGAGAAAAGTGACAAGTAAAGCGCATGGACAGAAAATCTTTGCAGGATAGAAGCAGTGCTGCCAAATGAACTAATGAAGACAGCTGCACCCTGACTGCACACAGAGCTTCCATCCAGCCTATATTACCGGCAGAGACACGCAGACAGCTCTATCCAGCCTATATTACCAGCAGAGACACGCAGACAGCTTCCATCCAGCCTATATTACCGGCAGAGACACGCAGACAGCTCCCATCCAGCCTATATTACTGGCAGAAATGCAACTCACTAACCGCTCACTGAACTGACGTCACACAGCAAAAGAGCAGTCAGTAAAGCAGTAGAAGACTGAGGTGGGTGGGAATTAGAGCTGGAGTGACACAGGCTTGAAAACTGCTTCTACACAGCCGAAGCGCTTTAACCTCATTTGCATATCAAGTTAAACACTGGTTTCTCAGTAACAGATGGTCCTTGATACAAGACGTCGCCTGATAAGTCACCCACCTGAGAGCAAACAGTACGAATAAAGTTTTATACAAATCAGAGTCATTCACAGCAGAGATTCAGAGGTACAAGTGCAATTTTTTTTTTAACGATTTTAAGAAATTCTACGTAAAAACAGCAGCGACTTCTAGAAGATTCTAGTTCCTTCATTGTAAACGTTAATGATTGACTTCAGCCCATGCGACCACCATGTGTCATGTAACAGACCTCGAAACCACCCTAAATACTAAAAGGGAATATACAGGAAGCAGCAGCTGCAAAAAAAAAAAACAGCGTCACCCCCTGCAGGTAGCAGCTGGTATTACAGCTCTATGCAATGGTCTGAGTTGCAGTACCAGACATGACCTGG
Source organism: Dendrobates tinctorius (assembly GCF_039654945.1). NCBI lineage: Eukaryota > Metazoa > Chordata > Amphibia > Anura > Dendrobatidae > Dendrobates > Dendrobates tinctorius. The sequence goes on from NW_027361792.1 coordinate 2,727,528, forward strand.
AGACAGGTGGGGCAGTTTTTTTTTTTTTTTTTTGGGGGGGGGGGGGGGAGCTGCCATGTATTCCTAATCCCGAATAAAATAAAAAGAAAAATTTAGTGCAATTATCTCCACAGAATCATCATCAATTTGTAATTATAATAAAATTATTAAACAGTCTCTAGCAAACCTGAATGACCTCATATATGGTCCCATGACAACACTTACTGTCACAAAACGGAATTTTCTTCCATACAGGATGGAGAAGCACAAGATTGGAGGAGCCCTAGGTGTTTTGTTTGCCTTATAAGACTTTCGCTGCGGTTTCATGAGTAGCAGCATATTTGTCACTGGGGGTGGGGATGTGGAATTCACATACGGCGTAATTTACGCAATATAATAATCTGCGCCAATTTACCTTTTTAGAACAAGTGTGAATCCCCCCCCCCCCTAACTTTTCCAGGAGCCTTGAATGGCAAATCTGCCTAGCTATGCATTAAAGGTGAAAAATTGCATAGTGTTAGTAAAAAAGAAGCAACTTTGCAATTTACTTGTCATTAGATAGCCACTCCAGTCTCAAGAATAGAGGCATTTTTACTGATAGTTGCCTAGGTTACCGGTCACCTCTGCAGTGTGTCGGCAGGGGTCTCCTAGGCAAGGCGCTCAGCGCTTACAAGCCGTTTGTAACAGACTTGTAAATGCTGCTCTGATGCTTGCTGGAATCAGCTTCTGTGCTCTTCAGATTTTGCAGAGGCAACGTTACCTCTGCTAGCACCACTTGAGCGAGCATAGTTTGGCCAAGCACTACAACCATGCTACTGGTCCTAACTGTCAATCATCCAGGGCACAGAAAGATGTGAGTCAGGGGAGCTGTGCACTCCTGATCGAGACCCCAGGTCTACTTCTAATACAGAAACGCAACAGATTTACCATTCCGGCCTCTGGGAAAGTGGGATGCCAACCACTGCGGGAGCTGTAACAGTGGCCATATTGGTTGTAACCCACCAGGGCCTGTCCTCTGTATGTATGCAGGTTACACATACAGAACCCAGATCAGAGGGGGACAATCCTTTCCTATACACATCAGTCCGGGGGTTGGCATCCACATCTCCAGGAGCGGGCATTACACCCCCGCAGGACTTTTCTCCTCGTTACTAGTCGCCTGCTCATCATGATCTTGTGACTTCTTCATTTCCAGACCTTTCACCCACGTGTAGCAGAAGGACCCGCCGAGCACCATTATATTGCTGGTCCACCACAGGAAACTCTTAGTCTGGTGGTAGTACGATACGGCCAGGACAGTCTGGGCACAGGCCTTGGCAGTGCCAGAGATGTTGTGGGTGAGAGGGCTGGTGAATTTAATCTGCAAACCAGTCACGTAGCCGATAGCAAAGCCAAAAATGCCCCCGAGGGTCATCATGCCCCAGAAGTAGGAGGAGTAAAGTTTGTCGAAGGCACTGAGTGTGCTCAGCTCCCCAAATATGAGCAGAAGGGGCAAGAAGAGGAAGCAGGCGTTCACGTTGTTGTAGAAAGTCAGGCGCCAGATGCTGCCGTCTACGGCCGGAAGGACTTTTTTGGTGTAAATGGCGTTCAGCGACACACACAGACTGGCCAGGACACCGAAGAAAATGCCGGCCCAGGACAGAGTGCCTTCTGCGCCCTCTTGGTCTATGCCCAACCAAAAGCCTCCTGTGAGGGGGGAGAAGACAAATAAAAGATTAGAAAATAAACTCAAATAACCTCAGTAGGAATTCTAAGATGGCCGTATTATATTAAAGGGTTTATCCGGCGCCGATGACTTTCATGGGGCGAGTGGCAGCGAGGACGTGGCGTCTGCCAGGACTTGTGCATCTTCTGCGCATTTGTAGACCCAATGTCATCAGCTAATACCCCAACGTGGAAGAGCGGCCCCGGACATCCCCTTTAAAGTATCATTTGTGTGATATTCCCAGGATAAGAGAACTCTGTGATTATTGGGGTGGAGGGTGTCTATTAATGGGGGGGGGTTAGCAAAAGGTCATTAAAAGTTAAATGTTCATCCAGATGGTCAAATTGTCAAAGGAGGGCAAATAACCAGTTTTTGTTACAATCTTGACACTTATCTTCTAACCAAGGAATGTAAATCTTCTAACAAAAGGACCTTCAAAAGTGAGAGTAAACCAATTAGGCTTTTCCCAGGAGATGTTTGTCCCTTATATGCTAATTGGAATTTGTTAAGTCCCCAGGACACATACCAGGAGGAATCAAAGCCTTTAGAGAAGTTTGAATATACAGTTTTGAACATATAAAGGGGACTGAACTCTGGGATTCCGACAGAGCAGAGATTGGAGATGCGACATGGACTTCTTCCTTGAGAATGGAATGTATGAATAATATTTGTTTTGATTCACATGTAGTTTTATTGCTGACTGTTTTTTAATCTTATTTATTAAGTAAATCAATTTAGTTTTACTCCGTTATCGTGTGAGCATTTTTTTTTTTTTAAATTCATTACAATCTTTTGAATCCGTTACAAAACACACGTGCATGACTGTTATACGAGTGAATATAGCTATTGCGCCACACGTTCCCTACAGCCTCATTCCCATGGGGCACAAGACCCCCATTATCAGTCTGTGGCGATCCCAGTGGTCACCATCTATCCTTTGTGTGTGGAAAGTCATCCAATATCCTTTTGTGGGAAAGCTGGGTGACCTCAGGCACGGCCTCTAATTACAGCTCAGACAGGCGAGGTCACCCGGCAGCAGTAATATACCAAATAATAAGTCTGAAGCAGCACAGAGGAATCAAGATTGTAGAAGAGCCGGGAGAGCAGCCAGCGGACGTCACTAGAGCCTGGAAACCGGTCAGGAAATTCCTTTTTTGCAGACGTGGAACTATTCTATGTAAATGAAACCCATGCCTTGGACATTACATTACTCACGAGAAGTGGTGAGTTCTCCTTCAATGGAAGTCTTCAAACAGAGGCTGGACAGACATCTGACTGGGATGATTTAGCGAATCCTGCTTTGAGCAGGGGGTTGGACCAGATGGCCCAGGAGGTCCCTTCCAACTCTACCATTCTATGATTCTACAAGCCCTCTGCTTGCTGTCAGTGACTGGAAACATCAGATCGGATGAGAAGACACAGGAGGGTGACAGTGCTGGCGCCGGTGTGATCTGCCACAACTGCTGCCACAATTTTGGGCAGATAAAGGGTGATGGATGCAATCATGTCAAAAATAGAAGACCGTTTTCTCTTTTGCAGAGCAATGGGACGGTATTCTGAGAGGTGGGGGTCAGAGGTCAGGAAACGGTATATTGGGCTGTCGGATTTTAACACACCTGATCCCCTATACTGTCAGAGGAGATAAGCAGCCGCCAGAGGTGTCAGGGAGCCGCTATCCCCTCTGCTCACTGAGAATGCATGCACGCTCAGAGGAGCTCAGCATACATGTGTATGGGGTGAATTTGACAGCTGAACCGTCAGAATCCCAAAGTGTATGGACACCCTATGGCCTCGCTCCTGGGGGGGGGGGGGGGTACAGCTGTGCAGTCGCTTGCAGCATCCCAATACTTCACACTGCTGAGAGTTTGCTGCAGTTGCATCTAGCGTATGCAGTGTGCTGTAATGTATCTATTCGTAGTTGATGCATTTACAGGTGTCTGTACTGGATACAATCGTTGCAAAATTTCAGCCACAAGATACTGAAACAGTCCTTGTCCACAGAAGATAGTTACCGAAAGCAAAGGCCCCCAAACCCGCAGCAGGACAAGCACGCGCCTTCACTTTTGGGGTGGGGATTTCCTTTATGTAACTTTGACCTGTCGTAGACCAGAACTTTTTCAATTTTTCACGGCTGATGCTTTGCCACAATCGTGTCCAGGGCTGATAATAGTGACGATTATCTCCTGCTACAATTTATCAGCCTAGATGCAACTGTAGAAAATTCTCAGCTGAGTGACGTAAGCGAGAAGGTTTCCATTCACCGACACCAAGCAAGCAGAAATCTTTAAAAAAAAACAAAAAAAAAAAACCTTAAAGTATTGTAGAAAGTTTTAGAAGTTGTCTTGTGGGCAGGCGGGCGCGCGTCGGGGTGGAGGTCTTACCTAGGATGACCCCGCAGGACAGCAGGGCAGACAGCGAGGTGGTCTGCTTCAGTAAGACGTAGGACAGGAGCACGTTGAAGACGGTGCTGAGGCAGCGGCCCACCGTGTAGAAGGCCACGCCGAGGTACTTGAGGCACAGGTTGTTGAAGGTGATCATGCCGATGAAGACCAGGGACAGCGGCAGGACGCTCCGCAGGACCTTAAGGTCGAAGCGGATGGAGGGGAAGTCCACGGCGCCCCCTGGGAGCAGCAGGGCCAGCAGGCTCAGCCCCTTACACAGCAGCACGGTCACCAGGCACTGGAAGAAGGTGACGAAGAGCGGGGCGTCCAGGCGGAGCACCGGGGAGTCCAGCAGGTACTTGTTCAGGAACACCATGGTGATGGAGATGAACCAGTAGAGCAGGACCACCAGGGCGATCTTCACTGCCCGCACCAGGAAGGCCTCTCCTGCCCCCTTCTCCTGCTCCCCGGACAGCGCCATCCTCAGGATGCCAGAGCGCTTCAGAGCCCTGTGCATGGCGAACAAAGGGAAGGTGTCAGGTGAGCACGGCGGCGGCGCAGCAATATATACAGCGCACTCTGCACTCCGGCCACAAGAGGGCGCCCGACCGCCCCGCCCACAATGCGCGGCCAGCCTGCGCTCTACTCTGACACTTCCGGGATGGGCGCCGAGTAATGACGTCACGCACAGCCGAAACTGTCGCCGGCATGGAACGCAGCGGCCATTGGTTTGGATTATGTATACCAGGAGTTACTGTACAGCCTTCCTGCTGCGTGACGTGAGGTAATAATGTGTGAATACTGGCCATGACCAAGAGTGCCAGCCAGAGAATACCAGCTGTAGAGTGCCCCTTTAAGAACACCAGCTGTAGAGTGCCCCATTAACAATACCAGCTGTAGAGTGCCCCTTTAAGAACACCAGCTGTAGAGTGCCCCTTTAACAATACCAGCTGTGGAGTGCCCCTTTAAGAACACCAGCTGTAGAGTGCCCCTTTAACAATACCAGCTGTGGAGTGCCCCTTTAAGAACACCAGCTGTAGAGTGCCCCTTTAAGAACACCAGCTGTAGAGTGCCCCTTTAAGAATACCAGCTGTGGAGTGCCCCTTTATCCAGTGCCAGCCATAGAGAACCGCTGATACCAACCGTATAGTGCCAGCCAGAGAGTGCCACTATGATCAGTACCGGCCCCAGATATCCCAGCCCTCCAGCACTGTGTGGTGGTCCACCGTCTGCTCTCCCCTCCTTCATCTCTACCCGGGCGTGGGGCTAATAATACATCACTGTATACGAGGTGATGCCCCGCTGACCGCCATCACTACAAGTTCTCCCCATGAAGCAGGTGTGAACTGGGCTCCAGCGCCCCCAATATCACTGAGGACGGGCAGTCTGTTCATTGATATCTATGGAATCACGTTGGCCAGCACCCCCCTCCCCGGCTGGACGCCCCACCATGTATTGCCCGTCTATACCTGTAATCTGACGAGCAGGTTGCACCTGGTGTTGCCTATCACAGGCGACTGCCAGCTTCTCACCTTCAGCGTCACACCAGGAACAGGAGCAAATTATACAGTCACGCCCCAACACATACAGAGCCGACAGGATCCTTGTCACAAAGCAGCAGCCTGGTGAGCAGGTTCATCGGGTCACACATGAATAGCTCCATCCAACACACCCACCATCCCTCTGATCACCTGCCTTTGTGCAAATTCAGGATGCCTTTCTATCACGACTGCGATACTCTGCATCTCCTGACCACTTTCTATCAGAGCTGCGATGCTCTGCATCTCCTGACCACTTTCTATCATGGCTGCGATGTTCTGCGTGTCCTGACCTTTACTGTCACAGCTGCGATGCTCTGCGTGTCCTGACCCCTTTCTATCATGGCTGTGATGCTCTGCATGTCATGACGACTTTCTATCACAGCTGCGATGCTCTGCATCTCCTGACCCCTTTCTATCACAGCTGCGATGCTCTGCGTGTCCTTACCCCTTTCTATCACAGCTGCGATGCTCTGCGTGTCCTTACCCCTTTTCTATCACAGCTGCGATGCTCTGCGTGTCCTTACCCCTTTTCTATCACAGCTGCGATGCTCTGCGTGTCCTTACCCCTTTCTATCACAGCTGCGATGCTCTGCGTGTCCTTACCCCTTTTCTATCACAGCTGCGATGCTCTGCGTGTCCTTACCCCTTTCTATCACAGCTGTGATGCTCTGCGTGTCCTTACCCCTTTTCTATCACAGCTGCGATGCTCTGCGTGTCCTTACCCCTTTCTATCACAGCTGTGATGCTCTGCGTGTCCTTACCCCTTTTCTATCACAGCTGCGATGCTCTGCGTGTCCTTACCCCTTTTCTATCACAGCTGCGATGCTCTGCGTGTCCTTACCCCTTTCTATCACAGCTGTGATGCTCTGCGTGTCCTTACCCCTTTCTATCACAGCTGCGATGCTCTGCGTGTCCTTACCCCTTTTCTATCATAGCTGCGATGCTCTGCGTGTCCTGACCCTTTTCTATCATAGCTGTGATGCTCTGCGTGTCCTTACCCCTTTCTATCATAGCTGCGATGCTCTGCGTGTCCTGACCCTTTTCTATCACAGCTGCGATGCTCTGCGTCTCTTTACCCCTTTTCTATCATAGCTGCGATGCTCTGCGTGTCCTTACCCCTTTTCTATCATAGCTGCGATGCTCTGCGTGTCCTGACCCTTTTCTATCACAGCTGCGATGCTCTGCGTCTCCTTACCCCTTTTCTATCATAGCTGCGATGCTCTGCGTGTCCTTACCCCTTTTCTATCACAGCTGCGATGCTCTGCGTGTCCTGACCCTTTTCTATCATAGCTGTGATGCTCTGCGTGTCCTTACCCCTTTCTGTCATAGCTGCGATGCTCTGCGTGTCCTGACCCTTTTCTATCACAGCTGCGATGCTCTGCGTCTCCTTACCCCTTTTCTATCATAGCTGCGATGCTCTGCGTGTCCTTACCCCTTTTCTATCATAGCTGCGATGCTCTGCGTGTCCTGACCCTTTTCTATCACAGCTGCGATGCTCTGCGTGTGCTGACCCTTTTCTATCACAGCTGTGTGACGGATGAAATAAGTGCTGATCAAGTGACCACTATGGTCAAAGCTGCTCTACATTGGCATTCTGAGGTCAGCGGACCCCCAGTTTTTCGGTAATTTGGAGGTCTGAGCAGTAGGAATATGAAGTACTTTCACGTCTGCTGTAGCTAGAAGGACTTTTAATAACTCCGGTCTGCGGTGATTATTACTAATGTTCCTGGTGATGGCTCAGAGCTTAGGTTATAGCAGCCGCCTTGCGCATGTCTCTGACACTGAGCGCTGTGCCCATGTCGGGGGCATCGCCACCTTGTCTGCATCCTGCTTCTATTATGATTCCGGCTGAAATACGACTTTCAAAGCTCAGTGCATTCTGGGAGTTTATGATCGTGTTACTGTAAGTGTAAAGTGCCGGAGACAAAGAAAACCTTCTGTAAAACTTTTTTTTTTTCACTTGAGTTAATTATTTTAACTTTTATAAACTGACTGGTGAGACCTCAGGTAAAGCAGCTGATACCTTCCAGTTTCAGACTCGGTGAGGCAGCAATTTTGTATTTAATATTCTCATTCTTTTCTTCCAATGTCCAGAACTTTTCTCAGTTTTCATTGTAGCCCCAAGAGGGATTTTTTTTTTTGCAACTTTCTGCCATTGCTACCATGTGACAGAGCGGCCGGTGGTGCAGAGCTCACTGATCCCAGCCCGGTCCTGTAATAGGAGCCACCGGGGTAACAAGTCCGTCCATGACATTTCTTCCTCCTGAACCCCTGTGAGTGATATTACCGAGAAGTGGAAGGAATCACAGCCGTGAAGTGGAGACCCCTTAACTTTACAGAGCGGGGGGCCGACTGCTGAGGAGCAGAGGGCAGAAAAGTCACCACTGCTCTGCTGACCCCATAACTGCAGAGTCCTCAGTCCAGACCTCCTCTGGTATCAGCACCAACACTGCGCCCCCGCCGGAGGCTTCATGGCCGAGCAGCTGCATGCAGCCGTACATCACCAAGCACAATGCCGAGCGTCGGATGGAGTGGTGTAAAGCCGCCACCACTGGACTCTGGAGGAGACGTGTTCTGTGCAGTGACGGATCGCACTTCTCTATCTGCGTCTGATGGAGGAGTCTGGGTTTGGTGATTCCAGGAGGACGTTACCCCCTGACTGCATTGTGCCCCCTGTACAGATGGTGGAGGGGGATAATGCTATGGGCTGTTATCAGGGGGCGGCCTCGGACCCTCAGCTCCAGTGATGGGAAATCTTTATAATAAGACATTGTGGACAATTGTAGCTTCAGCTTTATGTGGAACAGTTTGGGGAAGACTGTTATCTGCCCCCCATGACTGTGCCCAGTGCACAAGCTCCATACAGACATGGTGGGTGAGAATTTTTCAACATCCAGTATGCACACTGATGTATTCCATTTTTTACCATCGGATCCTTTGGACAATGAATTATGACATCTATAGATGTATTTCTCATTTTTGGGTATGTGTGGTTTAGAGACGAGGAAGGGCTCATTCATATTGTACATTTTATTAAGTTGTATTACCTCTCTGTGACCACCAGGTGTCACTGTTTCTATATACACTCACTGGCCACTTTATTAGGTACACCTGTCCAACTGTGTGTTAAGACTTAATTTCTAATCAGCCAATCACATGGCGGCAACTCAGTGCATTTAGGCATGTAGACATGGTCAAGACAATCTCCTGCAGTTCAAACCGAGCATCAGTATGGGGAAGAAAGGTGATTTGAGTGCCTTTGAACGTGGCATGATTGTTGGTGCCAGAAGGGCTGGTCTGAGAATTTCAGAAACTGCTGATCTACTGGGATTTTCACGCACAACCATCTCTAGGGTTTACAGAGAATGGTCCGAAAAAGAAAAAAAATCCAGTGAGCGGCAGTTCTGTGGCCGGAAATGCCTTGTTGATGCCAGAGGTCAGAGGAGAATGGGCAGACTGGTTCGAGCTGATAGAAAGGCAACAGTGACTCAAATTGCCACCCGTTACAACCAAGGTAGGCAGAAGAGCATCTCTGAACGCACAGTGCGTCGAACTTTGAGGCAGATGGGCTACAGCAGCAGAAGACCACACTGGGTACCACTCCTCTCAGCTAAGAACAGGAAACTGAGGCTACAATTTGCACAAGCTCATCGAAATTGGACAGTAGAAGATTGGAAAAACGTTGCCTGGTCTGATGAGTCTCGATTTCTGCTGCGACATTCGGATGGTAGGGTCAGAATTTGGCGTAAACAACATGAAAGCATGGATCCATCCTGCCTTGTATCAACGGTTCAGGCTGGTGGTGGTGGTGTCATGGTGTGGGGAATTTTTTCTGGGCACTCTTTGGGCCCCTTGGTACCAATTGAGCATCGTTGCAACGCCACAGCCTACCTGAGTATTGTTGCTGACCATGTCCATCCCTTTATGACCACAATGTACCCAACATCTGATGGCTACTTTCAGCAGGATAATGCGCCATGTCATAAAGCTCGAATCATCTCAGATTGTTTCTTGAACATGACAATGAGTTCACTGTACTCAAATGGCCTCCTCAGTCACCAGATCTCAATCCAATAGAGCATCTTTGGGATGTGGTGGAACGGGAGATTCGCATCAGGGATGTGCAGCCGACAAATCTGCGCCAACTGTGTGATGCCATCATGTCAATATGGTCCAAAATCTCTGAGGAATGCTTCCAGCACCTTGTTGAATCTCTGCCACGAAGAATTGAGGCAGTTCTGAAGGCAAAAGGGGGTCCAACCCCTTACTAGCATGGTGTACCTAATAAAGTGGCCAGTGAGTGTAGTTTAAAACTCTCAAGTTCTAAAAGTTTTAAAACTTCTGATTTCTAAACTGTAACTTTTTTTCGTGGGATCTTGCAGCTTTTAACCACTTTTTTTTTGTGCCTGAGTTCAACAAATGAGATTGAGCTTAAAATTCCTCCTCAATTATTTAGAAGTGGGGGGAAAATGCGGTTTAGGTGTCAAGAAAAAGTTCTCTCCATTCCTAGTGAATGGTGCAACAGGTGCCAGATGTTAGACCCACACTGATCTGATATTGATCTCCTATGCCTTGGAATAGACAACCCCTGTAAGAGAAGATATAATTACCTTGCACAAACACGGAAAAGGATGCAAAAAAAAAAAAAAAATGCAAAAGCATTGAGTGTTCTTATGGATGCAGATGGAAGCAGAGTTCACAAATACAAAGTTAAAGGGGTTTCTGCTTTCAGTAAAATGGCCCCCAAAATCCTCTAAAAGAACAAACTAAGATGGTACTCGCCCTCCCTGGCTCCAGTGTCTGCTCCCCGCCGCTGCTCGGTACTTTGTGTCTTTGGTTGCAGCCATTGACAGGTCGCATCACTTCTGCTACATGTGAACATACCCCTCTATCCACTACAGTGCTGAAGATATAGTATCCGCTTTCCACCAGCAGGTGGCACTAAAGTGACGCAGTCCTGTGCGGTTGATTTAAAGGTCCGCGCTCATGCATGAATGTACCATGAATGTAAAGCTACCGCTGGACCAAACATAGTAAGAAAACTACAACAGCGGATGATTCCTATAACAGAAGGAAACCTCTCCGTAATCTCGCCCGCACCCCCATATACGTGATCGCTCAGCCGTGCCGCCGTGGTGTCACTTTTCCCCCGGTGGTTCTCATGTCAGTGGTCTTAGCAGACAATCACAAGCCACTGACTCATGAAAATGTCAGTGAGAAGCGTCTGATGATGTGCAACGTCCTTCGAAATACGGCGGTGAGGAATGGCGCGGTTGTGAAAAGTGGGCGATAACCAGTCCTGATGGATTCTTATAGGGGCCCCACACGGAAGCCATTGCTGTGCCGCTGCTGCGGGGTGTGTAGTATGGGTCCACCGTACCGCGCCCGTACACTGCTGTGTGCCCACGCTCAGCCTCTGAGGGTCGCAGAGTCATGTCGACCCCATGAAGAAAAAATCGTGGCATGATCCGAACGTTACATTATCTATGCAGCCTCCTTTATATGTGACCATCCGATCACTGCGCCCTCGCATGTGTCCACCTGCGGTAGAATACCTGATGGTGCTGTTAACTTACAACTGCAGTAAGCTGTAAAGATGCAGCCGATGATCGATCGGCTGTCACTTATTATCTCATTGATCGTTATTACCGGAGCTGGAATCCTAATACTGAGGGATGGAGAACGGCACAGCGCTGCTCTCACCATGGAAAGGTAAACACGGGGGGCTGTCACTACGAAATGACCTTTTGAGCATCATAAAAGGGAATCACTCTCCGCAGCACATCGTCCTGTGTAATCCCACACCGCCGAAAAGAATGGCCGCCAGTGCGATCTAGTATACATCCCTCAGTGCACATCATTTTTGTTCGATCTGCTTCTGTAATAATGTTTCCCTATTGGCAGTCATATTATGCCTGCAGTTACATTGGGTACGGAAAGTCTTCAGCCCCTTTGCTCAGTATTGAGTAAACGTAACCAGGAGGTTAGCGTGCACTCAAGTCCAATAGCGAGGTGCAGGTGTAACAGACCTGTAGGTCCTATTACCAATAATAATATAATTCACCGCACACTCAGAGGGGTTTCTTTATGCAAATAAGTGCTTATTTTTATTATATACAAAACATGTGGGAGCCAAACAAGTATATATAGCACGAAGTAGAAGCGATATAATTTAATACGACGTTTCGGCTCAATCCGAGCCTTTATCACTTTTATCGCTGTAAATAAAGAGAAATACATCAGAAAATGAGAAAATAAACACAAGAGAATTACAACACCATACAAAAAAACAAAAATAATCCCAATAAACAACAATAGTAAAACAATATATACAGAGCATATACAAATATACAATATGGTACATGTAGAACACTCAAGTAAAGAAGGTTCAGTGAACCAACTCCATCTTAGGTACAATAGGAGAAAAGGTGATTACCTGAATTGAAATTCGGATCTTTGAATAAGGAAGAACAGAACTCCCAAGAGAATAGCCCAAGAAAGATGGCTGAATCAAAATCGTCAAAATTTGTCAAAATCGTAGTTTAGTAGATTCACATGTGTAGACACCATGATGTCTCTATAAGGTCATAAAGCAGGCCATCTACACAAGGGGAATACAATGTTTTGCTGTTATATAAAGGTGGATGTGTTCCTTATGACAGATAATATAGTGTTCAGGATGTCCGTAATACCGCAATATACTGTGCACGGAGCAGGCATAGTTGTATGTAGTTTTTAAATGGTATATATATGCTATACGATATGACTATTGGTTACATAGGTGTCCCTAGATAGTATCATATATCGCAGTATACTTTGCATGAAAAGGTTGCTGTAACTAAATAGTATGTGCTGGTGTGCACACTCTCAGATGATAGTCAATTAAAAAAGCGTCCCTGAAAAGTGCCACTAAAGATGGCCATGTGTACAGTACCTGGTGCAGTGGTGCTAGATAGCGGCGCTCCCACGCCTCGCTGCAGTGGCGTCATGCTAATACAATCAGGGTGAAGTGGTATTTAAATAGGGACCGGGTGGTAGCGTCAGACCGGAAGTGAACCTCTGAACCGGAAGTGACGTCGCGCTGTCCCAATAGGAGCACTGCGCATGTCTAAGGACTATACTATTAAGCTGTACACATACAGCGGTTGCCCTGGTGATAGGGAAAATAGCGATTTTTTCATCCTATCAGAAGGAAAGCGGTATAATGTTGTCATGATGTATGGATTACATAGGATACAGACTAGGTAAATGTACTATTGATCAGGAACAGATAATTAGTAAAAATTGCATAATTATGGTTAGGACATCTAGACAAATAGTGAATCCTAAAAAAGAAAAAGAAAACCGTAGAAAAATAGGGAAAACAAATAAAAATAAAAATAATAGTAAAAAAGTAAAAAAATGTAAAGTAAAAATAAAAATAAAAAGAGGTAGATGGAAAATAATGAAAATCAGCAAAACATTGTTAACTCATGTACAATACCTTATGTATGGACATGTAGACATAAGTGTATCAATATATATATATATATATACACAAAAAAATTACATATATATACATATATACACATACACAGGGGCAAACATCTCAATCTAAGACAGAGTCCAGTGGGCGGAGCAAACTCACCTAGGGTTAAAGTGTACTAACGAGTCTGCAAAAATAACAGAAAAAGGTTGTTAGTCATTATATAAGCCAGTCTATTTCTCTATTCAGCCCTCTAGGGGTCAGAGTATCAAGCTTATATATCCAGTATGTTTCCCTCTCTCTTAATAATTTGATATGGTCACCACCCCTCCTCGGACGGGGTACATGCTCAATTACCTGGTATTTCAACTGTGCAACTGAGTGTCGGTATTTAGTAAAGTGCTCAGGCAGGGGTAACCAGTTTTTTTGACATCTAATCGTTGACTTATGGCTGGCAATACGGTCTTTGACGTGTTGGGTTGTTTCCCCTACATAGAGGAGGCCACATGGGCATTTCACCAAATAAACCACGAAGTTTGAATCGCACGTATAATAGCCACGTATCGGAAAAGACTTGCCTGTCCTAGGGTGAGTGATATTGTCTGACCTGATCACATTCGAACAGGCTGCCCCGGTGAGGCAGGGAAATGTGCCACAGCGACGAGGGGCGAGTAACCTCTGGGTAGTAGTAGAAACTTTACTGCCTATGTCAGCCCTTACCACCTTGTCACGGACATTGGTGGGACGTTTAGTACAGATCAATACAGGGGCCTCAAAAGAACCGATGTCCGGGTAAGCTTTATAAAGGAGAGGCCAGTGTTTCTTAATAATAGAGTAAACTTTAGGCATCAGCGGATGAAAAGTGTGAACAAAAGGGATCCTTTCTCTAGGGTATCTTGTAGGTGGAGGGGAAGGGGGTGTTAGTACCCGTTGTTTTTCGATCTCCAGCAATTTGGATGGATACCGTCTGTCCCTAAATTTCCTAGCCATTGTGTCGAGCCTCTCATTGCGGACATCCTGATCCGATACAATACGTGCTACCCTGTTGAACTGTGAACGTGGTAGACTGTTCTTAGTGGCTCTTGGGTGACAACTCGAGTAATGTAAAAGACTGTTACTATCGGTAGGTTTACAATATAGGTCCGTTGAGAGAGTACCCTCACTATCCTGTAAAACTCTCGTGTCCAAAAAAGGAACTGATTCCATACTGAAATGTAGCGTGAATTGTAGTTCTGGATAAATGGAGTTGAGATACAGATGGAAATCCTGTAAGGATGATATCGTACCTGTCCAGACAAAGAAGATATCATCGATATAGCGATGATATTCTATAGCATATTGTGAAAAAAGATTATTGGAGAAAACATGATTAATCTCGAACAGGTTCATGTAGGCATTAGCGTAAGCCGGCGCTATGTTCGCGCCCATTGCAGTCCCGCACCTCTGTACATAGTAGGTGTCCTCATATAGAAAGTAGTTTTCATGCAATACTAGTTTAAGTAGGGCTATACAGAATTCCATGGAGTCTGTGGACAGGTCTGAAGAATTAAGCAAGAATCTTGCGGCTTCCATTCCTTTATCGTGGGTGATCGATGTGTATAGGCTATTGACATCTAGGGTGGTAAGGATACTGCCTGGTGGTACATTACCCAATTTTTGAATGACTTCCAAGAAATGCCCTGTGTCCAAGAGGAAAGACCTTGTCTGTTTGACTAGAGGTGTGAATATTTTCTCAAGGAAAATGGATAATGGAGATAGAACTGAATCCGTAGAAGCTACAATCGGTCTGCCTGGTGGATTTTGTAAGGACTTATGTATCTTAGGTAGAATATAAAAAACCGGTGTAATCGGATGAGGGTTAATCAGAAAATTGGCAGTTTTTTGGTCAATTGTATGACTGTCCAGATAAGTTTTGGTCAGTTCCTTGATTTTGTGAGTAATGGTGGAAACCGGATCCCTAGGGATAATCCTATAGGTATTAGTGTCAGATAACTGCCTATTCACTTCCTTATTATAATCAGTGTAGTTCATAACCACTAAAGCACCGCCTTTATCAGCCGGTTTGATTACGATGTTCTTGTTATTGTGAATAGAATTGAGAGCTTGTTTTTCAGTAAGTGACAGATTAGAGTGAGTTTTGAAGAGACCGAGTTGTGCCTGATGAGAGAGTAGTTTGACCTCACGGTCCACCAGCGAAATGAATGTCTCCGCCGCATGGTATGTGCTAGGAGGACAGAATTTACTCGGGTTGCGAAGACCAAGTGCAGAAATAGACAATTTAGGAACCTGAATATCGCAAGATAATGTTGTCCCCTCACCCATAGGGTTAGGAGACAAGCCAAAATGGGTCTTAAGTCTAATAGTTCGATAAAATCGCTTGAGGTCTTTTTCGAGTTGGAACGAGTTCCACATGGGAGTGGGACAAAAAGAAAGTCCCTTCTGTAGCACGGAGAGTTCTGACGGGGAGAGGAGATAGTCTGAAATGTTGATCACCAGTTCCGATGCTATATCTGTTGTCTCACCTGTGAGCGGGTTGCCATCCTTTCTCCTGCCTCGCCTGGTGGGTCTGTGGTACGCTGGTTCCCCCTGCGGCTTCTTCCTAAAAAACGTTGTCTGCCAGAGTTTGTGGAGGAGTCGCTTCCGGAACTGAAGGACCCATTTCTTCGTTGGTAATAAGGTCTGCGCCAGGGACCCGTAGTAGCGGATGTATCGTTCCATTTGTATACTCTGTTCATAGAATAGTCGTCTGAATCACGCTGAAATTTCTGCCTCTTACGTTCCTGTAGAGACTTTAGATGTTCGGACAGGGCTTTCTCGGTTTTGGTTTTGAGAGATGTCCACTCCGTTGAGGAGATAGAGGTGGAGAGTTGCGCTTCAATGGCCTGTATATTTTGTTTAGTTTCCACTATGGCCCTCTGCAGATATTCCACCGTCAATATAATAATGTCTAATGAACATTTATTAAGTATCTTTTTATACTTTTCACAATACTCTGAATTGTCAGAGAAGAGAGTAGGGCGGAGATTACTCCTAAGCCCCCTTGGAATCTTATTCTGTCTGTGGTACTCTGCCAGTGTAGTACAATGTAAATCATACGAGATAAATCTACGTTTTGCTTTTTCATAGTCACGGGTCCTAAGCTCTTGGACTGGAGTTCTCAAAAACTCGTTGGAGCTAGTAACTTGAGCCAAAATATTGGTGCTCGTAGCCAAGTCATAAGCAAATGTGTCCGTAGACATATGGAGATAGGGGAGTGACTGGTGCAAACGCCAATATAGCAAACGTAACCAGGAGGTTAGCGTGCACTCAAGTCCAATGGCGAGGTGCAGGTGTAACAGACCTGTAGGTCCTATTACCAATAATAATATAATTCACCGCACACTCAGAGGGGTTTCTTTATGCAAATAAGTGCTTATTTTTATTATATACAAAACATGTGGGAGCCAAACAAGTATATATAGCACGAAGTAGAAGCGATATAATTTAATACGACGTTTCGGCTCAATCCGAGCCTTTATCACTTTTATCGCTGTAAATAAAGAGAAATACATCAGAAAATGAGAAAATAAACACAAGAGAATTACAACACCATACAAAAAAACAAAAATAATCCCAATAAACAACAATAGTAAAACAATATATACAGAGCATATACAAATATACAATACGGTACATGTAGAACACTCAAGTAAAGAAGGTTCAGTGAACCAACTCCATCTTAGGTACAATAGGAGAAAAGGTGATTACCTGAATTGAAATTCGGATCTTTGAATAAGGAAGATGTCCTAACCATAATTATGCAATTTTTACTAATTATCTGTTCCTGATCAATAGTACATTTACCTAGTCTGTATCCTATGTAATCCATACATCATGACAACATTATACCGCTTTCCTTCTGATAGGATGAAAAAATCGCTATTTTCCCTATCACCAGGGCAACCGCTGTATGTGTACAGCTTAATAGTATAGTCCTTAGACATGCGCAGTGCTCCTATTGGGACAGCGCGACGTCACTTCCGGTTCAGAGGTTCACTTCCGGTCTGACGCTACCACCCGGTCCCTATTTAAATACCACTTCACCCTGATTGTATTAGCATGACGCCACTGCAGCTAGGCGTGGGAGCGCCGCTATCTAGCACCACTGCACCAGGTACTGTATACATGGCCATCTTTAGTGGCACTTTTCAGGGACGCTTTTTTAATTGACTATCATCTGAGAGTGTGCACACCAGCACATACTATTTAGTTACAGCAACCTTTTCATGCAAAGTACACTGAGATATATGATACTATCTAGGGACACCTATGTAACCAATAGTCATATCGTATAGCATATATATACCATTTAAAAACTACATACAACTATGCCTGCTCCGTGCACAGTATATTGCGGTATTACGGACATCCTGAACACTATATTATCTGTCATAAGGAACACATCCACCTTTATATAACAGCAAAACATTGTATTCCCCTTGTGTAGATGGCCTGCTTTATGACCTTATAGAGACATCATGGTGTCTACACATGTGAATCTACTAAACTACGATTTTGACAATTCCTTTCAGCCATCTTTCTTGGGCTATTCTCTTGGGAGTTCTGTTCTTCCTTATTCAAAGATCCGAATTTCAATTCAGGTAATCACCTTTTCTCCTATTGTACCTAAGATGGAGTTGGTTCACTGAACCTTCTTTACTTGAGTGTTCTACATGTACCATATTGTATATTTGTATATGCTCTGTATATATTGTTTTACTATTGTCGTTTATTGGGATTATTTTTGTTTTTTTGTATGGTGTTGTAATTCTCTTGTGTTTATTTTCTCATTTTCTGATGTATTTCTCTTTATTTACAGCGATAAAAGTGATAAAGGCTCGGATTGAGCCGAAACGTCGTATTAAATTATATCGCTTCTACTTCGTGCTATATATACTTGTTTGGCTCCCACATGTTTTGTATATAATAAAAATAAGCACTTATTTGCATAAAGAAACCCCTCTGAGTGTGCGGTGAATTATATTATTATCAGTATTGAGTAGACGCACCTTTTGAGCTAGTACAGCCATGAGTCTTCTTGGGAATGATGCCACAAGTTTTTCACCCCTGGATTTGGGGATCCTCTGCCATACTTCCTTGCAGATCCTCTCCAGTCCCGTCAGGTTGGATGGTGAACGTTGGTGGACAGCCATTTTCAGGTCTCTCCAGAGATGCTCCATTGGGTTTAGGTCAGGGCTGTGGCTGGGCCAGTCAGGAATGGTCACAGAGTTGTTCTGAAGCCACTCCTTTGTTATTTTAGCTGTGTGCTTAGGGTCATTGTCTTGTTGGAAGGTGAACCTTTGGCCAAGTCTGAGGTCCAGAGCACTCTGGAGGAGGTTTTCATCCAGGATATCTCTGTACTTGGCTGCTTTCATGTTTCCTTCAATTACAACTAGTCGTCCTGTCCCTGCAGCTGAAAAACACCTCCAATAGCATGATGCTGCCACCACCATGTTTCACTGTTGGGATTGTATTGGGCAGGTGATGAGCAGTGCCTGGTTTTCTCCACACATACCGCTTAGATTTATCACCAAAAAGTTCTATCTTCGTCTCATCAGACCAGAGAATCTTATTTCTCATAGTCTGGGAGTCCTTCATGTGTTTTTTAGCAAACTCTATGCAGGCTTTCATATGTCTTGCACTGAGGAGAGTCTTCCGTCGGGCCGCTCTGCCATAAAGGCCCGACTGGTGGAGGGCTGCAGTGATAGTTGACTTTGTGGAACTTTCTCCCATCTCCCTACTGCATCTGTGGAGCTCAGCCACAGTGATCTTGGGATTCTTCTTTTCCTCTCTCACCAAGGCTCTTCTCCCACGATTGCTCAGTTTGGCTGGACGGCCAGGTCTAGGAAGACTTCTGCTGGTCCCAAACTTCTTCCATTTTAGGATTATGGAGGCCACTGTGCTCTTAGGAACCTTGAGTACTGCAGAAATTCTTTTGTAACCTTGGTCAGATCTGTGCCTTGCCACAATTCTGTCTCTGAGCTCCTTGGCCAGTTCCTTTGACCTCATGATTCTCATTTGGTCTGACATGCACTGTGAGCTGTGAGGTCTTATATAGACAGGTGTGTGCCTTTACAGATCAAGTCCTATCAGTGTAATTACACACAGCTGGACTCCAATGAAGGAGTAGAACCATCTCAAGGAGGATCACAAGGAAATGGACAGCAAGTGACTGAAATATAAGTGTCTGAGCAAAGGGGCTGAATACTTATAACCATGTGATATTTCACTTTTTCTTTTTCAAAAAATTTGCAAAAATTTCTACATTTCTGTTTTTTTCAGTCAACATGGGGTGCAGAGTGTACATTAATGAGAGAAAAAAATTAACTTTTTTGAATTTACCAAATGGCTGCAATGAAAGAGTGAAAAATGTAAAGGGGTCTGAAAACTTTCCGAGCCCACTGTATATCTTATATTATACCCCAGAGCTGCACTCACTATTCTGCTGGTGCAGTCACTGTGTACATACATTACATTACTGATCCTGAGTTACATCCTGTATTATACCCCAGAGCTGCACTCACTATTCTGCTGGTGCAGTCACTGTGTACATACATTACTGATCCTGAGTTACATCTTGTATTATACTCCAGAGCTGCACTCACTATTCTGCTGGTGCAGTCACTGTGTACATAGATTACATTACTGATCCTGAGTTACCTCCTGTATTATACTCCAGAGCTGCACTCACTATTCTTCTGGTGCAGCCACTGTGTACATAGATTACATTACTGATCCTGAGTTACCTCCTGTATTATACTCCAGAGCTGCACTCACTATTCTGCTGGTGCAGTCACTGTGTACATAGATTACATTACTGATCCTGAGTTACATCCTGTAGTATACTCCAGAGCTGCACTCACTATTCTGCTGGTGCAGTCACTGTGTACATAGATTACATTACTGATCCTGAGTTACCTCCTGTATTATACTCCAGAGCTGCACTCACTATTCTGCTGGTGCAGTCACTGTGTACATAGATTACATTACTGATCCTGAGTTACATCCTGTAGTATACTCCAGAGCTGCACTCACTATTCTGCTGGTGCAGTCACTGTGTACATAGATTACATTACTGATCCTGAGTTACCTCCTGTATTATACTCCAGAGCTGCACTCACTATTCTGCTGGTGCAGTCACTGTGTACAGACATTACATTACTGATCCTGAGTTACATCCTGTATTATACCCCAGAGCTGCACTCACTATTCTGCTGGTGCAGTCACTGTGTACAGACATTACATTACTGATCCTGAGTTACATCCTGTATTATACTCCAGAGCTGCACTCACTATTCTGCTGGTGCAGTCACTGTGTACATACATTACATTACTGATCCTGAGTTACCTCCTGTATTATACTCCAGAGCTGCACTCACTATTCTGCTGGTGCAGTCTCTGTGTACAGACATTACATTACTGATCCTGAGTTACATCCTGTAGCTCTTTTTTATAATAAAAGTATCAAAACACAATACATAACAGACTACATAATACAAAACACAATACATAGCAGACAAACAATGCTCCCGACATAAATATTTGTGCAAACCTCGCAATTTTACCTGATCCCCCAGGCTTTCCAGCCTAGAGGGCCCCAGCAGGATCCCTCCACCCCTATACAACTTGAAATAAAGAAACCCCTATGTAACACATTCATCCCCTACGCACACCCTTTCACACTCCATTCGCACTTTGCACCCATACCTATATACAAGTAATAAAGAAAAAAACCATATTCCGGCCCTTCTGCCTTAAAAAAAAAACCATAGCCACTTATACTGGCAAAACCCCAGCACCAGCCTAACACCTCTACGAAAAATTTTTTTTTTTTTTTTAAATTTTAATAATTTTTTTTTTTTTTTTTTATTTATCATCCCCCCACCACACCCAAGGTCCAAAAGTCCATGGCCCATTACACGAAACACACAAGGTCCATCAATGTTCATGGCCTATCACATCTATCTCTTGGCAACAACAGTTTATGCTCCAAGAGGAAAACCCTCACCCGGCTCCACCCAAAACCTATGCTATTTACCACGTGGTCCATTCTTCTTTTCCTTTCCACGATTTGTCCATCCACTTTCCCTTCGGATAAAGGTCCTCTTTTCCCATTCTCACCCCCCATTCACCCCCCTCCCAACCTCACTACACCCTCCCATGCACTCCTAACTAAAACAAAAGAAAGTATGTATAATACACAAAAATAATACAAATATACAATATATATCTACATATACACCACATAACATTATTACCATATTTGTTTTGGCTTGCCACCACACACTTTCCTTTGCAGACCCAAGATCAGTGCCTGCAAGCCCAATATCCATTAATGCTCTATGTTTCCAAAACAAAAGTCTAGAGTGGCATGCTTTAGCCCACCACCAGGAAAAGGAGTTCTCGAGGCCCCGTCCCTCACTAACTCATTCACCCTGTCCCTCAACAACTAAGACTGTCCCTGCTTCTGTCCCTAAAGAAACTGTCCCTATCTGTCCCTTCCTGTCCCTACTCCACCTAACTTAATATAACTAACTCTCTATCTGTCCCTCAGTGCCTGTCCCTCCCTGTCCCTATCTGGCCCTACTTCTGTCCCTAGCACACCCAGTGAAACTTATGCTATCCCTACCCTCATTCACACGGAGCTAGCTCTCCCTTGAGTGCGTTTTTAAAAGGAGAGGCCTCTCCAAAGCCAAGAGGCCTTCCTCACACCCAACCTTTCGAACTCCAAAGAACGGACCTTCACCAGGTCACCCAAGATGTTTCCTACCACCTCATCCCTTGGGAGGGTTTTTTTCCGCGTCGAAACTAGGCACCGTGCATTCCAAGTGTAGAACCTAACCACTACACTGACTAGGAATAAAGTGCACGGGTCCCGACCACCCACGGATCTGAACGCTCCATAGGCCCACTCAGCGTAGGAGAGGGACGCCAGCCGCGGCCAACGTATGGAAGCACCCACCCTGTTGTACACCTCTGCATTAAAGGGACACTGAAGCAGGAAGTGCTCCATGCTTTCCAGCACGTCGCCACACTCCTCATGGGGACAACCCCGATCATCGGATTTCCTGCACTTCAGGTTATCCTTTACATACAGCCTCTCGTGGAAGCAACGCCAGGTCAAGTCCCAAAACTTCATGGGGATCCGCTTAGAATTTAAAAGCCCCAGCCCGACCTCCAGATCCCGGCCTGGGCAATCCTTAAGGGCCAGGGGCTTCTGGAAATGGGTCAACAGGACCCTCCTGTCAAGGCATTGCCTCGACATGGTCATGATTTCCCACATTCCCAGACCCCACCGGCGGATCACCTTCAGAACCGGGGTAGCGTAAGCCGGGAGATGCCCATGAGGTGTGCGGAGGTCCTTCACCTGTCCTCCTGTCTCCCATTCCTGGAAGAAAGGCCAAAGCCAACCCTTGCAGGAGACTACCCACGGAGGAGCCCTCTCTAGCCAGAGGTTGGAGATGTTAGTCTTAAGAAAGGTGTTTACTAGAAACACCACCGGGTTGACCATACCCAACCCGCCTAGTCTCCTCGTACGGTATGTAACCTCCCTCTTGATTAGGTTAAGCCTATTCCCCCAAAACAATTGGAAGAACAGGCTATAGACCCGTGTCCAGAGAGGTTCCGGCAAGATGCAAACACTGCCCAGGTATATTAATAAAGGTAGCAGAAAGCCTTTAGCCAGGGCAACCCTTTCCCTCAGGTTTAAAGACCAACCCTTCCATTGGTCCACCTTTTGGGCGGCGATCTTAAGTCTGCCCTCCCAATTTTGCTGGGGGTAAACCCCGGGGCCAAATTCGATGCCTAGAATTTTGGCGGTGGCCTGGGGCCCTGGAAGGGTGTCTGGGAGATCAAACCTGGGATCTCCCCCTCCCAGCCAGAGACTTTCACACTTATCCCGGTTGATCATGGACCCGGATGCCTCCGAGTAGCGCACTACCTCCGACATGACCCAATCCGCCTCCCCTCTTGAGGACACGAAAAGGGAAACATCATCGGCGTACGCCACCACCCTCAGAGAGGACCCAGAGCCCGCCTGGTCCATCCTGACTCCCGCCAATGGTCCACGATCTACCCTCCTTAGGAAGGGATCGATCGCGAACACGTATAAAAGCGGGCTCAGCGGACAGCCCTGACGGACCCCAGAACCCACCTCAAAAGGGCGACCTGACCAACCGTTCACCAGCGGAAAAGTCTCAGCCCCTTGGTACAAGATCTCTAACCATTTTACAAACCTCCCAGGCAGACCATACCTCAAAAGGACGGACCAGAGGTACTCGTGGTTGACCCGGTCAAAGGCTTTCGCTTGATCTAATGACAGCAAGTACCCCTTCCAGTGGCCTGCCCTACCCTGCTCCACTGCCTCTCGGATACCGAGCACAGCACTAAAAGTACTGCGGCCTGG
Source organism: Dendrobates tinctorius (assembly GCF_039654945.1). Classification (NCBI taxonomy): domain Eukaryota; kingdom Metazoa; phylum Chordata; class Amphibia; order Anura; family Dendrobatidae; genus Dendrobates; species Dendrobates tinctorius. Next base: position 2,751,043 of record NW_027361792.1, read on the forward strand.
TACAGAGCAATGCTGGGCCCCTGAAAGGAGCTGGGGTGCAAAATTCACCAGCCGATTAAACAGCACCTTGGCCAGAACCTTCCGGTCCGTATCGAGAAGCGCTATGGGACGCCAATTCTCAATACGGGACGGATCCTTACCCTTTGACAGAATAATGAGGGCTGACTTCCTCATTGAGTCGGGAAGAGTGCCCGAGGAGAGACACTCATTAAATACCCCTGTCAAGAGGGGGACCAAGGAGTCCCTAAAAGTCTTATAGAACTCGGATGTTAAGCCATCCGGACCTGGCGATTTCTTGGGCCGAAGCCCATCAATGGCCAGTCTCACTTCCTCTTCCCTGATTTCTTCTGCCAAAACACCAAGAGAGGGATCACCCCCTGGCTCAGGGACGGTTTCAGCCAGGAAAGCCGACATCCTGTCCCGATCCAGATCCTTCTTTTCCAAGAGGTGTGAGTAGAAGGATCTGACCACCTCCAGGATCCCTGATTTGGATCTGTTCAGGGACCCCGTACTGTCGATCAGTCCTGTTACCATCTTACAATTCACTGACATCTTACAGTTTCTGTAAGGGTCGGGCGAGCGGTACTTCCCGAAGTCCCTCTCAAAAACCAAAGATGTGTGTCTATCATACTGACACCTCTTGAGTAAAGATTTCACTCTGGAGATTTCATCACGGTCACCTCCAGTCGAGACAAGCTGCTCGAGTTTCCTCCCCAGGGCCTGGTACAAGCGGTGCCTGTTCAGACTCCTGAGGCTCGAGAGCTGACGGAAGAACCCCGCCACCCGCTTTTTGAAGATCTCCCACCACTCTGACTTTCTACTACAGAGATCCAACAGCGGTACCTGGCTCTGAAGAAAATCCTCGAAGGATTGTCTCACCTCCGCTTCTTCCAGCAGGGACGAATTGAGCTTCCACAGCCCTCTTCCCATCCGAGGAGTCTCTGCAACATTCAGAGAAAAGAAAATTAGACAGTGATCGGAGAACTCCACCTCAACGGCGGACACAGCAGAAAAGATGGCGTCCTCCTTCAAAAAAAACCTGTCTATTCTAGACCTACTGCTACCCCTATGGTAGGTGAAACCCCCGTGACCTGGGGTGTGCCGGATGTGGACATCCACCAGGCGAGCTTCACTGGCTATGCTATTCAGCGCAACGCTATCATAAGCCAGGCGATCTCCGGGACCCCCCCGGTCACGGGACCTCGTAATGGTGTTGAAGTCCCCACCGAAGACCACCTGCCGGCTCGTAAAAAGAAAGGGCTTGATCCTCAGGAAGAGACATTTGCGGTCCCACTTGGACTGCGGGCCGTAGATGTTGATGAGCTGGAGCTCTTGTCCCCTCATGAAGACATCTAGGATCAGGCACCTCCCCATTTCCAACTCAGTAACCCGTCGGCAATCAACAGCTGCAGTCTTAAAAAGGACTGCCACCCCGCTATACGGCTCGGCCGCAAGAGACCAGTATGAGGGCCCGCACCTCCACTCCCTCCGTGCTTTATAGATGGCCCCCATGTCTGTTAGTCTGGTCTCTTGCAAGAATAAAATTTCTGCCTCAATTCGGGAGAAAAAATCAAAGGCCGTGAAGCGAGCCGCATCTGACTTTATGCTGGCAACATTAATAGATGCCAGCGTCAACGGGGCGAGTTCCGCCATCATGGGTGATCAAGTTGGATGGCCAACTTCTTACCACTGCTATCACCTCCACCTGGGGAGGGGTCGGACACCTTCCTTTTCAGGGAAGCTCCCGTTGTGTCCATCGCCCCCGGGCTCCAGGTCTGTCCCCCCCCCAGGAGGAACACTGCCCCCTGAGGGACGGACCCCACCATCCCCCGAAGGACCCTCCGGTGGTACCCCCGGCCCAGCATCCTCGTCTTGCGGCCCATCATCCGAGCCTCCGAGGACACTGAACCGGTTGGAGAGATCAATCAGAGGGGGGTCAGCGGGCCCTTCCGTGCGCACCCTGGTGGTCGGGGGCGGGGGAGATTTTGACGGCTTGCCAGCCTTCATCCCCCCCGATTTGTTACGATTGGCACGTTTACTTTTGCCACCCGCTGCTGTAGGCTGCTCCTGGACCTCCTCATCAACACTTTCATACTGTGAGGACCCGTCCGAGTCAGCCGCTTTATCCTCCCTCTCCATCCTCCTGATCTCTCTCACCACACTCTCCCTCAGGACCTCAGAGGCTTTTGCCACGGGCCTGGAGGGAGGAGCAGGCATCGACCCGGTTGCCCGAGACTTCACCTGCCCCCCACCCCCATGGCGTTTTTCTTGCCTCCGCACATACGCGGGGCCCCTCACCTTGGCATTGCCCTTCCTCACCGGTCCCTCAGCCCCTTCCCCTCCGCCACCACCTGCCACAGCTGCAGGAGCGCCGCCAGAGGTTTCTCCCTAACGGACTCCTCCCGCCGGGCCTGCAGCGGCATTAGAAAAGGAGCGAGGGCAGCGGCTGAGAGGGTGACCTAGGTCACCACACAAGTGACACCGAATGTCTTTACACGAGGCGGCCAGATGACCTACCCCACCACACAAGGCACATTTCTGTACCTTGCAGCTAGCGCTGAAGTGAGTGGGGTCGCCGCACTTGTGGCAGACCTTCGGTTGCCCCTGGTAGAAGACCAGGATCCTGTCCCTTCCCAGGAACGCCGAGGAAGGGATGTGGGTGACCGTGCCGCCGGAAACCTTCAGTTTAACCATGAAGGTCCAGCCCCCCGACCAGATGCCGAATTCGTCCCTGTTCTTTTTGGGGACCTCGGTGACTTCTCCGTAACGGGAAAGCCACGTCATAATGTCCACGCCGGCAAGTGACTCGTTACAAGTGACCACGGTCACTCGCTTGACGGAATTTTGGCGAGACACCGCTTGCGCAACGAAGTCTCGCCATCCGGGCTCTTTCCGCACCAGCTCATAGTTAGACCAGAAGAGCTCAAGCCCCTCTGGCCGCACAAAGCTGACGTCGAAGAAGCGGGACGCCGAAGGATGTATCAGGGCAAAGACGTCATTCGCCCCGAAGCCCATCTTAAGGAGGAGCTCCACCACCTTGCTCCTAGGTGGACAAGCTTCACTGCCCCCCCACCTAAGACGGACCACATTCCTCCTTTGCGGCCCCTGCCCGGCTGTGGGGAGAGACCAAACAGTCCCTCCCTCCCTTTGGTTTTGGAAGGCAGCAAGGCCGTGTCTCTCTATCCAGAAAGACAAGTCCACTGTCCTCCCCTCTACCACTATCGACCTTTCTCCTTTTTTGAGGGCCTCCAGGAAACGGTGGTGCAAAGCGCCGTCCCTGGAGCCCGGAGGCGAGGAGACCCCCCCAGGACCACCCCGAGGACCACCCCGACCCCCAGCCGCGGCAAGACCCCGCATAACTATGTTGGGGTCTTGCGGCCAGGGGGGCAGACGGGCCAGCCCTCCCACCACTACCACCACTTGTGCCAGCACCCTCATTCGTCCTCCCATTCACTCTTTTATTATTTGCATTCACTCCAGCACACTCACCCACATTCACAGTATCACTCACTCCCTCATCCATGTCACTCATATCACCATTCACTTCAGCAAACATCTCCTCAAATATGTCCACTCCACTTTCGTACTCACTCTCACTCGCACAATTGGTGAACATAGCAACATTATTTACATTTTTTACATTTCCCGAACCAGTGTAGTTCCTCTCTTTGCCTGCTGGGGGCCCTGAGCTCTCTTGCTGGGAGCTACTCCAGCTCCTGTCCAGGAGCGCTGCTGCCCCTTTAAATGCCTCAGTGCTGATGACATCATGCACTCTGCCCTGGCTGGGCCTAGGAGCAGCAGCAGCTCCTGGTTTCAGCTCCATTTTTTTTTCTTTTGCTGAGTTTTCATTACTCTGGGCAGGGACGGCCACTGGCACCGCTCCCTGCCCTGCACTTTTCTTCACCCCCGCTGCCGGCTTGCCAGGGAGCGCCAGAGTCCCCGCACCCCCAGATGAAGGTAGGTGGGCCGGGGACCCGACAACTCCCCGCCAGCTTTTGGGGGCAGCACAGCATTACTTGGAAGGGTGGGTGGGACAGAGGGCAGCAGGCCCGCAGTGGCCATGCCCCCCCCACCGGTCGCAGCCACCCCAGGCAGAGCCGCGGCCCCCTGCGAGGCCACGGCCCCCCCGGGTGACGCGAGCACAGCGGGTGGAGCCGCGACCGCTGAGGCCACGCCCCCCCGCCAGTCACAGCCACCACGGGCAGAGCAGCGACCCCTTGCGAGGCCATGCCCCCCCGGGCGACGCAGACGCAGTGGGTGGGACGACGGCCGAGGAGGACATGCCCCCCCCGCACGCCACAGCCTTTGCAGGCCGGGCAACACTCGGGGAGGCTACGCCCCCCTCACGGACCACCGCCGCCACCCTATGCCCACCACTTGAGACAGGCAAGGCCGGCCACTCCCCCTCGTCGCCCAGCGGCGGCGGAGCCCCCTGCACGGACCCCTTTTTGGGTCAACGTGCCGGAGACCCCGCTCTCACCACAGGCGCCGACATGGGAGCGACCAGCACTTTGCACCGCCTCAGCTGCTGCTTGATGTTCTGTTCGCCCTTCCTAGGCTTCTGGACCCCCACTAGTGATCCAGACTTAGCGGATCCGTACGTGGGGGGTCCAGAAGCCCCAGCACTCGCCGCCGGAGGTGCGGCCCTGGCTGTACCAACTTTACCTGGTGCCAGGCCAGCCCCCCCTGCCACCGAGGGCTGAGCCTGGACACCACCACCACAACCAGCACCGACCTCCATGTCGCTGCCCTGGTCTGAACTGTCACCAGATGCGACAGTCAGGTCACAACAGTCATCTCTCTCCCCGCTCCCTCGCTGCGGACCCACCACAGGGCCCGAGCCGGGGTGGGTAGCGGGTTCCACACAGCAGGACAGAGGGGCCCCGGGAAGAGGAGCAAAAACCAGTTGTTCCTCCACGCCTTCAGAGGCCTTACGCCTGCGCCTCCTGTTTCTCCTCCTCCCAGTTGCCTCATCCTCCTGGCAGACCTCATACCCAAACAACAGTGTGCCAAACCGTGCTGGGGATTCAGTCTGCCGTACTTGTTTAAGGATGAGGCAGCCCCCCTCAGAACTACTCCCGCTCCCTCCATCCTCCCCCTCGCTCCCGCTTTCCTCCGCGTTACTGGAGTCCAGCGGGAGGGCCACCTGCTCGGGGGCTATCCCGCTGCATGTTACCTGGCTCACGCTGGTGTCCGCCAGGTCTTCAGGTGGAGGTGGCCCGGGTGTGGTGTGGGCGCCATCTTGCTCTTCCTCCTCCTCGCTTTCCTCCACCTGGATGGGGACTCCTGACCCCCCAGGAGACCCACCGGCCATGGCCCTGAACCGGTCCTCGTTCTGCAGCTTCTCCTGGAAGGGGCCGCTGCCGGCCATGATGGTACTTCGCCGGTCCTCCAGGGCCCGAATCTCCCCTTTCAGCCGCTTGACCGTGGCGGTGACCTCCGCTCTCTTTGAGGCAGGGAGCCTGTTTTTACTGATGACCCGGGCTCGCTCCAACTCCCCCCGGAGTCTCCTGAGCTGCTTGCCGGCCTCCTCGTACTCGGAGAGGTGGGCATGAATGCGGGAGGCGTAGGTGGTAGCTGGCTCTCCCGCAACCTTGGAGCCCCAGATGTTAAGGGGGGGCCCCGCCTCACCTCTGCCGGCTGCTGCACCTCCGGGGGAAGGGCCCGCCACAGCCTTCACTTCGGGGGTCCCGGACCCTGGAGCCTTGCGGCCCCCTGGGGTCCGCTTTTTCCCCATCCCTGGGACTGGCTGGCTGTGCCTTGGGCCTCCTGGTGGTGGATGAGGCCCCCCACCCCCAGCTGGCTTGCCGGAGGGTGGGAGCCAGGGGCACAGCCCCGGCGCTCAGTCCCAGGTAGAGTCCTCTTTCCTGGGAAGGGGGCAGATGGAAAGTCCTTGCAGGAAAATAACCTCCCTTCCCAGGAGCTTAGCAAAACCCCAGCCTTCAGAGGCTCAGCTGCGACGCTCCTCCTCTTCTGGGGTGTGTCCAGAGCTGCACTCAGTATGCTGCTGGTGCAGTCACTGTGTACATACATTACATTACTGATCCTGAGTTACATCCTGTATTATACTCCAGAGCTGCACTCACTATTCTGCTGGTGCAGTCACTGTGTACATACATTACATTACTGATCCTGAGTTACATCCTGTATTATACCCCAGAGCTGCACTCACTATTCTGCTGGTGCAGTCACTGTGCACATACAATACATTACTGATCCTGAGTTACATCCTGTATTATACTCCAGAGCTGCACTCACTATTCTGCTGGTGCAGTCACTGTGTACATACATTACTGATCCTGAGTTACATCCTGTATTATACCCCAGAGCTGCACTCACTATTCTGCTGGTGCAGTCACTGTGTACATACATTACATTACCGATCCTGAGTTACATCCTGTATTATACCCCAGAGCTGCACTCACTATTCTGCTGGTGCAGTCACTGTGTACATACATTACATTACTGATCCTGAGTTACATCCTGTATTATACCCCAGAGCTGCACTCACTATTCTGCTGGTGCAGTCACTGTGCACATACAATACATTACTGATCCTGAGTTACATCCTGTATTATACTCCAGAGCTACACTCACTATTCTGCTGGTGCAGTCACTGTGTACATACATTACATTACTGATCCTGAGTTACATCCTGTATTATACCCCAGAGCTGCACTCACTATTCTGCTGGTGCAGTCACTGTGCACATACAATACATTACTGATCCTGAGTTACATCCTGTATTATACTCCAGAGCTGCACTCACTATTCTGCTGGTGCAGTCACTGTGTACATACATTACTGATCCTGAGTTACATCCTGTATTATACCCCAGAGCTGCACTCACTATTCTGCTGGTGCAGTCACTGTGTACATACATTACATTACCGATCCTGAGTTATACCCTGTATTATACTCCAGAGCTGCACTCACTATTCTGCTGGTGCAGTCGCTGTGTACATACATTACATTACTGATCCTGAGTTACATCCTGTATTATACTCCAGAGCTGCACTCACTATTCTGCTGGTGCAGTCACTGTGTACATACATTACATTACTGATCCTGAGTTACATCCTGTATTATACCCCAGAGCTGCACTCACTATTCTGCTGGTGCAGTCACTGTGCACATACATTACATTACTGATCCTGAGTTACACCCTGTATTATACTCCAGAGCTGCACTCACCATTCTGCTGGTGCAGTCACTGTGTACATACATTACATTACTGATTCTGAGTTACATCCTGTATTATACTCCAGAGCTGCGCTCACTATTCTGCTGGTGCAGTCACTGTGTACATACATTACATTACTGATCCTGAGTTACATCCTGTATTATACCCCAGAGCTGCACTCACTATTCTGCTGGTGCAGTCACTGTGTACATACATTACATTATTGATCCTGAGTTACATCCTGTGTTATACTCCAGAGCTGCACTCACTATTCTGCTGGTGGAGTCACTGTGTACATACATTACATTACTGATCCTGAGTTACATCCTGTATTATACTCCAGAGCTGCACTCACTATTCTGCTGGTGCAGTCACTGTGTACATACATTACATTACTGATCCTGAGTTACCTCCTGTATTATACCCCAGAGCTGCACTCACTATTCTGCTGGTGCAGTCACTGTGTACATACATTACATTACTGATCCTGAGTTACCTTCTGTATTATACCCCAGAGCTGCACTCACTATTCTGCTGGTGCAGTCACTGTGTACATACATTACATTACTGATCCTGAGTTACCTGCAGTATTATACCCCAGAGCTGCACTCACTATTCTGCTGGTGCAGTCACTGTGTACATACATTACATTACTGATCCTGAGTTACCTTCTGTATTATACCCCAGAGCTGCACTCACTATTCTGCTGGTGCAGTCACTGTGTACATACATTACATTACTGATCCTGAGTTACCTGCAGTATTATACTCCAGAGCTGCACTCACTATTCTGCTGGTGGAGTCACTGTGTACATACATTACATTACTGATCCTGAGTTACCTCCTGTATTATACCCCAGAGCTGCACTCACTATTCTGCTGGTGCAGTCACTGTGTACATACATTACATTACTGATCCTGAGTTACCTCCTGTATTATACCCCAGAGCTGCACTCACTATTCTGCTGGTGCAGTCACTGTGTACATACATTACATTACTGATCCTGAGTTACATCCTGTATTATACCCCAGAGCTGCACTCACTATTCTGCTGGTGCAGTCACTGTGTACATACATTACATTACTGATCCTGAGTTACCTGCAGTATTATACCCCAGAGCTGCACTCACTATTCTGCTGGTGCAGTCACAGTGTACATACATTACATTACTGATCCTGAGTTACCTCCTGTATTATACCCCAGAGCTGCACTCACTATTCTGCTGGTGCAGTCACTGTGTGCATACATTACATTACTGATCCTGAGTTACATCCTGTATTATACCCCAGAGCTGCACTCACTATTCTGCTGGTGCAGTCACTGTGTACATACATTACTGATCCTGAGTTACATCCTGTATTATACCCCAGAGCTGCACTCACTATTCTGCTGGTGCAGTCACTGTGTACATACATTACATTACTGATCCTGAGTTACCTCCTGTATTATACTCCAGAGCTGCACTCACTATTCTGCTGGAGCAGTCACTGTGTACATACATTACATTACTGATCCTGAGTTACCTCCTGGATTATACTCCAGAGCTGCACTCACTATTCTGCTGTGTTCACACATTACCCTTGGTGGTGGCGGTTGCCCCTGCCTTCTCTCCCAGTCGTGGGGGCAGGAGACTGTCTCCCCGCTTTCTAGGAGAGTAGAGGTTGGATCTGGTTCTCGGGAGATTTGCTACAGATCCGGTTCCTCTCTTGATGATCTGTGCGATGTAATTACCGTGACTGCGCCTCTGTGTGTCTAATTGCCTGATAAACTTAATTGAATCTTATGGATTACCCTTATCACTACGGCAAGCGTTTTATAGTAATTAACCCCTTCACCGCAGCATGCAGGCAGCCCGGCTGTCAGGAAAGCGGTTTTCACTGTGGTTCTTTTCATACATGGCCTCCACCGGTGCAGATGGTAATTAGAGGCCTATTTACACGGCAATGAATGCATCTGGTAATACCGCCGTGTCGCATTAAGGAACATATACATAAACTGCAATTCCCCGGAGTAGTGATGTTAGCAAAAGCAATCCCTTTAATTGCAGTGGATGATGTAAATGCAGCCTGTAGGGTCTCAGGATATGTCTTGATTTTCCGCTTGTTCTGCAGTTCTGCGCTTTACAGCAGCCTGTAGTCTGCAGAGCGGAGTGCTGATCGATCTGACGTGCTCCTCCTAGGTTGTCGTCCGTGCCCTGCCACCTGCTTCATGAACCCCATGTGGTACCCGGTAGAGTCAGCCCGGACCCCCAGGGGTAGCTCCCCGTTCGTAGGCGTTTCTATCAATCCTGTTCCTGGTGATGGCTCAGAGCTTAGGTTATAGCAGGCGCCTTGTGCATTTCTCGGACACTAAGCGTTGTGCCGCTGTACCCTGTCGGGGGCATCACCACCTTGTCTGCATCCGTCCATCTCCCGGTGTCCTGCTTCCTTTATGATTCTGGCTAAGAGACGAGTGTCCATGATCGGTGCGTTCCAGATCGTGTTACTAGAAGTGTAAAGTGCATGAGACAAGGAAAAAGTTTTGTAAAACTTTTTTTTTCACTTTAGTTAATAATTTGAAGAGTTTTAGAACTTTTATGAGCTGCGACCGGTGAGCCCTTGGGTAAAGTGGCTTATGTGATTCCGGGTGAGAGACGACTTTCCAAGGTCAGTGCATTACTGGGAGTGTGAAGTACGGGAGACAGGGAAAAACTTCTGTAAAACTTTTTTTTTTTCACTTTAGTTAATAATTTGAAGAGTTTTAGAACTTTTTATGAGCTGCGACCTTTGAGCCCTTGGGTAAAGTGGCTTATGTGATTCCGGGTGAGAGACGACTTTCCAAGGTCAGTGCGTTACTGGAAGTGTGAAGTACGGGAGACAGGGAAAAACTTCTGTAAAACTTTTTTTTTTTCACTTTAGTTAATAATTTGAAGAGTTTTAGAACTTTTTATGAGCTGCGACCTTTGAGCCCTTGGGTAAAGTGGCTTATGTGATTCCGGGTGAGAGACGACTTTCCAAGGTCAGTGCGTTACTGGAAGTGTGAAGTACCGGAGACAGGGAAAAATCGACTACAAAATTTTTTTTTTTTTTACAAGAGTTTTACAACTTTGTGTCTGGTGAGCGGCTGATACCTTCCAGTTTTGGACTCTGATGCTGATACTTTGTGATGCTGATATGTCCGAGCCCCTTGCGGCTGCATGTCCGGCGGTTGTTCGACAGGACACATGCAGGGATGCACATGTTACAGCTGTCGAACAGACATGCAACCGCGGGGACTCGGACATATTATTCAGGCACGCCGAAATCACTTGGTTAGTTCTCAAGCATGACAACGCCTTACCCGAGCATGTTCCCTCATCACTGTTATTTAGTATTTTTTTCTCTTGTTTTTCAGTATATTCTACAGTGGAATGAATGGTGTCATTCAAAACTACGACACGTCCTGCAGAAAACATCGAGCCCTCGTTTTTGTCATTTTTGACTTTTGGAAGAAGGAGAGGAAAGAAACGAAAGTGTAAAAAATGAAAAATTGCCTGGATGGGAAGGGATTAACGTGAATCGGGTTTTCTCACCATTCCACCTGTCGACACTTGTGGCAGCTTTTTTATTTTACTTTTGGGGAAAAGGCTTGAACTGTTTTTTCAATTCCTTTCTTTTTGCTTTTTTTTTTTTATTTCTGATGATAATTGATTTGGTACAAATCAATTGAACCCTTGAATTGTGGACTAGCGGATCAGATGTGGAAAGGATCGGCAGAGCGCTCGATACCCGGCCGGGGCCGCAGATCTCTCTCTATCAGATGTGTCGTGCTTATCACGGACTCGTTATTGAAGTTTACAAGGACATTTGTACAAGCGGCTTCCGAGTCGCTGAGACTGGCAGAGATTCAGCCCGAGTTCACATTATCCGCTCAGTTATATTATCTCTGCTGTGTACAAAGTGGAGCCGAGAGGGAACCCGCTTCAATGCGCCATTGTTTAGCTGCTCTAATAAAAAGGGCAACTTGTCTAATGTCTGAGCATTGCAAATTACCAAGTCCCCCGAGAGCCGGGACCAAAGCTTGTCTGGATCTACATAATCAGCTGTGGACTGAAACAAGAATATTATGTAATCTAACCAAAAGAAGTAACAACTAAAAACACCATACACCGGAACAAACAAGTGCAACAAAGTATAAATGATCTGCTACGAGATACACCGCGTTCCAAATTACTATACAAATTGGATTTAAGTGCCATAAAGATGTCATTTTTGGGGGTTTTTCTTCCCGTAATACTCATGGATGTTTTGTTTCTCGGGTCTTTGGATTGCTGAAATCAGTCTCAAACATCTGTGATAATTAATTGCCAGGAGAGGCCCGCTTTATTAAGAAACCGCAGGTTTCCAGCAATATGGGAAAGCATCACATAGTGCTGCGGAAAAGTATCATAGTGCAATTTCTTGGACAAGGTATTAAATAAAACATTACATATTTCACGAAATCTTAAGCATGATCATCGTACTGGGAAGAGATTTGTGGCTGTTACAGAGCACAGAGGGGTTCGTGCAGATAAAGGCAGAATGAGGAAGGTTTCTGCCAGACAAATTCCTCAAATTAAGAAACTAGCTGCTAAAATCCCACTTCAAATTAGCAAACAGGTATGTGAAGTTGCTGGCACCTCTGGAGTCCCACAAACCTCAAGGATGCTCCAGAGGATGCAGTTGTGCATAAACCTACTCTTTGGCCGCCCCTAAACAGCAGTCACAAGCTGAAATAGCTGCAGTGGCCCCGACATACAGTAAGACTCATTGTATACCAGTCATGTTTACTGATGATGCTGTGCAACTCTGGATGGTTCAGATGGATGGCATAGTAGATGGCCACCATGCCCAACAAGGCTGCAACGTCAAAAAGGAGGTGGCGGTGTCATGTTTTGGGCCAGAATTGTGGGGAGAGCCGGTAGCCCCTTTAGGGTCCCTGAAAGTGTGAAAAAGAACCCGGCAAAGAATATAGAGTTTCTGACTGACCAGTTTTAATCCATGGTTTAAAAAGAAAAAACGAGCAATCCATAGCGAAATCATCTTCATGCTGACAATGTCCCGTCTCGTGCTGCAATGAAACCCTCGAGTCACTGGCTGCTATGGGCATTAAAGGAGGAAACTCATGGAGCGGCCACCACCCTCCCCTGACCTCAGCCCTATTGAAAAAAACTTGATATCCTAAAGCAAAAGATCTATGAGGTTGGGAGGCCGATCACATCCGAACAGCAGCTCTGAGAGGTTTGACCAATAAAACATGATTGATCCTCCAACGGTCTGATCATTGTACTGACTCATCTGTATGTATAACGAAAAGAAACGCCGCACATGGGTGCAACAAAGTATAAACAATATGCTACATAATATAACCAAAACATATAAAGACACCGTGCACCGATCAACGCCAGGAAGAAGTGGTGGAATTCTGGAAATCATGGGATGGCGACGTCACTGATCTGCAACTGATGGAAACAACATTTTCAGAACCTCTTGGATTCTTCAGTCTGAGGTCTGAGCCTCGTGCAGAAATCCCGGCACCTCCAGCCTCAGCTGCTATCACTGAGGTCATTAATAGTCCTCTGATGAACGTTCTGCCGCTGAATACACTTGGGAAAATCATGAAGATCTGCTGGCAGCTCCTGTGTAAACACCGACCAATTACGTCCTCGATGGAGACAAGTCCGGAGACGCTGCAGCCATGGTGGCATGTTTACGCCATGCAGGCGGCTCACAGTAGTGCGAGGAACATGCAGCCTGGGGTTGTCATGTTATGACGGCTCCTGGGAAACTTTAGAAAAATGGCGTCTCCATCAGAAGACTGGCACATGCACCGTGTTCCCCCCCACTGCCCCTTTCACTTTGCACTTGCGTCGCTCCACATCTTGCTTCTCGGGTCGCCAGCGTTCTTGATGGGCAACGTTCATGTGCAGTGGGTTTTCCTTTTTATGGGCAGAGGAGTTGCTGTTACTCTGCACATGTGACCGTCTCCATCAACGAAGACTAGTCATGAGTAAGACTGCTTAGTGTAGTCGAAACGCGTCGACTGTGTCATGTCGAGCATGAAAATCTTCTTTCGTACGCACTATATTTTCTTTTGAAAAATAAAAAGAGAAGAAAAATCCAGTCCTGTTGAGCCGGACTCCAATTTTTTCTATTGTTATTTTTACTTTGTTTTTCACTTTTTAATTTTTTTTTTTTTTAAATGGAAAAACGTTTCAATGCCGCTAATCACGGCAGACGCTAACACTCACGATCCGAGCGGACACTAGTGCAGATGTACAGATACAACCACGCGCGTCGAGGTGTTAATGTCCAAGACTAAAACTACAAACTTTTAATATCTCAGCATCCAGGACACCCGTGAGAGTGACAGAGATGACGGTGGATATCAGGGTCTCGCTCATCGCTCGTGAAATTCTGAATTTCAGGCTTTACGGGAACAATAACGTTATTTTTTGTAGGAGAGGAGGAGTGCGGCCGGAGCGCTGAGCTGTAAGTTAGTCTATAGGAGCGAGCGATGCTCCCCCGCGGCATACAAACAGGACGCGAGCCGTAATCAGGTTATAATGAGTTGAGCCGTTGGCATGGCAATAAATAAGGACTACGATAGCGCGAGATCAAAAATAACTTCGGGACGAACCGCAATATTTAAAACAAATTGCGTTTTTTCTTTTCTAATTTGCAGACGTGGAAAGAAAAAAAAATTGGTGAAAACAGAAGCTGATGATGGAATATATTCACGGCCGCAAACTAGTTAGAAAGGCGCAGCGCTGTCGGCGGAAGACGTGTGGCCTCTTACACTGCAGGAGATGATTACGGTCAGTGCTTGGCTTTGTTGTTTACTGCATTTTTATTTTACCAAGAACCCAAATCGTTTATTGTGGGGGGGGGCAGCATTCTAAGTGCAAATCAAGTCAGGCAAAGGTAGTAATTTATTTGGTGCCATCACCAGAAGCCTAAAAAGTGACAGAATTAAAAATGGACCAGATTTACAGATTTATTGTTCACCTGAGTGTATTGCCAGGTTTTCAACACTAAGGTTCGGATACGGCTTTAAAAGAACCTGTCACCCCCCCAGGGCGTTTTTAAGTAAAAGAGCCACCTTCAGCAGCACTAAGGCTGCATTCTGTGAAGGTGGCTCTTCTGTTTCTGATCCCCAGTAACACCGAAATATTGACTTTTATAAATAGGTCCCCATACCTGTATTGCGTCCCATAGGTATGGTGTGTCCCCCTGTATGAGCCGCCTCCCAGCCGTCCATCATGCCCCTGTTGCATCTGTGCGCCGCTTCCCAGCTGTCCATCATGCCCCTGTGTTTCGGCCCTGCGCCGCCTCCCAGCTGTCCATCATGCCCCTGTGTTTCGTCCCTGCGCCGCCTCCCAGCCATCCATCATGCCCCTACGTTTCGTCCCTGCGCCGCCTCCCAGCCGTCCATCATGCCCCTGTTGCATCTGTGCGCCGCCTCCCAGCCATCCATCATGCCCCTGTGTTTCGTCCCTGCGCCGCCTCCCAGCCGTCCATCATGCCCCTGTTGCATCTGTGCGCTGCCTCCCAGCCATCCATCATGCCCCTGTGTTTCGTCCCTGCGCCGCCTCCCAGCCGTCCATCATGCCCCTGTTGCTGCTGTCGGAGTTACATGCCGTCGCCTGCGCAGTTCCAACAGCTCTCAGGCATGCGCAGTGCGCGCTGCCCGGGAACTGACATCAGGCGATCACGCCTGCGTGTGAATATATCATAACACACTGCGGGGCTGGGGAATCTGGCGCCTGCAAAACACGCAGGCGCGATAGCCTGATGTCAGCTCCCGGGCAGCGCACACTGCGCATGCCTGAGAACTGTTGGAACTGCGCAGGTGCCGGCATGTAACGCCGACAGCAACACAGGAGGAGGCGGCACATGGACGCAACAGGGGCATGATGGACGGCTGGGACGCGGCGCAGGGACGAAACACAGGGGCATGATGGATGGCTGGGAGGCGGCGCACAGACGCAACAGGGGCATGATGGACGGCTGGGACGCGGCGCAGGGACGAAACACAGGGGCATGATGGATGGCTGGGAGGCGGCTGACACAGGGGGACACACCATACCTATGGGACACAAAACAGGTATGGGGACCTATTTATAAAAATCAATATTTCGGCGTTACTGGGGGTCAGAAACAGAAGAGCCACCTTCACAGAATGCAGCCTTAGTGCTGCTGAAGGTGGCTCTTTTAGTTTAAAACGCTCTGGGGGGGTGACAGGTTCCCTTTAAAGAAGGCTACTACTTGAGGTATAATGCAATTTTATTTTAAAGTACAAAATTAAAGGACTAGTATGATTGAATAGTATGAGTGTGTACATTTTTGTATATTTTAACATACAAAGGTTAAGTACATATAAAGATTAAGTACATTTAATGATTAAGTATATACAGTATACTCACATCTTCCATCACCAAGAGGCTTTTAAACCATCATCCGTCTGGAATGAGAAGCAACACCAAGACAGAGAACCCCTGGGAAATTCACAACACTGCACGGGCGTCCCCAGTTATGCAGGTATCACATCACTGTGCGCGTACAGGTACCGCAGTTTTTGCTTATGTCTCAGGCTAGGTTTACATCACGTTAGGGCAATCCGTTTAACGGATCCGTTTCTAAGCGGCACTAACGCAATGTGACGGATCTGTTAACGGACCCATTGACTACCATTAGCGTAACGGAGCCTAGCGGCATGCATTAGCGATGGTCCGTTATTTTGTGACGCGCCTTCGAACGCGGACTACAGCGTCTTCGGGTCCGTTACGACGAAAGCGCAGTGAACGGAAGCGTTCCCTCTGCATAGAACTCTATTTCTAACGCAAGCCGACGCAATGCAACCATGTGTTAACGCGATCGCAAAAATACAGACAATTTGAGGGCTCATCGTTAGCGGATCCGTTTAACGGATTGCCCTAACGCGTTGTGAACCTAGCCTTAGTCTTGTTTCTCTGGACTTATATAGTGATTTGCACTATGTGTAACTCTGGTTTCACCCTGCCCTTCAAGTGGCCAGATTTCAAGACAGGATGAACCGAGGTGCCAGTCACACCATCAGACGATGGACCATAAACCCTTAGAATATAAAAGCCGTAAGGATTAGATAAAACCACCAGAGACAGAGGTTAAATAAACCTTCATGTTTTACAATAACAAACAACAAACATGAGAAACATAGAACTGTTTGTAAGGTGAAAGGGCTTCAGAAAATAAGTAAACAGTTCTCAAGATTGTGTCAGTGTGAGCATTGTCTGTCTAAATGTTTGACCAGAAATGCTGCTATGTAATGCTGTGAATGCACTCTGTAAATTTCAGTATGGACTCAAAATAACCATGTTTATATTCACACTACACTGAGTAAGGGAACGTGTCTAATGTACAACTCCTTACACTTTGTACTATACGCCACAACTGCACTCACTATTCTGCTGGTGCAGTCACTGTGTACATACATTACATTACTGATCCTGAGTTACATCCTGTATTATACCCCAGAGCTGCACTCACTATTCTGCTGGTGCAGTCACTGTGTACATACATTACATTACTGATCCTGAGTTACATCCTGTATTATACCCCAGAGCTGCACTCACTATTCTGCTGGTGCAGTCACTGTGTACATACATTACATTACTGATCCCGAGTTACATCCTGTATTATACCCCAGAGCTGCACTCACTATTCTGCTGGTGCAGTCACTGTGTACATACATTACATTACTGATCCTGAGTAACATCCTGTATTATACTCCAGAGCTGCACTCTCTATTCTGCTGGTGCAGTCACTGTGTACATACATTACATTACTGATCCTGAGTTACATCCTGTATTATACCCCAGAGCTGCACTCACTAATCTGCTGGTGCAGTCACTGTGTACATACATTACATTACTGATCCCGAGTTACATCCTGTATTATACCCCAGAGCTGCACTCACTATTCTGCTGGTGCAGTCACTGTGTACATACATTACATTACTGATCCTGAGTAACATCCTGTATTATACTCCAGAGCTGCACTCTCTATTCTGCTGGTGCAGTCACTGTGTACATACATTACATTACTGATCCTGAGTTACATCCTGTATTATACTCCAGAGCTGCACTCACTATTCTGCTGGTGCAGTCACTGTGTACATACATTACATTACTGATCCTGAGTTACATCCTGTATTATACTCCAGAGCTGCACTCACTATTCTGCTGTTGCAGTCACTGTGTACATACATTACATTACTGATCCCGAGTTACATCCTGTATTATACCCCAGAGCTGCACTCACTATTCTGCTGGTGCAGTCACTGTGTACATACATTACATTACTGATCCTGAGTTACATCCTGTATTATACCCCAGAGCTGCACTCACTATTCTGCTGGTGCAGTCACTGTGTACATACATTACATTACTGATCCTGAGTTACATCCTGTATTATACCCCAGAGCTGCACTCACTATTCTGATGGTGCAGTCACTGTGTACATACATTACATTACTGATCCTGAGTAACATCCTGTATTATACTCCAGAGCTGCACTCACTATTCTGCTGGTGCAGTCACTGTGTACATACATTACATTACTGATGCTGAGTTACATCCTGTATTATACCCCAGAGCTGCACTCACTATTCTGCTGGTGCAGTCACTGTGTACATACATTACTGATGCTGAGTTACACCCTGTATTATACCCCAGAGCTGCGCTCACTATTCTGCTGGTGCAGTCACTGTGTGCATACATTACATTACTGATCCTGAGTTACATCCTGTATTATACCCCAGAGCTGCGCTCACTATTCTGCTGGTGCAGTCACTGTGTACATACATTACATTACTGATCCTGAGTTACATCCTGTATTATACCCCAGAGCTGCGCTCACTATTCCGCTGGTGCAGTCACTGTGTACATACATTACATTACTGATCCTGAGTTACCTCCTGTATTATACTCCAGAACTGCACTCACTATTCTGCTGGTGCAGTCACTGTGTACATACATTACATTACTGATCCTGAGTTACATCCTGTATTATACTCCAGAGCTGCACTCACTATTCAGCTGGTGCAGTCACTGTGTACATACATTACATTACTGATCCTGAGTTACATCCTGTATTATACTCCAGAGCTGCACTCACTATTCTGCTGGTGCAGTCACTGTGTACATACATTACTGACCCTGAGTTGCATCCTGTATTATACCCCAGAGCTGCACTCACTATTCTGCTGGTGCAGTCACTGTGTACATACATTACATTACTGATCCTGAGTTACATCCTGTATTATACTCCAGAGCTGCACTCACTATTCTGCTGGTGCAGTCACTGTGTACATACATTACATTACTGATCCTGAGTTACATCCTGTATTATACCCCAGAGCTGCACTCACTATTCTGCTGGTGCAGTCACTGTGTACATACATTACATTACTGACCCTGAGTTACATCCTGTTTTATACCCCAGAGCTGCACTCACTATTCTGCTGGTGCAGTCACTGTGTACATACATTACATTACTGATCCTGAGTTACATCCTGTATTATACTCCAGAGCTGCACATCCTCCTTTAATCATATTCTCCTGCTTTTTCCCAAAATGTCCAGGAGGCTGCTGAATCAGATGCAGACCTCCTTTTCTAGACCCCTGAAAGTTGTAGTAACTCATTTGAGTTGTTTTGAACTTGCTTGAAACCTCCTGAAAACTTTGGCCCTGTTTCACCATTTCAAGTTAATTTTTTTTAAGTCGCTTTTCATATTTTATTTCGTGATTTTTTTGTTGCTGTTTTCAGATGGCGCACACGGTTCTTGGATTCTGCGCAGTTTATTTCTCTTCTTTATTCTGATAGGCTTAAAGGATACCTGAATGGGCGTGGTTTCATACATGGGTGTGTCTACGGCCGCTATTTATGCCACGCCCAGACTCTTTCCGTGAAAGGTTGGCCACATTGTGTTCTAGTTCCGTTAACCCTTTATAACCTGCACGTGTTCCAGCAGATTTCTGTTGACCTTTAGACTTTTTTGACCCAATCGTTGGCCCTGAAGAGTCTGCGGGGTGGTGATATTGGTGCTCAGCCCCCCCCCCGGGCATTAGCGATACCTCCGGATGTGATAGACGTATGTTCGCACCATGAGGATACAAGACCCGATGACAGTTTAATTACATTTTCTGCTCATTTAACGACTTTTCGCCTTGTCTCTTTCATGTCGTCTTTCATGAAGAAACCAGATGTAACCAAGTAGCACATGCAAATAAAAGTTAATTTCTGGAATAATGCATGATATCCCCGTTTGATATTTCACATAAATTATAATTATTTCTGGAGACGCAGAACATTAATCATGAATCTGCCAAAGTTTTTAAGATGGAAAGAGTCAGGAACAGCAGGAGGCGGCTCGGGGAAGGTCTGGGGAAGAACAACAGATGTGTTGGTCTGCGCTCCGACCACGTGGGTGTCACCGAACGGCTGCAGGGTACGACCCGAGGGTCACATTACCTGATCACACAGGCCTGGCAGTGACGGGTATAAAGGGCCTATTATTGTAGCTGCGCACAATATGACTTATTCTTCCTATTGTGATACTCCGCACAATGAGGGGCATTCATGCATAGTCATTCTGCCGGAGCAGCTCACCAATACAGGTGCCAATTCACGTACTCGCAAGTGGGCATCCATGCCAGTCCAACGGATGCTGGAAAAAGCCATGGCCGGGCCTTAGTCATGTGTGACCTGTATGTCTGCGACCAGAGCAGAAGGGCGGCAGAAACAGGAAAATAGTAAAACTTATATATATATATGTGTGTGTGGCACAAGTGGAGGTGGGTGAGGAGGCTCCATATACATGAAGCGTGGACACAATGGCTGTCCGAATAGATATACAGTCATGGCCGAATGTGTGGGCACCCTTGAAATTGTTCCAGAAAATGAACTATTTCAACTAGAAAATTATTGTGATTACACATGTTTTGTTATACACATGTTTATTTCCTTTGTGTGTATTGGAAAAACACACACAAAAAAAAAAAATGAGAAAAAAAGGCAAATTTGACATAATTTCACACAAAAACCACAAAATTGCTGGCACTTTTCTAAAATTGTGGGTAAACAACTTTGTTTCAAGCATGTGATGCTCATTCAGACGCGCCTGTGGCAAGTAACAGGTGTGGGCAATATGGAAATCACACCTGAAACCAGATAAAAAGGGGAGAAGTTTGATCTTTGCATTGTGTGTCTGTGTGTGCCACACTAAGCATGGAGAACAGAAAGAGGAGAAGAGAACTGTCTGAGGACTTGAAAACTAAAATTGGTGAACAATATCAACAATCTCAATGTTACAACTTTAAAATCCGTCTCCAGAGATCTTGATGTTCCTTTGTCCACGGTACGCAACATAATCAAGAAGTTTACAACCCATGGCACTTTAGATAATCTCCCTGTGCGTGAACAGCAGAAAAAATTGATGAAAGGTTGTAACGCAGGATAGTCCGAATGGTGGATAAGCCCCAATCACATTCCAAAGAAATCCAAGCTGTCCTGCAGGCTCATGGTGCATCAGTGTCAGCATGAACCTTCTGTCCACATGTAAATGAAATGAAACGCTATGACTGCAGACCCAGAAAAACCCCACTGCTGACACAGAGACCTAAAAAAGCTAGACTGCAGTTTGCCAAGATGTGCACGAGTAAGCCAAAATCCTTCTGGGAAAGTGTCTTATGGACAGATGAGACCAAGATAGTTTTTCGGTAAAGCACATCATTCTACTGTTTACCAAAAACGAAGTGAAGCCTACAAAGAAAATAGCACAATACCTACAGTCAGATATGGTGGAGGATCAGATATATTTTGTGGTTGTTTTGCTGCCTCTGGCACTGGGTGCCTTGACTGTATGCAAGTCATCATGAAATCTGAAGATTGCCAATAGATTTTGGGTAGCAATGCAGTGCCCAGTGTCAGAAAAGTGGGTTTGCGTCCTAGGTCATGGGTCTTCCAGCAGGACAGTGACCTCAAACATACTTCAAGAAGCCCCTAGAAATAAATGAAAGCAAAGTGCTAGAGAGTTAGAAGTGGCAGCAATGAGTCCTGATCTAAATCCCGTTGATCACTGGTGGAGCGATCTTAAATTTGCTGTTGGGAGAAGGCTCCTACCAATTTGAGAGGACGGGAGCATATTGTAAGAAGAGTCGTCCAAAATTCCAGGTGAGAGGAGTTAGAAGCCTGTGAATGGTTATAGGAAGCCATTGATTGCAGTTATTTATTCCAAAGGGGGTGCAAAGAAATCTTATAGTGGATGTGTCCAGTGTTGTGTAGCGTATAGAGGATGTGTTCCATGCGGTGCTGTATATAGAGGATGTGTCCCGTGTGTACATGCTTTATTACTGACAGTGTATACATGCGGCCATCCTTTCAGCATTTCTGTCGTATGAATGTGTATAATCCGGCGCGGCGGTGCTGTATATAGAGGATGTGTCCCGTTCAGTGCTGTATATAGAGGATGTGTCCTGTGCGTTGCTGTACAGTGGGTACGGAAAGTATTCAGACCCCTTTAAATTTTTCACTCTTTGTTTCATTGCAGCCATTTGGTAAATTAAAAAAAAGTTCATTTTTTCCTAATTAATGTCCACTCTGCACCCCATCTTGACTGAAAAAAACAGAAATGTAGAAATTTTTGTAAATTTATTAAAAAAGAAAAACTGAAATATCCCATGGTCAAAAGTCTTCAGCCCCTTTGCTCAGTATTGAGGAGAAGCACGTTTTGAGCTAATACAGTCATGAGTCGTCTTGGGAATGATGCAACAAGTTTTTCACCCCTGGATTTGGGGATCCTCCGCCATTCTTCCTTGCAGATCCTCTCCAGTTCCGTCAGGTTGGATGGTGAACGTTGGTGGACAGCCATTTTCAGGTCTCTCCAGAGATGCTCCATTGGGTTTAGGTCAGTGCTCTGGCTGGGCCAGTCAGGAATGGTCACAGAGTTGTTTTGAAGCCACTCCTTTGTTATTTTAGCTGTGTGCTTAGGGTCATTGTCTTGTTGGAAGGTGAACCTTTGGCCAAGTCTGAGGTCCAGAGCACTCTGGAGGAGGTTTTCATCCAGGATATCTCTGCACTTGGCTGCTTTCATGTTTCCTTCAATTGCAACCAGTCGTCCTGTCCCTGCAGCTGAAAAACACCCCCATAGCATGATGCTGCCACCACCATGTTTCACTGTTGGGATTGTATTGGGCAGGTGATGAGCAGTGCCTGGTTTTCTCCACACAAACCCCTTACAATTATCACCAAAAAGGTTCTATCTTCGTCTCATCAGACCAGATAATCTTATTTCTCATAGTCTGGGAGTCCTTCATGTGTTTTTTTTGGAAACTCTATGCGGGCTTTCATATGTCTGGCACTGAGGAGAGGCTTCCGTCGGGCCACTCTGCCATAAAGGCCCGACTGGTGGAGGGCTGCAGTGATAGTTGACCTTGTGGAACTTTCTCCCATCTCCCTACTGCATCTGTGGAGCTCAGCCACAGTGATCTTGGGGTTCTTCTTTACCTCTCTCACCAAGGCTCTTCTCCCACGATTGCTCAGTTTGGCTGGACGGCCAGGTCTAGGAAGACTTCTGCTGGTCCCAAACTTCTTCCATTTTAGGATTATGGAGGCCACTGTGCTCTTAGGAACCTTGAGTACTGCAGAAATTATTTTGTAATCTTGGCCAGATCTGTGCCTTGCCACAATTCTGTCTCTGAGCTCCTTGGCCAGTTCCTTTGACCTCATGATTCTCATTTGGTCTGACATGCACTGTGAGCTGTGAGGTCTTATGTAGACAGGTGTGCGCCTTTACAAATCAAGTCCTATCAGTTTAATTACACACAGCTGGACTCCAATGAAGGAGTAGAACCATCTCAAGGAGGATCACAAGGAAATGGAGAGCATGTGACTTACATATGAGTGTCTGAGCAAAGGGTCTGAATACTTATGACCATGGGATATTTCAGCTTTTCTTTTTCAATAAATTTGCAAAAATTTCTACATTTCTGTTTTTTTCAGTCAAGAAGGGGCGCAGAGTGTACATTAATGAGGAAAAAAGAACTTTTTTGAATTTACCAAATGGCTGCAATGAAACAGAAAAATCTTACGGGGTCTGAATACTTTCCGTACTCACTGTATATAGAGGATGTGTCCCGTGCGGTGCTTTTTTTTTTAGAGGATGACAGTGTATACAGACGGCCATCCTTTTGCCATTTCTGTGGTATGAATATATATAATCTGGCGCGGCGGTGCTGCCGTGTGTGCAGGTGGAGGTAATGTCTGTTATTATTCCTCCATAATAAGTTTTGCGAGGAGAACACTGTAATTTGCTGGATGGAGCTGTGTGTTCCCGTAACTTCATCAGGCAACAATAATCACAGATACAGAGGAGGAAACGTATATTTACAGCCGTCTGTGGCCTCAGCAGAACCTTGATGTTCCTGAGGAGCAGATCATGCTTTGCATATTCATGTATTTGTAGTCGGCCTCACGACTTGCACAAGGGAAATAAATAACCCTGATTATTTGATGACGCAGGTCAGGAGTGAGATTTATCAGGCACGAAATAAACTGTAAGTCCTTGGTGTTGATGTGTTGGAAGCAGGAAAAATGAGTAAAAGTAAGATTCTGAGTCACAAGGGTTAAATTGTGGGGCAAGACCCTTTTTAAAAGAGCAAATCTTATGGGGTGTTCCTGGTATACGGTAGGTCTTGTGGGGTGGTCCCAGTATACGACAGGTCTTATGGGGTGTTCCTGGTATACGACAGGTCTTATGGGGTGTTCCTGGTATACGGCAGGTCTTGTGGGGTGGTCCCAGTATACTGCAGGTCTTGTGGGGTGGTCCCAGTATACTGCAGGTCTTGTGGGGTGTTCCTGGTATACGGCGGGTCTTGTGGGGTGTTTCTGGTGTACGGAAGGTCTTGTGGGGTATACCCGGTATATGATGAGTCTTGTGGGGTGTACCCGTTATACGGCGGGTCTTGTAGGGTGTACCCGGGAAAACAGTGGGTCTTGTGGGGTGTACCCGGTCAACGGCGTGTCTTGTTGAGCGTTCCTGGTATATGGCGGATCTTGTGGATGTACCCGGTATATGGCGGGTCTTGTGGGGTGTACCCGGTATACGGCAGGTCTTGTGGGGTGTTGCCGGTATACGGCGGATCTTGTGGGGTGTACCTGTTATACGGCGGGTCTTGTAGGGTGTACCCGGTAGACCGTGGGTCTTGTGGGGTGTACCCGGTCAACGGCGTGTCTTGTTGAGTGTTCCTGATATATAGCGGATCTTGTGGATGTACCCGGTATACGGTGGGTCCTGTGGGGTGTACCCAGTATATGGCAGGTCTTGTGGGGTGTTGCCGGTATACGACGGGTCTTGTTGGTTGCTCCTGGTATACATTAGGTGTTGTGGGATATTGATATAGTTATGTTTTGTTGCTATCAAAAGTTTGTAGGAATGGAGAACCAGTTAGCAAGCAACAGGGTGATGGTGTCCTCATGTACCACCGGCCTAACATTGTGCTGTGCCGCCTTCATGGCTGTGTGGTTTCCTAATGGCAGCTCCTCTTCTAGCAGATAATGGTCGGTCAGGAACAGTCTGAGAATTGGCTCAAGATGATGATGATAATTGATCATCTGTGGGGTGAGCTGGAGAAACCAGAGTACAGGACTGAGAGGTCCCGGTGCCCTCGGGGGCCTTATGGAGTCCAGGCCTTGATGGGCCACAAGGGGGATCTACTTAATATTCAGCAGAGGTTTTATGTTATGGCCGATCTGTGTATAAGATCAATAGAATCACATTTTTTGGAGACTATTTCACGTCATGGCCCTCAAGTAAAAAATAAATAAGATTGAAGAATCTAACCGCCGAGGAAACAAGTTCTTCAGAAAGCTGGGTGTAACCTTCACGTCCTCCAGAGACTTCCGCTCACGTTATGTAAGTGACAGATGTCGGGTCCGTGCTCGTACTGTGACCCCAGAATAGATCACACATACAGGTTACACAGACCGTCGTCCGTGGACCCGTCGCCATGGCAACCAGCCTTAAATAGGCCTGTTGACATCCTGCCACCCTTCTCTCGGTTACACCCCGGTGCCCCTCTCACATTCGCTCCCTGGGTAGTCACACATCAACCAGATAATGGAAAAATAACTCCTTCCCGTACAGAATATCAAGAAATAGAACATCACACTGTCTCCTTCGGTGTTTAGTCGGCTCATTTTCTTGCCACTTGGGCCCCCGAACTCATCAAACAACTTCCCTGTTGTGTTGGAGGGGCTGGGGTGTAAATGTCAGATTTCATGGGCGGACAACACGCGAACGATGTCCACGGGCCAACACTTGTGACGTATTACAACGAGCTCCGACGTGTGGTAAGATGGTAATGAAATCCTAGAGGCCGGAGAAGATGGCGACGTCCCGGAAGTGTGACCCATCTGTGACGGCCAAGAAAGCGAAGGTCTCTGATGGTCGCCCGTAATATGTGCTGACCGCCGGTACAGTTTTAGGCCTCTTTCAGCCACGATTTCCATGGACCGCACATGAAAACGTTACGTCCTATAGGGGGATCTACACGTGTTCTTATTTTGTGGACCGTTTTTGTCCATTTACGTGAAAAGGTCGTCAAAAATGAGAAGCGTGCAGCACATGTCTGGTTTTCATGGACCAGTTGGTAGGAGATAATTGGGAAGCCCACATCCTGTTTTTTTGCATCTGAGAAAAATGGAAGCGCCACACGTACCTAAATCGTACTTTCAGAGCTATAATAGGGGGGTTCCCGAAGGATTCTGCAGCTCCATGGAGAATTATAAACTCTTTCGGGAGACCAGGAGGAATGGACTTGAATAGTAGAAGCCATCATGGCACCAGAAGGGACTGGCTATGACTAGCGCAAAGAAGTAGCAAAGACAAAGTGTCAGTGGAAAATGCTAAATGTATTTTTAAAACATTTTGGATAACTTTGTTATTTCAATGTTTTTAAATCCTCGCTCTTTACAAAAGACTTTTTTCGATAGTCTCAGTATCATCACAGGTAGGATTACAATGTATCTACACCTCTATATAGAGTAGATCACACAGGATCCACCAATCAC
Source organism: Dendrobates tinctorius (assembly GCF_039654945.1). NCBI lineage: Eukaryota > Metazoa > Chordata > Amphibia > Anura > Dendrobatidae > Dendrobates > Dendrobates tinctorius. The sequence goes on from NW_027361792.1 coordinate 2,777,332, forward strand.
AGTCGGTGCAGTGTCGGACTGGGTTCTCAAAGCCCCACCAGTAATATTGATTCTTTGAGCCCCACTGTTCAACTATATGCAAAAATAACCTGACCCTAGTACACAAATCTACATTTGCGTCTATGTAATATTAACGTAGCTCTCTTGTTTAATGAATGATTAAATTTGACCTTTTTTTTTTTTAATTTTGAATCAAGTGTAACAGCACTACTTATTAGCTCTCATTCACAGGGGCGGCCTACCAGAGGATTCTCCTGATCTCCTGTGGGCCAGTCCGAGTCTGGGTGCAGCTTCCCTTTAAGAACATTCCTAGCCTTCATTGGCGTAATGATATATTCTAGAAAACTATGTCAGGTTGCCTTCAAAGAAAACATAAAATTGGAAGGAAACCCCTCCTCCAAGCTGTGAGATCCGAGGTGGCGCTGTGCACCGTTCTCCCTTGCAGGAGAGTCACCCATGGGAAATGATTCAATAATGTAGAGACGTTTTTCTCCGGCTGCCCATGAAATGCCCTATAGCCTGAAACCAGCTCAGTATTGCTTTCTCACCGATTCTCATTTCTGGACTTCTAAAAAAAAAAAAAAAAAGAAAAAGAAATTGTTCCAATTCTATTTTCTTTGACCGGATAAAAGGTCACTTATGAAATAAAGGAGCGGAGGGATAATGTGTATTGTGGCATCACAGGTGTGTCTAGGAAACTGCCTCAAACATATAGATAGCGGCCACCGAAGACGGACAGAGCAACATGGTGACGTCCTGTGATCCTCCGATGGTAGGAGGGTTATTTGGGCAGATTACGGCCAGTGCAGATGAGGAGGACAGAGGGGTACACATCCTGCATCCCACGTCCACCTTCACAACCATTTTTTTTTTTTTTTTTTTATTGTTCCAGTGTCTCCAAAATAAAACAACTTTTGCATTTGGTCTGAACGATTTATTTAAATCAATTTTCTGTCCGCAGCTCCCACACAAACCTATGAGTTTCCACGGTAACAGACTACAAACAAGCTCTCCGTTGTCGAATGGTGCATGTTAGATTGAAGGAACTGATGGGATCCATGACCCATCAGTATATGACATATGCAGAAACATTTATTTTACTCTTAAAGCTGATTTAAATCTTGTAGCTTTACACTTTTTATTAAAACTTCACTCTTAAAGGGGATCAAAGGGGTTCCATTTATCCTTCTGGAGAGTGACATGCTAATGTGAGGAGACTTTTAAGTCTTGCAATGCTCCTCTGGGAAATATGAAAATTGTCGCTTCAGAGAGGAAGAGGACTAGAACTCTAGTGGAAATTTTATCACCTGTCCAATGGATAGATAATGCCTGTTTGATTGGAACTGGGACCCCTAGAAATCGCATGAATGGCGGACTATCTTCTGACCTGATCTTGTAATGCCCGTGACCATGACCAGGAGTTGTTACATGGAGCGTCCGGTCATGCATGCGCCCTACCACTCAAGTGTCTGACACGGATGAACACGGCTGAGCGCCGCTCTTCTCGGTCTTCGGGTATCACGCTCTTTCACATTCGTTTCCTCAATCCTATCAGAAACAAACGCATTTATTTAAGGGCTGGTGGAGGATTACCTCTCGGGACCCCCTAAGGTTGGCCTTAATTCTCCTGCCTGTTCAGGTCCTTTTTCTCCTCCCATGGGGCAGAGTCACGGCTGATTGGGTTGGAAGATTCGGAGCTATAGTGGAACCACCGGAGACCGGAGCGATGGAGTCTTGAGTGAGACCGGATCACTGTCTAAGGTGTATGGAGGTCTCCAGATTCACAAATAATGACGGGCCAATACAAGGATCGGGGCATGTTAACCCTTTTGTTCTGAGGATCGAGACGTCACAGCCAGAGGTGGTGTAGCGCTGCCTTACTCCCTTCTCCCGATTAAAAATGCATTAACACTTTCCTCAACCGACCCCTTCACCATTTCAAGGGACCCCTACATTGAACATGTAGACACTTTCTCCAAGCTGTGAGATCGGAGGTGGCGCTGTGCACCGGTCCCCCTTGCAGGAGAGTTACCCCACGGGAAATGATTTAATAATGTTGAGCACTTTTTCCTCCGGCTGCCCATGAAATTTGGGCAGATTGTGACCGCCCTGTGATGTCTGGGAGGAGAGGGCGGACATAGATAATATCCGTTACCGGATCTAGCATAGGTGACGCTCAATATGGATTCCACTAGTGGACAAGTTGGGGAGCGCCTCGCAGGGGGATCAAGTTTTTGGAAAAATATTCTATGAGTCTCAGCTACGACCTTCTTGATATGTTTCAGTTAATAACTTGCCGTCTGTTGTTGGACACGATCCCACATGTCGTCCTATGTCCTTTGCTCTTCGCTAAGAATATTTAATTCTGCTACTTATTATTCCTAAAAGGACCCCGGAGTCATTGTCATCACCTTTTAATTAATGTGGCAATGCGATGCCGGTAATCGCAGATTATGAGGGGGGGGGGGAATGTGCCCTCTACGTGTGCATCCGCGGCGGCGGCAACACCTGATATCACGGCTGGTAATAGGATTTCAGGGCATCGTTCCATCACGTTCAAATCAATGGTAAAATCATCATAACTTATATTAACTCGCCTGTAATAAAAACTCTGTATCCAGAAACGTGAAATAAATCTGACACTTCACAGACGGATTTGTCAGACATAATAATTTATATTAGACGAATCAAAAGAAGAAATAAAAAAAAAAAAATGTGAAAATGAATTGGTGGAAAATATGGCAACTTCTTGGAGAAGAGGAGTTAATGTTCAGCGCTTTTCAGTAGTTGTGCACAATTACCATAGGGTTCAGTTGTCATTAATTGCCTATACCCCATGCCAACAGAAAACTGCAAACCTAATGCCACCTTGAGATTGGGGGTCATATTGGTCAGATTCCAAGCAATCCGCAAGTTTATCACCTATCCTGTAGAGTTGGAAATCATAGAATCATAGAATCGTAGAGTTGGAAGGGACCTCCTGGGCCATCTGGTCCAACCCCCTGCTCAAAGCAGGATTCGCTAAATCATCCCAGTCAGATGTCTGTCCAGCCTCTGTTTGAAAACTTCCATTGAAGGAGAACTCACCACTTCTCGTGGCAGCCTGTTCCACTCATTGATCACTAACTGTCAAAAAGTTTTTTCTAATATCTAATCTGTGTCTCCTCCCATTCAGTTTCATCCCATTGCTTCTAGTCTTTCCTTGTGCAAATGAGAATAAAGATGATCCTTCTACAATGTGACAGCCCTTTAGATATTTGTAGACAGCTATTAAGTCTCCTCTCAGTCTTCTCTTCTGCAAACTAAACATTCCCAAATCCTGCAACCTTTCCTCATAAGACAGGGTTTGCAGACCGGTCACTATTCTGGTTGCTCTTTTCTGAACTTGCTCCAGTTTGTTGATGTCTTTTTTAAAATGTGGTGCCCAAAACTGGACACAATATTCCAGATGAGGTCTGACCAAAGAGGAGTAGAGGGCAATAATGACTTCACGTGATCTAGACTTTATGCTTCTGTTAATACATCCTAGAATTGCATTTGCCTTTTTTGCTGCTGCATCACACTGTTGACTCATATTCAGTGTGTGATCTATTAGTATACCCAAGTCTTTTTCACATGTGCTGTTGCTTAGCCCTATTCCTCCCATTCTGTATATGTTTTTTTTCATTTTTATTACCCAGATGTAGTACTTTGCATTTTTCCCTGTTAAAAACCATTCTGTTAGTTGCTGCCCACTGCTCCAGTTTATTTATATCTTTTTGAATCCTCTCCCTCTCTTCTCTAGTATTAGCTATCCCTCCTAGCTTTGTGTCATCAGCAAATTTAATCAGTTTACCCTCAATTCCTTGATCTAAATCGTTGATAAAGATGTTGAACAATACAGGGCCCAGGACAGAGCCCTGTGGTACCCCACTTGAGACATTCTTCCAACTGGATGTGCAGCCATTTACGACCACTCTTTGGGTCCGATCACTAAGCCAGTTATGAATCCACCTAACAGTTGCCTTGTCCATTCCATACTTAGTCATTTTTTCAATAAGGATTGTATGAGATACTTTGTCAAATGCTTTGCTGAAGTCAAGATATACTATATCTACAGCATTTCCTTGATCCACCCAATCAGTGATTCTGTCATAGAAGGAAATTAAGTTAGTCTGACATGACTTATTAGTTAAAAACCCATGCTGACTCTGTTTAATCACTTCATTCTTATCCAGGTACTGACATACATGTTGTTTAATAATTTGTTCAAAGATCTTTCCTGGTATAGAAGTCAGACTCACCGGCCTATAGTTGCCTGGGTCCACCTTCTTCCCCTTTTTGAAGATAGGAACAACATTTGCTCTTCTCCAGTCTTCTGGGACTTCTCCTGTTCTCCAAGAATTTTCAAAGATTATGGAGAGGGGTTCAAAAATTTCTTCTGCTATCTCCTTCAGTACTCTGGGGTGTAATTCATCTGGACCTGGAGACTTGAATTCATTTAGGTTAGCTAAGTGTTTCCTCACTATCTTTCTGTTTATAGATATCCTGGATTTTTCTATTCCCTTAATAGGACAGTGAAGAACAGTTGATGTTACATTTCCTTTCTGAGAGAAAACAAATGCAAAATAGAGGTTAAAACCAGCTCCGGAACAATAACTCATGATGGGAATATCGGGGATCTGATAGATGGTGAGATGGTAGCGTTGGTAGGGTAGATGGTGAAATGGTAGCGTAGCTAGGGTAGATGGTGAGATGGTAGGGTAGTATAGATAGGATAGGTAGGGTAGATGGTGAGATAGTAGGGTAGGTAGGGTAGAGGGTGAGATGGTAGGATAGGGTAGGTAGGTGAGATGGTAGGTAGGGTAGATGGTGATATGGTAGGATAGGTAGGGTAGATGGTGAGATGGTAGGTAGGTGAGATGGTAGGTAGGGTAGATGGTGAGATGGTAGGATAGGTAGGGTAGATGGGTGAGATGGTAGGTAGGGTAGATGGTGAGATGGTAGGGTAGGATAGATAGGGTAGATGGTGAGATTGTAGGATAGGTAGGGTAGATGGTGAGATGGTAGGGTAGGATAGATAGGGTAGATGGTGAGAAGGTAAGATAGGTAGGGTAGATGGCGAGATGGTAGGATAGGTAGGGTAGATGGTGAGATGGTAGGATAGGGTAGGTAGGTGAGATGGTAGGTAGGGTAGATGGTGAGATGGTAGGGTAGATGGTGAGATGGTAGGATAGGTAGGGTAGATGGTGAGATTGTAGGATAGGTAGGGTAGATGGTGAGATTGTAGGATAGGTAGGGTAGATGGTGAGATGGTAGGGTAGGATAGATAGGGTAGATGTGAGATGGTAGGATAGGTAGGATAGATGGTGAGATCATAGGATAGGTAGGGTAGATGGTGAGATGGTCGGATAGGGTAGGTAGGTGAGATGGTAGGTAGGGTAGATGGCGAGATGGTAGGATAGGTAGGGTAGATGGTGAGATAGTAGGGTAGGATAGATGGGGTAGATGGTGAGATGGTAGGGTAGATGGTGAGATGGTAGGATAGGTAGGATAGATGGTGAGATGGTAGGATAGGTAGGATAGATGGTGAGATGGTAGGATAGGTAGGGTAGATGGTGAGATCATAGGATAAGTAGGGTAGATGGTGAGATGGTAGGATAGGGTAGGTAGGTGAGATGGTAGGTAGGGTAGATGGCGAGATGGTAGGATAGGTAGGGTAGATGGTGAGATAGTAGGGTAGGATAGATAGGGTAGATGGTAGGATAGGTAGGGTAGATGGTGAGATGGTAGGTAGGGTAGATGGTGAGATAGTAGGGTAGGATAGATAGGGTAGATGGTGAGATGGTAGGGTAGATGGTGTGATGGTAGGTAGGGTAGATGGTGAGATGGTAGGATAGGTAGGGTAGATGGTGAGATGGTAGGTTAGGTAGGGTAGATGGTGAGATGGTAGGTAGGGTAGATGGTGAGTTGGTAGGTTAGGTAGGGTAGATGGTGAGATGGTAGGTAGGGTAGATGGTGAGTTGATAGGGTAGGTAGGTGAGATGGTAGGTAGGGTAGATAGGGTAGATGGTAGGGTAGGATAGATAGGGTATATGGTGAGATGGTAGGATAGGTAGGGTAGATGGTGAGATGGTAGGATAGGTAGGGTAGATGGTGAGATGGTAGGATAAGGTAGGTAGGTGAGATGGTAGGTAGGGTAGATGGTGAGATGGTAGGAAAGATAGGGTAGATGGTGAGATGGTAGGTAGGGTAGATGGTGAGATTGTAGGATAGGTAGGGTAGATGGTAGGGTAGGATAGATAGGGTAGATGGTGAGATGGTAGGGTAGATGGTGAGATTGTAGGATAGGTAGGGTAGGTAGGGTAGATGGTAGGGTAGATGGTGAGATGGTAGGATAGGTAGGGTAGATGGTGAGATGGTAGTGTGGGTAGGGTAGGTAGCGGAGATGGTAGCGTGTTCCAAGACTTCCTGCCTGAGGTCGGATCTACAGTTTATGAATGCTTTTTATAATTATGTCTACATCTGAAATTATGATTGGAAGACATAAACACTGAGACCATAAACTTTTAAATAAATCCTAAAAAAAACCCAAAACTTGCAATATGTAGGATTATCCAATTGTAAATAATGTTATATAGATCGTTACAAACATGTGTCAAGATGAGCATTGCTGACGCGCCTTGGTTGGTAGAGCAGCACTGGGCGTAGTGTGGGCGGCCAACAACCGGATCAAAAAAAGGATTTTGTGCCCCGCTCAGTCCCGTCCAGAATTGAAAACCTTTTCCACCATACTGTATGTATAGTAATTTGGGGAAAATACGGATGTGATTATAACTTGACCTTCTAGGTTTTTTTTTTCAAAAATCAGGCATAAAAGTTGAAAACTAAAAAATATACACCGTTCTATAGAATAACTGACCGGACTTAGCATACAAGTCACCTGGACTCAGAGCCGCTGCTTTATCTGTCCATTCCGGGAGACAGTAGTCCGTGTGAGGGGAGTTGTTGTCAAGTCCCCTGTTCAGATGTCAAATTTACTATGGGCACAACGGGTGCACCAGAGGTGATGTGCAAGAGCGGATTGGAGGTGTTATGATGGAAGAGCTCGGAGAATAGACAGAACACATACCGTACATAGTATCCAGTGAGAGATTCCGCTATAATGCAACGCGGACAGGGTTTATATCCACTCCTGACACAAAGGGCTTTATGCCAAGAGGCAAGCAACGGTTCTGTGCCATTAGTGATGGATGGGTTTGGGTGTCTGGTTTTATTCTGTTTCTCGGGCAGTTAGAGGGGCGTCTGTGTAACACTGCTACGTGGTAGATTTAGAGTACAATATGGCGACTGAGAAGACCAAATGGATCCTGATTTCCCTCATTACCTTTTTATTTCTTTATTAATTTTATTTGAATGTTACAGTTGTATTACCCAGGACCTATCTCTACCCGTAACCCTAGTACTAAACCAAACCCTAGCCCTAATCATTATTAGAGTTCAAATACTGTCTTCATTCCTTAGTTGCGCTCACCTTTTTTTTAATCTCAATTGCTGCTTACGCAGAGCACAGCAGTCAAGATGAGATTGTCATAATGTAGAATCCTGGGCTCTGCATAGGCAGCAACAGAGATGACAAGGTTCACTTAGGGTTACAAACTCCTCTTGTCTGCTGCGCTCTGCATAGGCAGCACCAGGTGGGTACTCCTTTGCACTGCTCTTGCTAGCATGGATAATACTGGTGGTGGTGTTGGGGTTGTTTGAAATGTTGCACCCCGGGGCTTTGGCATCAGTTGACAACTTCACCTGTTGGTTCCAAAACATCCTGATCTATTAATGTTTTAAAAATTGTTCCTATGGTGCATTACTTGTATGAACTAGTTTGGGGGCAGAGACTAATGTGGACGGCGCACACAGAACAGACAGGGTGGAATCGGGGTACGGTGTGTGTGTAACTTATATCTAATATATAAAGCCGAATGTGTGTGTATGTATGTGTGTATGTATGTGTGTAACTTATATCTAATATATAAAGCTCAATGTGTGTATGTATGTATGTATGTGTGTAACTTATATCTAATATATAAAGCTGAATGTGTATGTATGTATGTATGTATGTATGTGTGTAACTTATATCTAATATATAAAGCTGAATGTGTATGTATGTATGTATGTGTATGTGTGTAACTTATATCCAATATATAAAGCTCAATGTGTGTATGTATGTATGTATGTGTGTAACTTATATCTAATATATAAAGCTGAATGTGCATGTATGTATGTATGTGTGTGTGTAACTTATATCTAATATATAAAGCGGAATGTGTATGTATGTGTGTGTGTAACTTATATCTAATATATAAAGCGGAATATGTATGTATGTATGTATGTGTGTAACTTATATCTAATATATAAAGCTCAATGTGTATGTATGTATGTATGTGTGTAACTTATATCTAATATATAAAGCGGAATGTGTATGTATGTATGTATGTGTATGTGTGTAACTTATATCTAATATATAAAGCTGAATGTGTATGTATGTATGTATGTATGTATGTGTGTAACTTATATCTAATATATAAAGCTGAATGTGTATGTATGTATGTATGTGTGTAACTTATATCTAATATATAAAGCTCAATGTGTGTATGTATGTATGTATGTGTGTAACTTATATCTAATATATAAAGCTCAATGTGTGTATGTATGTATGTATGTGTGTAACTTATATCTAATATATAAAGCTGAATGTGCATGTATGTATGTATGTATGTATGTGTGTAACTTATATCTAATATATAAAGCGGAATGTGTATGTATGTATGTATGTGTGTAACTTATATCTAATATATAAAGCTCAATGTGTGTATGTATGTGTGTAACTTATATCTAATATATAAAGCTAAATGTGTATGTATGTATGTATGTGTGTGTGTAACTTATATCTAATATATAAAGCCGAATGTGTGTATGTATGTATGTGTGTGTATGTATGTCCAGGATTGGCATCCGCACCGTTGCAGCTACAGCCACAAAATTTGGCACAGTCACACGTCTGGACCCCGAGAGTTTCCTAGGCTATGTTGTGAGGCGAAATTTTAACCCCGCACATTCCAATTCACCAAACAATTTTGCCCTTATCTACATAATGGGGAAAAAGTAAAAGGAAAAGTGTTGAAGGCAAATTGACAGCTGCCAGATGTGAACAAGGGGACTGAAAGAATGAGAGCGATGGTGCCAAAGAGTATGGCAGGCACGGTACTGCATAGGGAACGGGTCTCGGACTGCGGAGCCCCTATAGCAAAGTTCGGAGAAAACACCGGGTAGTGCCAGTTCCCTCCTCCCATTACTCCCCCGGATGATGTTCAGGTGGGACGCCCAGCTGACCAACAGGAAGGAAGAGGAAGGGGCGTCCGGCCACACCCACAAGGGTTAAACCCAGTCGCCGGGGTCTGTATCTTCTTCATTCTCCCCAGCTGACCCCTTGGAAGTAGTTGTCCCACCCTCCCTCTCTTACATATTTCATTGATGTTTTGTGTTCGTTAGGATAATGAGAAATGTTGTTTGCTTTTGTTTTGTTTTTCCCTTTTGTGTTAATACTTGAAATTTAAAACCGACGATAATACTGTTATTGCTAAGTCATAGCGGAATTTGAGGGAGGGGCAAAGGTTCGTAGCCGCTCATTGGCTGCCCGCCTGTCCGTCGCAGACTGGGCCCCCGGCGGTGAGCACGTTGCGAGATGTAATTGCCCCTCCCCGCTTATCAAATTAATAAACTGTGACCGGCCTGTTTTGCGTTGTCAATTCGGGATTGGTGGGATGGGGGAAGGCACCGTTTACGACACACGGGTCTCCGCAGTCTATACCGTACAGTTGCTAAGGTGGGGCCCTGACATGGGATACTCACCACACACGGGGATATGACCACACACACAAAATGCGCCACACACTACCACGTGCTTCACCACATAGACCACCCTCAGCACACATTTCACCACACACACACCAACCACACCACATAAAAGTCGGAGCACAAAAGTCGCCACTCAAAACTCGCCACGCTGTCCCAGAGCTGTTTAACAGATGAAAGCTGAGTTGTGATTGGCTGCTATCAGCAACAGTTTTCTTTGTAGACAGTTGTGGTAACAGAGGCCGATTATTCTTATTATTTCTATGGTGTTATCGTCCTTCTGTAAGGCTGGAAATAACACAGTTTATTACCGTGCCAACACAGACCACCCTCTGACACAGACTGCAGGGGGAGCCCAGTATCACACAGGATAGGATAAGATACACGGCTCAGCAGTCAGTATCACACAGGATGGGATTAGATACACGGCTCAGCAGACAGTATCACACAGGATAGGATTAGATACACGGCTCAGCAGTCAGTAACACACAGGATAGGATTAGATGCACGGCTCAGCAGACAGTATCACACAGGATTGGATTAGATACACGGCTCAGCAGTCAGTATCACACATGATAGGAATAGATACACTGCTCAGCAGTCAATATCACACAGGATAGTATTAGATACATGGCTCAGCAGTCAGTATCACACAGGAGAGGATTAGATACATGGCTCAGCAGTCAGTATTACACAGGAGAGGATTAGACACATGGCTCAGCAGGCAGTATCACACAGAATAGGATTAGATCCACGGCTCAGCAGACAGTATCACACAGGATAGGATTAGATACACAGCTCAGTAGTCAGTATCACACAGGAGAGGATTAGATACACAGCTCAGCAGTCAGTATCACACAGAATAGAATTAGATACACGGCTCAGAAGACAGTATCACACAGGATAGGATTAGATACACGGCTCAGCAGACAGTATCACACAGGATAGGATTAGATACACGGCTCAGCAGTCAGTATCACACAGGAGAGGATTAGATACACAGCTCAGCAGTCAGTATCACACAGGATAGGATAAGATACACGGCTCAGCAGTCAGTATCACACAGGAAAGGATTAGACACATGGCTCAGTAGTGATTATCACACAGAATAGGATTAGATACACGGCTCAGCAGACAGTATCACACGGTAGGATTAGATACACGGCTCAGCAGTCAGTATCACACAGGATAGGATTAGATACACGGCTCAGCAGACAGTATCACACAGAATAGTGTTAGATACACGGCTCAGCAGACAGTATCACACAGGATAGGATTAGATACACGGCTCAGCAGTCAGTATCACATAGTGTTAGATACACGGCTCAGCAGACAGTATCACACTGGAGAGGATTAGATACACGGCTCAGCAGGCAGTATCACACAGAATAGGATTAGATCCACGGCTCAGCAGACAGTATCACACAGGATAGGATTAGATACACAGCTCAGTAGTCAGTATCACACAGGAGAGGATTAGATACACAGCTCAGCAGTCAGTATCACACAGAATAGAATTAGATACACGGCTCAGAAGACAGTATCACACAGGATAGGATTAGATACACGGCTCAGCAGTCAGTATCACACAGGATAGGATTAGATACACGGCTCAGCAGTCAGTATCACACAGGAGAGGATTAGATACACGGCTCAGCAGTCAGTATCACACAGGATAGGATTAGATACACGGCTCAGCAGTCAGTATAACACAGGATAGGATTAGATACACGGCTCAGCAGTCAGTATCACACAGGATAGGATTAGATACACAGCTCAGCAGTCAGTATCACACAGGAAAGGATTAGACACATGGCTCAGTAGTGATTATCACACAGAATAGGATTAGATACACGGCTCAGCAGACAGTATCACACAGGATAGGATTAGATACACGGCTCAGCAGTCAGTATCACACAGGAGAGGATTAGATACACAGCTCAGCAGTCAGTATCACACAGGATAGGATAAGATACACGGCTCAGCAGTCAGTATCACACAGGAAAGGATTAGACACATGGCTCAGTAGTGATTATCACACAGAATAGGATTAGATACACGGCTCAGCAGACAGTATCACACGGTAGGATTAGATACACGGCTCAGCAGTCAGTATCACACAGGAGAGGATTAGATACACGGCTCAGCAGTCAGTATCACACAGGATAGGATTAGATACACGGCTCAGCAGTCAGTATAACACAGGATAGGATTAGATACACGGCTCAGCAGTCAGTATCACACAGGATAGGATTAGATACACAGCTCAGCAGTCAGTATCACACAGGAAAGGATTAGACACATGGCTCAGTAGTGATTATCACACAGAATAGGATTAGATACACGGCTCAGCAGACAGTATCACACAGGATAGGATTAGATACACGGCTCAGCAGTCAGTATCACACAGGAGAGGATTAGATACACAGCTCAGCAGTCAGTATCACACAGGATAGGATAAGATACACGGCTCAGCAGTCAGTATCACACAGGAAAGGATTAGACACATGGCTCAGTAGTGATTATCACACAGAATAGGATTAGATACACGGCTCAGCAGACAGTATCACACGGTAGGATTAGATACACGGCTCAGCAGTCAGTATCACACAGGATAGGATTAGATACACGGCTCAGCAGACAGTATCACACAGAATAGTGTTAGATACACGGCTCAGCAGACAGTATCACACAGGATAGGATTAGATACACGGCTCAGCAGTCAGTATCACACAGAATAGTGTTAGATACACGGCTCAGCAGACAGTATCACACTGGAGAGGATTAGATACAAAAGCTTCTAGGTATCAGCCAGGGAGGAAAGAGAGAGACCCCCACCCAGCATCTGAATTTAACCCCTGGGGGTATGGCCGGACGCCCCTTCCATTCACTTTCCATTGGTCCGTGGGGCGTCCTAATCACCTGGGGAGGGGGATTAGTGTGAGAGGAGGAGGCACTGCACAGAGTTTACTTATCATCAAATCCATGGGGGCTCTACAGTCAGAGGCACCATCCTTATTCAGTACAGTGCCTGCCACACTGGAGAGGATTAGATACACAGCTCAGCAGTCAGTATCACACAGAATAGTGTTAGATACACGGCTCAGCAGACAGTATCACACTGGAGAGGATTAGATACGCAGCTCAGCACACAGTATCACACAGAATAGTATTAGATACATGGCTCAGCAGACAGTATCACACAGAATAGTGTTAGATACACGGCTCAGCAGACAGTATCACACAGGATAGGATTAGATACACAGCTCAGCAGACAGTATCACACAATAGGATTAGATACACGGCTCAGCAGTCAGTATCACACAGGATAGGATTAGATACGCAGCTCAGCACACAGTATCACACAGAATAGTATTAGATACATGGCTCAGCAGTCAGTAAGACACAGGATAGGATTAGATACACGGCTCAGCAGACAGTATCACACAGAATAGTATTAGATACACAGCTAAGCAGTCAGTATCACACAGGATAGGATTAGATACACAGCTCAGCAGTCAGCATCACATAGGAGAGGATTAGATACACGGCTCAGCAGACAGTATCACACAGGAGAGGATTAGATACACGGCTCAGCAGTCAATACCACACAGGATAGGATTAGATTCATGGCTCAGCAGACAGTATCACACAGAATAGGATTAGATACATAGCTAAGCAGTCAGTATCACACAGGATAGGATTAGATACACAGCTCAGCAGTCAGTATCACACAGGAGAGGATTAGATACACGGCTCAGCAGTCAGTATCACACAGGATAGGATTAGATATAAGGCTCAGCAGTCAGTATCACACAGGATAGTATAGATATACGGCTCAGCAGTCAGTATCACACAGGATAGGATTAGATACACGGCTCAGCAGTCAGTATCACACAGGATAAGATTAGATACACGGCTCAGCAGTCAGTATCACACAGGATAGGATTAGATACACAGCTCAGCAGACAGTATCACACTGGAGAGGATTAGATACACAGCTCAGCAGACAGTATCACACATAATAGGATTAGATACACGACTCAGCAGTCAGTATCACACAGGATAGGATTAGATACGCAGCTCAGCACACAGTATCACACAGAATAGTATTAGATACATGGCTCAGCAGTCAGTAAGACACAGGATAGGATTAGATACACAGCTCAGCAGACAGTATCACAGAGGATAGGATTAGATACACGGCTCAGCAGACAGTATCACACAGAATAGTATTAGATACACGGCTCAGCAGTCAGTATCACACAGGATAGTATAGATACACGGCTCAGCAGTCATTATCACACAGGATAGGATTAGATACACGGCTCAGCAGTCAGTATCACACAGGATAGGATTAGATACACGGCTCAGCAGTCAGTATCACACAGGATAAGATTAGATACATGGCTCAGCAGTCAGTATCACATAGGATAGGATTAGATACACAGCTCAGCAGACAGTATCACACAGGATAGGATTAGATACACAGCTCAGCAGACAGTATCACACAGAATAGGATTAGATACACGGCTCAGCAGTCAGTATCACACAGGATAGGATTAGATACGCAGGTCAGCACTCAGTATCACACAGAATAGTATTAGATACATGGCTCAGCAGTCAGTAAGACACAGGATAGGATTAGATACACAGCTCGGCAGACATTATCACAGAGGATAGGATTAGATACACGGCTCAGCAGACAGTATCACACAGGATAGGATTAGATACACAGCTCGGCAGACAGTATCACAGTGGATAGGATTAGATACACAGCTCGGCAGACAGTATCACACAGAATAGTATTAGATACACGGCTCAGCAGTCAGTATCACACAGGATAGGATTAGATACACAGCTCAGCAGTCAGCATCACACAGGAGAGGATTAGACACATGGCTCAGCAGTCAGTATCACACAGGATAGGATTAGATACACGGCTCAGCAGTCAGTATCACACAGGATACGATTAGATACATGGCTCAGCAGTCAGTATCACACAGGATAGGATTAGATACACAGCTCAGCAGACAGTATCACACAGGATAGGATTAGATACACGGCTCAGCAGTCAGTATCACACAGGATAGGATTAGATACACAGCTCAGCAGACAGTATCACACTGGAGAGGATTAGATACACAGCTCAGCAGTCAGTATCACACAGAATAGTGTTAGATACACGGCTCAGCAGACAGTATCACACTGGAGAGGATTAGATACACAGCTCAGCAGACAGTATCACACAGAATAGGATTAGATACACGGCTCAGGAGTCAGTATCACACAGGATAGGATTAGATACGCAGCTCAGCACACAGTATCACACAGAATAGTATTAGATACACGGCTCAGCAGTCAGTATCACACAGGATAGGATTAGATACACAGCTCAGCAGTCAGCATCACATAAGAGAGGATTAGACACATGGCTCAGCAGTCAGTATCACACAGGATAGGATTAGATACACGGCTCAGCAGACAGTATCACACAGAATATTATTAGATACACAGCTAAGCAGTCAGTATCACACAGGATAGGATTAGATACACATCTCAGCAGTCAGCATCACATAGGAGAGGATTAGATACACGGCTCAGCAGACAGTATCACACAGGAGAGGATTAGATACACGGCTCAGCAGTCAATATCACACAGGATAGGATTAGATACACGGCTCAGCAGTCAGTATCACACAGAATAGGATTAGATACACAGCTCAGCAGTCAGTATCACACAGGATATGATTAAATACACGGCTCAGCAGACAGTATCACACAGGAGAGGATTAGATACACGGCTCAGCAGTCAGTATCACACAGGAGAGGATTAGATACACAGCTCAGCAGTCAGCATCACATAGGAGAGGATTAGACACATGGCTCAGCAGTCAGTATCACACAGGATAGGATTAGATACACGGCTCAGCAGACAGTATCACACAGAATAGTATTAGATACACAGCTAAGCAGTCAGTATCACACAGGATAGGATTAGATACACAGCTCAGCAGTCAGCATCACATAGGAGAGGATTAGATACATAGCTCAGCAGTCAGTATCACACAGGATAGGATTAAATACACGGCTCAGCAGTCAGCATCACATAGGAGAGGATTAGACACACGGCTCAGCAGTCAGTATCACACAGGAGAGGATTAGATACATGGCTCAGCAGTCAGTATCACATAGGAGAGGATTAGATACATGGCTCAGCAGTCAGTATCACACAGGATAGGATTAGATACACAGCTCAGCAGTCAGCATCACATAGGAGAGGATTAGACACACGGCTCAGCAGTCAGTATCACACAGGAGAGGATTAGATACACGGCTCAGCAGTCAGTATCACATAGGAGAGGATTAGATACATGGCTCAGCAGTCAGTATCACACAGGATAGGATTAGATACACAGCTCAGCAGTCAGCATCACATAGGAGAGGATTAGACACACGGCTCAGCAGTCAGTATCACACAGGAGAGGATTAGATACACGGCTCAGCAGTCAGTATCACACAGGATAGGATTAGATACACAGATCAGCAGTCAGTATCACACAGGAGAGGATTAGATGCATGGCTCAGCAGTCAGTATCACACAGGAGAGGATTAGATACACGGCTCAGCAGTCAGTATCACACAGGAGAGGATTAGATACACGGCTCAGCAGTCAGTATCACACAGGAGAGGATTAGATACACGGCTCAGCAGTCAGTATCACACAGGATAGGATTAGATACACGGCTCAGCAGTCAGTATAACACAGGATAGGATTAGATACACGGCTCAGCAGTCAGTATCACACAGGATAGGATTAGATACACAGCTCAGCAGTCAGTATCACACAGGAAAGGATTAGACACATGGCTCAGTAGTGATTATCACACAGAATAGGATTAGATACACGGCTCAGCAGACAGTATCACACAGGATAGGATTAGATACACGGCTCAGCAGTCAGTATCACACAGGAGAGGATTAGATACACAGCTCAGCAGTCAGTATCACACAGGATAGGATAAGATACACGGCTCAGCAGTCAGTATCACACAGGAAAGGATTAGACACATGGCTCAGTAGTGATTATCACACAGAATAGGATTAGATACACGGCTCAGCAGACAGTATCACACGGTAGGATTAGATACACGGCTCAGCAGTCAGTATCACACAGGAGAGGATTAGATACACGGCTCAGCAGTCAGTATCACACAGGATAGGATTAGATACACGGCTCAGCAGTCAGTATAACAGGATAGGATTAGATACACGGCTCAGCAGTCAGTATCACACAGGATAGGATTAGATACACAGCTCAGCAGTCAGTATCACACAGGAAAGGATTAGACACATGGCTCAGTAGTGATTATCACACAGAATAGGATTAGATACACGGCTCAGCAGACAGTATCACACAGGATAGGATTAGATACACGGCTCAGCAGTCAGTATCACACAGGAGAGGATTAGATACACAGCTCAGCAGTCAGTATCACACAGGATAGGATAAGATACACGGCTCAGCAGTCAGTATCACACAGGAAAGGATTAGACACATGGCTCAGTAGTGATTATCACACAGAATAGGATTAGATACACGGCTCAGCAGACAGTATCACACGGTAGGATTAGATACACGGCTCAGCAGTCAGTATCACACAGGATAGGATTAGATACACGGCTCAGCAGACAGTATCACACAGAATAGTGTTAGATACACGGCTCAGCAGACAGTATCACACAGGATAGGATTAGATACACGGCTCAGCAGTCAGTATCACACAGAATAGTGTTAGATACACGGCTCAGCAGACAGTATCACACTGGAGAGGATTAGATACAAAAGCTTCTAGGTATCAGCCAGGGAGGAAAGAGAGAGACCCCCACCCAGCATCTGAATTTAACCCCTGGGGGTATGGCCGGACGCCCCTTCCATTCACTTTCCATTGGTCCTTGGGGCGTCCTAATCACCTGGGGAGGGGGATTAGTGTGAGAGGAGGAGGCACTGCACAGAGTTTACTTATCATCAAATCCATGGGGGCTCTACAGTCAGAGGCACCATCCTTATTCAGTACAGTGCCTGCCACACTGGAGAGGATTAGATACACAGCTCAGCAGTCAGTATCACACAGAATAGTGTTAGATACACGGCTCAGCAGACAGTATCACACTGGAGAGGATTAGATACGCAGCTCAGCACACAGTATCACACAGAATAGTATTAGATACATGGCTCAGCAGACAGTATCACACAGAATAGTGTTAGATACACGGCTCAGCAGACAGTATCACACAGGATAGGATTAGATACACAGCTCAGCAGACAGTATCACACAGAATAGGATTAGATACACGGCTCAGCAGTCAGTATCACACAGGATAGGATTAGATACGCAGCTCAGCACACAGTATCACACAGAATAGTATTAGATACATGGCTCAGCAGTCAGTAAGACACAGGATAGGATTAGATACACGGCTCAGCAGACAGTATCACACAGAATAGTATTAGATACACAGCTAAGCAGTCAGTATCACACAGGATAGGATTAGATACACAGCTCAGCAGTCAGCATCACATAGGAGAGGATTAGATACACGGCTCAGCAGACAGTATCACACAGGAGAGGATTAGATACACGGCTCAGCAGTCAATACCACACAGGATAGGATTAGATTCATGGCTCAGCAGACAGTATCACACAGAATAGGATTAGATACATAGCTAAGCAGTCAGTATCACACAGGATAGGATTAGATACACAGCTCAGCAGTCAGTATCACACAGGAGAGGATTAGATACACGGCTCAGCAGTCAGTATCACACAGGATAGGATTAGATATAAGGCTCAGCAGTCAGTATCACACAGGATAGTATAGATATACGGCTCAGCAGTCAGTATCACACAGGATAGGATTAGATACACGGCTCAGCAGTCAGTATCACACAGGATAGGATTAGATACACGGCTCAGCAGTCAGTATCACACAGGATAGGATTAGATACATGGCTCAGCAGTCAGTATCACACAGGATAGGATTAGATACACGGCTCAGCAGTCAGTATCACACAGGATAGGATTAGATACACGGCTCAGCAGTCAGTATCACACAGGATAAGATTAGATACACGGCTCAGCAGTCAGTATCACACAGGATAGGATTAGATACACAGCTCAGCAGACAGTATCACACTGGAGAGGATTAGATACACAGCTCAGCAGACAGTATCACACATAATAGGATTAGATACACGACTCAGCAGTCAGTATCACACAGGATAGGATTAGATACGCAGCTCAGCACACAGTATCACACAGAATAGTATTAGATACATGGCTCAGCAGTCAGTAAGACACAGGATAGGATTAGATACACAGCTCAGCAGACAGTATCACAGAGGATAGGATTAGATACACGGCTCAGCAGACAGTATCACACAGAATAGTATTAGATACACGGCTCAGCAGTCAGTATCACACAGGATAGTATAGATACACAGCTCAGCAGTCATTATCACACAGGATAGGATTAGATACACGGCTCAGCAGTCAGTATCACACAGGATAAGATTAGATACATGGCTCAGCAGTCAGTATCACATAGGATAGGATTAGATACACAGCTCAGCAGACAGTATCACACAGGATAGGATTAGATACACAGCTCAGCAGACAGTATCACACAGAATAGGATTAGATACACGGCTCAGCAGTCAGTATCACACAGGATAGGATTAGATACGCAGGTCAGCACTCAGTATCACACAGAATAGTATTAGATACATGGCTCAGCAGTCAGTAAGACACAGGATAGGATTAGATACACAGCTCGGCAGACAGTATCACAGAGGATAGGATTAGATACACGGCTCAGCAGACAGTATCACACAGGATAGGATTAGATACACAGCTCGGCAGACAGTATCACAGAGGATAGGATTAGATACACAGCTCTGCAGACAGTATCACACAGAATAGTATTAGATACACGGCTCAGCAGTCAGTATCACACAGGATAGGATTAGATACACAGCTCAGCAGTCAGCATCACACAGGAGAGGATTAGACACATGGCTCAGCAGTCAGTATCACACAGGATAGGATTAGATACACGGCTCAGCAGTCAGTATCACACAGGATAAGATTAGATACATGGCTCAGCAGTCAGTATCACACAGGATAGGATTAGATACACAGCTCAGCAGACAGTATCACACAGGATAGGATTAGATACACGGCTCAGCAGTCAGTATCACACAGGATAGTATTAGATACACAGCTCAGCAGACAGTATCACACTGGAGAGGATTAGATACACAGCTCAGCAGTCAGTATCACACAGAATAGTGTTAGATACACGGCTCAGCAGACAGTATCACACTGGAGAGGATTAGATACACAGCTCAGCAGACAGTATCACACAGAATAGGATTAGATACACGGCTCAGGAGTCAGTATCACACAGGATAGGATTAGATACGCAGCTCAGCACACAGTATCACACAGAATAGTATTAGATACACGGCTCAGCAGTCAGTATCACACAGGATAGGATTAGATACACAGCTCAGCAGTCAGCATCACATAAGAGAGGATTAGACACATGGCTCAGCAGTCAGTATCACACAGGATAGGATTAGATACACGGCTCAGCAGACAGTATCACACAGAATATTATTAGATACACAGCTAAGCAGTCAGTATCACACAGGATAGGATTAGATACACATCTCAGCAGTCAGCATCACATAGGAGAGGATTAGATACACGGCTCAGCAGACAGTATCACACAGGAGAGGATTAGATACACGGCTCAGCAGTCAATATCACACAGGATAGGATTAGATACACGGCTCAGCAGTCAGTATCACACAGAATAGGATTAGATACACAGCTCAGCAGTCAGTATCACACAGGATATGATTAAATACACGGCTCAGCAGACAGTATCACACAGGAGAGGATTAGATACACGGCTCAGCAGTCAGTATCACACAGGAGAGGATTAGATACACAGCTCAGCAGTCAGCATCACATAGGAGAGGATTAGACACATGGCTCAGCAGTCAGTATCACACAGGATAGGATTAGATACACGGCTCAGCAGACAGTATCACACAGAATAGTATTAGATACACAGCTAAGCAGTCAGTATCACACAGGATAGGATTAGATACACAGCTCAGCAGTCAGCATCACATAGGAGAGGATTAGATACATAGCTCAGCAGTCAGTATCACACAGGATAGGATTAAATACACGGCTCAGCAGTCAGCATCACATAGGAGAGGATTAGACACACGGCTCAGCAGTCAGTATCACACAGGAGAGGATTAGATACATGGCTCAGCAGTCAGTATCACATAGGAGAGGATTAGATACATGGCTCAGCAGTCAGTATCACACAGGATAGGATTAGATACACAGCTCAGCAGTCAGCATCACATAGGAGAGGATTAGACACACGGCTCAGCAGTCAGTATCACACAGGAGAGGATTAGATACACGGCTCAGCAGTCAGTATCACATAGGAGAGGATTAGATACATGGCTCAGCAGTCAGTATCACACAGGATAGGATTAGATACACAGCTCAGCAGTCAGCATCACATAGGAGAGGATTAGACACACGGCTCAGCAGTCAGTATCACACAGGAGAGGATTAGATACACGGCTCAGCAGTCAGTATCACACAGGATAGGATTAGATACACAGATCAGCAGTCAGTATCACACAGGAGAGGATTAGATGCATGGCTCAGCAGTCAGTATCACACAGGAGAGGATTAGATACACGGCTCAGCAGTCAGTATCACACAGGAGAGGATTAGATACATGGCTCAGCAGTCAGTATCACACAGGAGAGGATTAGATACACGGCTCAGCAGACAGTATCACACAGAATAGTATTAGATACACAGCTAAGCAGTCAGTATCACACAGGATAGGATTAGATACACTGTTCAGCAGTCAGTATCACACAGGAGAGGATTAGATACACGGCTCAGCAGTCAGTATCACACAGGAGAGGATTAGATACACAGCTCAGCAGTCAGTATCACACAGGAGAGGATTAGATACACGGCTCAGCAGTCAGTATCACACAGGAGAGGATTAGATACACGGCTCAGCAGACAGTATCACACAGAATAGTATTAGATACACAGCTAAGCAGTCAGTATCACACAGGATAGGATTAGATACACTGTTCAGCAGTCAGTATCACACAGGATAGGATTAGATGCACGGCTCAGCAGACTGTATCACACAGGATAGGATTAGATGCACGGTATTTATGTGCAATATAATCATTATAATTTGTTATAACTAACCACAGTTGGTTACTATGCCCAGGCAATGCCGGGCTCTTCAGCTAGTATATAATAATAAGAATCACAGAGTATGATCCCATCCTTGCCATTCTTCCTGGAATACCTGTCAGATAAAAGGGAGACTTCCCGGACCTCTGAAACAATGCACAAATCTCCTGGGACCTGTGACAACCACCCACCATCTCCAGACTGGCACATTCAGGGCGGCTTCTATTTCTATATTATACCTAAAATCTCTGGGTGATGAGCTGTTGGGGAAACTGCACAATGCTCCTATTATGCCTCCGCAGGACAAATGTGGTATTACATGGGCCCCAGTTTTTGCAGCACTCTGTGATCTGATGGAAACTTGGATTCTTAGAAAATGGTTTTCAGAGAAGCAGCGAGACGGGATCTGTAAAGAGACGAGCAAATCAATCCGTCCAATCTGCAAATCATTGATTAGCCATTAGTTGACACTGGATAAACTGATTTACCAAGTTACTCATTTTCGTCGAGTCAAAGCCGAGAGCTCGGCAATTCAATGTGACCTTTGTAATCTGTTCTCTTGGAAATTGGTGGCTTTGGGTAGACGACAAATTTACCGAGATCTCTGAGAAATGTAATTGGTGAAGACGGCGCCGGTCAGTTCCTTTCATGGTGATTCCTCCTCAGTTCCTAGAACCATAGAGTCTGTATTTTTCTGTCCCTACAGCCGTACGCAGCTTATGGGCATCACAGCATTCACTTTACTGTATAATGTGTTGAAAAAGGAAAAAAAAAAAATCCAAGAGCATTATTTTATTATTTTGTTCTTATGACATTTATTGTGCTGTTAAAATGCCCGGACAATGATTCCCCAGGTCAGTACGATTCCGGAGATACCAAACTTGTCCAGTTATTTTATTTTTGTGGTGACATTTTTTTTGGAAATTCAAAACAAAAATTTGGTTCTCACTTTTTTTGAAATGTGTAACTTTTTAAATTGTGCTCAACAAGTTGATTTGGAGAGGGGTACACTCGACCTCCACTCCAGATGGGGCTCTGCAAGACCTCCTTTTTGGGATTGCTGACGGTTTCAGTGGTTGGACCCCTAGGTGATGTCACAGCTCACCTCCTCCTCCTGTGCAATGACTGATAACACCTCTATATACAGTAGATAACACAGGATCCTCCATTCACAATAGGTGATATCACAGCTCACCTCCTCCTGTATAATCACTGATAACTCATCTATATATAGTAGGTAACATAGGATCCACCATTCACAATAGGTGATGTCACAGCTCACCTCCTACTCCTTCTGTACAATGACTGATAACACCTCTATATACAGTAGATAACACAGGATTCACTATTCACAATAGGTGATATCACAGCTCACCTCCTCCTCCTGTATAATCACTGATAACTCATCTATATACATTAGATAAAACAGGATCCACCATTCACAATAGGTGATGTCACAGCTCACCTCTTCCTCCTGTACAATGACTGATAACTCCTCTATATACAGTAGATAACACAGGATGCACCATTCACAATAGGTGATATCACAGATCACCTCCTCCTCCTCCTGTACAATGACTGATAACACCACTATATACAGCAGATAACACAGGATCCGCCATTCACAGTAGGTGATGTCACAGCTCACCTCATCCTCCTCCTGTACAATGACTGATAACACCTCTATATACAGCTGATAACACAGGATCCACTATTCACAATAGGTGATATCACAGCTCACCTCCTCCTCCTGTATAATCACTGATAACTCATCTATATACAGTAGGTAACATAGGATCCACCATTCACAATAGGTGATGTCACAGCTCACCTCCTACTCCTTCTGTATGTACAATGACTGATAACACCTCTATATACAGCAGATAACACAGGATCCGCCATTCACAATAGGTGATGTCACAGCTCACCTCATCCTCCTCCTGTACAATGACTGATAACACCTCTATATACAGCTGATAACACAGGATCCACTATTCACAATAGGTGATATCACAGCTCACCTCCTCCTCCTGTATAATCACTGATAACTCATCTATATACAGTAGGTAACATAGGATCCACTATTCACAATAGGTGATATCACAGCTCACCTTCTCCTCCTGTATAATCACTGATAACACCTGTATATACAGTAGGTAACATAGGATCCACCATTCACAATAGGTGATGTCACAGCTCACCTCCTCCTCCTGTATAATCACTGATAGCTCATCTATATACAGTAGGTAACATAGGATCCACCATTCACAATAGGTGATGTCACAGCTCACCTCCTACTCCTTCTGTACAATGACTGATAACACCTCTATATACAGCTGATAACATAGGATCCGCCATTCACAGTAGGTGATGTCACAGCTCACCTCATCCTCCTCCTGTACAATGACTGATAACACCTCTATATACAGCTGATAACACAGGATCCACTATTCACAATAGGTGATATCACAGCTCACCTCCTCCTCCTGTATAATCACTGATAACTCATCTATATACAGTAGGTAACATAGGATCCACCATTCACAATAGGTGATGTCACAGCTCACCTCCTACTCCTTCTGTATGTACAATGACTGATAACACCTCTATATACAGCAGATAACACAGGATCCGCCATTCACAATAGGTGATGTCACAGCTCACCTCATCCTCCTCCTGTACAATGACTGATAACACCTCTATATACAGCTAATAACACAGGATCCACTATTCACAATAGGTGATATCACAGCTCACCTTCTCCTCCTGTATAATCACTGATAACACCTGTATATACAGTAGGTAACATAGGATCCACCATTCACAATAGGTGATGTCACAGCTCACCTCCTCCTCCTGTATAATCACTGATAACTCATCTATATACAGTAGGTAACATAGGATCCACCATTCACAATAGGTGATGTCACAGCTCACCTCCTACTCCTTCTGTACAATGACTGATAACACCTCTATATACAGTAGATAACACAGGATCCACCATTCACAATAGGTGATGTCACAGCTCACCTCCTCCTCCTGTATAATCACTGATGACTCATCTATATACAGTAGGTAACACAGGATCCACTATTCACAATAGGTGATATCACAGCTCACCTCCTCCTGTACAATGACTGATAACACCTCTATATACAGTAGATATTCCAGCATTCACAATAAGTGATGTCACAGCTCACCTCCTCCTCCTGTACAATGACTGATAACATCTCTATATATAGTAGATAACACAGGATCCACCATTCACAATAAGTGATATCACAGCTCACCTCATCCTCCTCCTGTACAATGACTGATAACACCTCTATATACAGCTGATAACACAGGATCCACTATTCACAATAGGTGATATCACAGCTCACCTCCTCCTCCTGTATAATCACTGATAACTCATCAATATACAGTAGGTAACACAGGATCCACCATTCATAATAGGTGATGTCACAGCTCACCTCCACCCCCTCCTGTACAATGACTGATAGCACCTCTATATACAGCTGATAACACGGGATCCAGGACTAATGTACACTGTGTACGGACTAGAATCAGCGTTGTGTGTACAGGGCCCTATCGGGCCAGGATGCCTCTATGATTTCTGACAACGTCCTGATGGCGATAGCGAGGATTATTTTGTAATGAGAGAAACCATTTCTCCTGGAAATTTGCTTCTTATCCCAGCAAAATCCTGATAATGTAATTTTCCGTCTCGAGCAGCAGAACTCCGTTGAGATTTGCTGATTATTCATCAATAGGCGGCTCGAGTCGCAAGCAGAAGAAATGTGAAGAGCGCCGCGTGGAAACTGCAAACAGGCGATGATTTATATGCAAATATAGAGACAAAAGTAATTATTATGCGCTGGCTGCCATTATGCAATGATTGGGCATCTGCCCACCGGAGAAAAGACGAGGGAAAAACACAACTCCAAAATACAAGACATACACTGTGCTGAGCTGCAGGTCATGGTGAAACTACAAGTCCCAGCATGCTCTGCCAAGAAGCACGTCCATACATTACACAGACCCATCATTTATTTTGTTTCCCGTGATGCAGGAAAAGTGAATCTACAGATTACAGCTGATTACTGGAGATCCCAGAAGAAGGATCCCAGTCCAAGAGGGACGATCCCTTTATGTCCCAACAGAAACCATGGGGCGAGAATTCAACACTGTGTGAAAAAGTATGTGCCCCCCCTCCATATCCACCACCAGGAACTTCTCTGTCCTCATCTACATCCATATACACTGCTCAAAAAAATAAAGGGAACACTTAACACAATGTAACTCCGAGTCAATGACACTTCTGTGACAACAACCTGTCCAGTTATGAAACAACATCGATTGTGAATCAATTTATCCTGGTTTTGTGCAAATGGAGCAGACAACAACTAGAAATGATAGGAAATTAGCAAAACAACCTCTATAAAGGAGCGGTTCTGAAGGGGGTGACCACAGACCATTTCTCTGTTCTCATACTTTTTGGCTGTTGTTTTGGACACTTTTGCATTTGGTCATTGCTCTCTCCTCTAGAGGTACTCTACAGTAGCATGAGGTGGTGTCTACAATCACAGACGTTTCTTAGGTAGTGCAGCTCATCCAAGATGACACATTGTTCAGAGCATAGAGCAGATACCAAGAGACAGGCCAGTTCACTAGGAGTCGTGGAGGGGGGTGTAGGAGGGCAACAACCCAGCAGCAGGACCACTACCTCATCCTTTCTGCAAGGAGGAACAGGAGGATCAGTGCAAGAGCCCTGCAAAATGACCTCCAGAAGGCCACAAATGTGCATGTGTCTGCTCAAACTGTCAGAAACCGACTCCATGAGGTGGTATAAGGGCCCGACATCCACAAGTGGGAGTTGCGCTTACAGCCCAACACCGTGCAGGGCAATTGGCATTTTCCAAAGAATCCCAAGATTTGCAGATTCAAGACTGGCTCCCAGTGCTCTTCACGTATGAGAGCAGGTTAACACTGAGCACATGTGACAGAGTCTGGAGACGCCGTGGAGAACATTCTGCTGCCTGCAACATCCTCCAGCATGACCAGTTTGGCAGTGGGTCAGTATTGCTGTGGGGTGGCATATCTTTGGGGGGCCGGACAGCCCTCCATGTGCTCACCAGAGGTACTCTGACTGCCATTAGGTTCCGGGATGAGATCCTCAGACCCATTGTGAGTCCATATGCAGGTGCACTGGGCCCTGGGTTCCTTCTGATGTATGACAATGCTAGGCCTCGTGTGGCTGAAGGGTGTCAGCAGTTACTGCATGATGAAGGCATTGATACTATGGGCTGGCCCGCCCGTTCCCCTAACCTGAATCCAATCGAGCACATCTGGGACATCATGTCTCGTTCCATCCACAAACGCCACGTTGCTCCACAGACTGTCCAGTAGTTGACTGACTCCTTAATCCAGGTCTGGGACGAGATCCCTCAGGAGAACATCCGAACATCAGGAGCATGCCCAGGCATTGTAGAGAGGTCATACAGGCATGTGGAGGCCACACACAATACTGAGCATCATTTCCTTGTCTTGAGGCATTTCCACTGAAGTTGGATCAGCCTGTAATTTAATTTTCCACTTTGATTTTGAGTCTCATTCCAAATCCAGATCTCCATGGGATATTCATTTTCATTGATCATTTTTATGTTTTAATGTTCTCAACGCATCCCACTATGTAATGTATAAAGATTTGCAACTGGAATATTTCACTCAGTGATATCTAGGATGTGGTATTTTAGTGTTCCCTTTATTCTATTGAACAGTGTATATTTTGTTAACCCCTTAGGCCAAGTCAGTAGCGCTGTAATGTTTTATTCATTTTGTTCTAGTAACCGCCCGTCACGGACTTTCACACAGGACCCGTCTCTCTCTGCAGCTTCCTTTTGACTTATCTCACATTATCTCTATGGTGCTAGCATATATCCATTTATTTATTTACTACCTCTTAATAATAATCACTCATATGGTCTCATGCTATAGTACATATTTTTTTCCTGGGTTAAATATAAAACCGGGAGAAAAAGCAAATTGTGGACTGTTCCATCCTGTGCAGTATATGGCGGTACTATGGAATGTACAGAGACCCACAACAAGGACCTTATTTTCCCTACCGTCGTGGAAAAGCATCCTCGGAGGTGTGGATGATGCAAATATCACCCTCCTGTGCCGAGTCTTTCCGGGCCTGTCCCTTCATGCATATTTGCAAAATGAATCCTTCACCAGGACTGTCCCGATATTTCCGAAATGGACCAGACAAGTTTACCGAAAGGGTCAAGATTTAAGCAGACCTTGACCACGATCATTTCCCAGCAGGATGGGATGCGATCCCTAAACTGCCAACCCCAATGCTAGTTGCCCCCTTTTACAGACCAGGTTTGTAGGTTTTATGCCCCCCAGAATAATGTGATAGGACCCTCAGGCTCCGTCTGATCATGAGACACCCCAGCATCGCCCACTAGAAACCTTCTAGAAGAGCCGATTTCCAGACATTTCGGGAGGTATCAGCGGCGCCTAGGAAAATTTAGCAACTTTTGCAGTAGTTCAGGAAATCTTCAATTTTTCTAGGAGGGAAGAGTTGACAAGTATGAAAAATTACTCCTAGCTGCAAGAACTGTAAAGGATTATCTATTACTGGAAATCTGAGGGTCCGCTGTGTCATAATCTAGACCCCCGGAGGATTCTCAATACTCTGCTGGGCTAGAGTCTAAAAACTCCCCAAAAATGGCTGCAAAAATTGAGCTTTTTATATTGGAGATGTTTTGATGACAACATTGGATGGTGTCTATCTATGTATCTGTACATCCTCCAAGTTTTGGCCATTGTCTTCCTTTCCGTTGTCTTGGGCCCGGTTCTCGGGATTAGATACGGGTCCCGGCTGCGGAGATGTAGGCTCTGGAGCGTGCAGTTGCTGGCAGCGCACAGACATACGGCAGCGCTGGTGCCTGTTGCTTTACCCTTCTCAGACATCCGCCATCCTTTGCAGAATGTTCCCTGCTGAGCTGTAACTGACGGGAATTACCATATGTAAGCCGGCCGGTCATGCTCCAGTCGTATCAGTTGAGCTGGTAGAGGACGGCGCGCTCTATAACACCGGCAAGAAAAAAAACCAAGACTATGTAGAGGAGCTATGGTCACTCCACCATGAGACCCCCCGCGCCCAACCCTAATATTCCAGACACAAGGACCACATGGAACACATGGAACAGACATCCAAAAAGTCTTCCTTCATAGGAGAAATGGAAAAGCCACCAATACTGTATGACTGAGGGGCCACCAGAAGAAATGGCTCCAAGACCACCCTCACATAAGTTCTTAGGGTCGTACTGGCCCAGTTACCACTCCATACATCTCTATCCAGTAGCGACATAAGAGATCTGTGCTCTAGAAAGCCATATGTTTGTCATCTGTCTGTAGACCGCTTTCTCTTGGAAAAAGGGGTAATACAGCCCCTCACCCTACCAGAATGGGAGCTACGAACTAAAACTGTCATGTGTTGGAAAAAAAAAAATTATCTTGGTCGAGGGGGACAATAAAAAAAAAGTTAAAAAAAATTAAAATTTTCCGTGATGGGTTGGCTATAAGGATGAGATGACTCTACCGATATTGCTCCAGTCTACACAGGAAAGTCAAAAAGCATGATGCAGAAAAAAACAGGATTCTTCAACTTGTTGCTTGAAAATTTCATTTTTTAGCACTTTTTTTTTTCCAACGAGAAAAGAAAAAAAAATGTTACGCGTCACAGAAAAGTTCAGAATTTCTTACCACTTAAATCTAAAATAAAGCTGTATATACAGATATATATATACATCACTCGCATGCTCCGCTCTGCTTTTCGTCATTGCCGTATGACCTGGGAAAAGTCAGATTCCCCCCCCCCCCAAGTCCCAGACAGCAAAGTTCGATTGGGCATAAAGAGGTGATTATGTCTCTTCTGCGGGTTGTCAGTTCTGGTTATTTGCATGTTTGGACCTGGGGCACAAGGGTCCGGTGTGTACGAGGCTACAGACCGCTGCTTTGTGGGGGGACGGGAGCCGCCAGCGCTTGTTTGTGCTGATTCATAGGGATATGGCCCTGATCACAGCACGGCCTTCTCCCTCAGCTCCACCTGCAAACACTGTGCCCCATTGTATACCTGCAGCCCCTCCATGCGCTGCCTTCACGCCGGCACTGGGGCGAGAGAGAATACCTACTATTGTCAATATGTCTGGAACGTCACTGGAAAAACCATGGACGGAGATCGTCCCATATATTGCATGGGGCTTTACGGGCAAATTCTGCGCAGGCCTCAGCTGTTTGGATGATTTTAAAGGGGTTGTCCACTACCTAAATATTGATGGTGTAAGGAAAACGCACGAGAGAGCCGGGGATACGGATATCACCCCACCGTCACCAATCTGTGACGGAGCTTACGTAGTCACAGCTCTCTGGCGCCCCCCCTTACCCTCAGGTCAGTTAGGGAACTGCACCTAGGATAAGTAGTCACCGGAGAGGCTGCCCTGTCAGGTACTGGTTATCAGGGCACTCTGTAGTGAGGACGGTATATATATCACCTGTCCCAGCCTGGTAAATATATATATAAATAAACCTCCGGCCCGTCACTGCCAGGATCCCCCAATAACACCAGGGCGGTATGCTGCTACCAGTCCCTCGTTAGATATAAGCCCGGTCCGTTAACAAGCTTATATCGGGTCAGACACCAACCCCAGGTAGCGTAGAAGCACTAGCCGGACTCACGGACGTGGAATATCGGGTTTGGAGATAAAAGAGCAGAACAAAATTAATTGATATTTTAATTGCCGCAAAAGCGCATTTGATCCTACAGATATATACAGAGTAATGTACAGATATTACAGCCAGAGGTGCAGATACAGGGAGGGCACAGGTACGGGATTGCAGTCAGCTGGATGTGGCCCATTACCGTTCCTTATAACTTGTGGATGGAGGGAAGCTCTCATATCCACAGGCATCTTCTTAGTTTCTGGTCCGTCTCCTCCCGTGACGTGACGCGGCTTCCATGGCAGAACAATGACACTGGCTAAAGGTGTGTAGCTTTTAACCCCTAGCTCACCCCCTCCCATATTCGCTACTGCCCCTCTGGGTTGGACTGAATTCTCCTCCATTGACCTCCTAGCTGAAATAATTCCCATTATCTAGGATGGGTCATAACTTCCTTGTGGGAGGTCCAAACGAGATGACTGACGTCTCAGCGGGTTCGTTGGGGTTGGACCGATATGGAGAGTCCAAACTTGGGTCGGCTAAGCGGTTCTGGAGAGCCAGTCTCGATGGCTCGGTATCCGGGACTGCAGGGGTGTGTGCGGAGGGCTCCCAGGGTTCTGGTGGTATATTGGATTTAACCCTGAGATGCACAGTACTCTCATAATTCATCTCTAGATGTCGTTGACGCTCTGTCTAGAGTTTCCATTGATAGATAATTAATGCCGGCCACCTTGCACAAAAGATAGCAGAGGGTCTCAGCTCTGCTCCTCCTTGCCTTCATTAACACGTGGCCTCTAATTCTCTGGCATATGGTAAAATTCTGTTCTTTTGGGAATTGTGTACTTATCCCAAGGTTGGGGGCCACATCCCTGCTGTGGAAGGGAGATCTCGATAATCTATGTGGCCTCAATTAATAAATACAAAATGGAGTCTCCCTCATGCCTCACAGATGGCCTATTCTTAGGAGCGTTCATTAATATCAGATTGATAAGAGTCCGAAACCCGGCACACCAAAAATGAGCTGTTTGCAGGTCCCGCTGCAGCCGGATGTTCACAAAGTGTGGAGCAGACACAGCACCGCTCCATACTCTGCATAGTGGCCGCTCTCAGTACTGCAGCTGAGCTCCTATTGAAGTGATTGGGTAAGGATAAGTCATCAATATAAAAGTCCTTGTCAACCACTCTGTGCTGGCCATACACATTGGAGCTGTCATTAGGACAGCTATCCCTCCTGACCCCCCAAATACACAAGGACTCCCAACTCGAACAAGTGTATGCATTCACAGTGGTGATATCTGGTGGGTGCTTAACTTCGCTGAGATTGAAATGATCGGACATGTTGAAATTCAACTGCTTGATCGTTCTATACCATCAGTCAGATGCCTGGAGCTGGAACAGCCACAGCCTGATATTTTGTAGTGGCCGTTCTCGGTACTGCAGCTCAGATCACATTCATTTCAATAGGAGCTGAGCTGCAGTACCAAGAATGGCCAATGAGAGGCGCTGTGTTGTCCCGGCTCAGCACACCTTTTACTTCCAGCCGCCGCAGAGCTGCAAATTTCTGATCTGTTGGGTGTAGGATGGATGTTGGTCCCTCACCAATCTGATTTTCGTTAGAAGGCTGTATAACACCTGGACAACCCCTTTAAGCACTGTATGGTTATTTGTGCGCCATAGATGGATCATTGAGGTCCAAGCCCACAATAGCTAAGAAAAAAAGATTGCTAAACTGGGAATGTGACCCCCTCGGTCCGGAAATGGTTAATCAGAATGTATCTGTGCGTTCTAACTTCCGGAGGGTCGATACATTCTGAATTGTTTTGTGTAGTTCGTTAGTGAATCTGTTATTTGCTCATTGTCTCCACCGACTGCGACTCTTCCGATTACTGCGACTCTTCCGATAACTGCGACTCCTCCGATAACTGCGACTCCTCCGATAACTGCGACTCCTCCGATAACTGCGACTCTTCCGATAACTGCGACTCCTCCGATAACTGCGACTCTTCCGATAACTGCGAGTCTTCGGATTAACTGCGACTCTTCCGATAACTGCGACTCCTCCGATAACTGCGACTCTTCCGATAACTGCGACTCCTCCGATAACTGCGACTCTTCCGATAACTGCGACTCCTCCGATAACTGCGACTCCTCCGATAACTGCGACTCTTCCGATAACTGCGACTCCTCCGATAACTGCGACTCTTCCGATAACTGCGACTCCTCCGATAACTGCGACTCTTCCGATAACTGCGACTCCTCCGATAACTGCGACTCTTCCGATAACTGCGACTCCTCCGATAACTGCGACTCCTCCGATAACTGCGACTCCCCCGATAACTGCGACTCCCCCGATAACTGCGACTCCTCCGATAACTGCGACTCCTCCGATAACTGCGTCTCTTCCGATAACTGCGACTCCTCCGATAACTGCGACTCTTCCGATAACTGCGACTCCTCCGATAACTGCGACTCTTCCGATAACTGCGACTCCTCCGATAACTGCGACTCCTCCGATAACTGCGACTCTTCCGATAACTGCGACTCCTCCGATAACTGCGACTCTTCCGATAACTGCGACTCCTCCGATAACTGCGACTCCTCCGATAACTGCGACTCCTCCGA
Organism: Dendrobates tinctorius; assembly: GCF_039654945.1. Taxonomy (NCBI): domain Eukaryota; kingdom Metazoa; phylum Chordata; class Amphibia; order Anura; family Dendrobatidae; genus Dendrobates; species Dendrobates tinctorius. The sequence continues at coordinate 2,810,901 of NW_027361792.1, forward strand.
TAACTGCGACTCTTCCGATAACTGCGACTCCTCCGATAACTGCGACTCCTCCGATAACTGCGACTCTTCCGATAACTGCGACTCCTCCGATAACTGCGACTCTTCCGATAACTGCGACTCCCCCGATAACTGCGACTCCCCCGATAACTGCGACTCCTCCGATAACTGCGTCTCTTCCGATAACTGCGACTCCTCCGATAACTGCGACTCTTCCGATAACTGCGACTCCTCCGATAACTGCGACTCTTCGGATAACTGCGACTCCTCCGATAACTGCGACTCTTCCGATAACTGCGACTCCTCCGATAACTGCGACTCCTCCGATAACTGCGACTCCTCCGATAACTGCGACTCTTCCGATAACTGCGACACTTCGGATAACTGCGACTCCTCCGATAACTGCGACTCCTCCGATAACTGCGGCTCCTCCGATAACTGCGGCTCTTCCGATAACTGCGACTCCTCCGATAACTGCGACTCCTCCGATAACTGCGACTCCTCCGATAACTGCGACTCTTCCGATAACTGCGACTCTTCCGATAACTGCGACTCCTTCCGATAACTGCGACTCCTCCGATAACTGCGACTCTTCCGATAACTGCGACTCTTCGGATAACTGCGACTCCTCCGATAACTGCGACTCTTCCGATAACTGCGACTCCTCCGATAACTGCGACTCCTCCGATAACTGCGACTCCTCCGATAACTGCGACTCTTCCGATAACTGCGACTCTTCCGATAACTGCGACTCCTCCGATAACTGCGACTCCTCCGATAACTGCGACTCTTCCGATAACTGCGACACTTCGGATTACTGCGACTCTTCCGATAACTGCGACTCCTCCGATAACTGCGACTCCTCCGATAACTGCGGCTCCTCCGATAACTGCGGCTCTTCCGATAACTGCGACTCCTCCGATAACTGCGACTCTTCCGATAACTGCGACTCCTTCCGATAACTGCGACTCCTCCGATAACTGCGACTCTTCGGATAACTGCGACTCCTCCGATAACTGCGACTCCTCCGATAACTGCGACTCCTCCGATAACTGCGACTCCTCCGATAACTGCGGCTCTTCCGATAACTGCGACTCCTCCGATAACTGCGACTCTTCCGATAACTGCGACTCCCCCGATAACTGCGACTCCTCCGATAACTGCGTCTCTTCCGATAACTGCGACTCCTCCGATAACTGCGACTCTTCCGATAACTGCGACTCCTCCGATAACTGCGACTCCTCCGATAACTGCGACTCCTCCGATAACTGCGACTCCTCCGATAACTGCGACTCTTCCGATAACTGCGACTCCTCCGATAACTGCGACTCTTCCGATAACTGCGACTCCTCCGATAACTGCGACTCTTCCGATAACTGCGACTCCTCCGATAACTGCGACTCCTCCGATAACTGCGACTCCTCCGATAACTGCGACTCCTCCGATAACTGCGACTCTTCCGATAACTGCGACTCCTCCGATAACTGCGACTCTTCCGATAACTGCGACTCCTTCCGATAACTGCGACTCCTCCGATAACTGCGGCTCTTCCGATAACTGCGACTCCTCCGATAACTGCGACTCCTCCGATAACTGCGACTCTTCCGATAACTGCGACTCCTCCGATAACTGCGACTCTTCCGATAACTGCGACTCTTCCGATAACTGCGACTCCTTCCGATAACTGCGACTCCTCCGATAACTGCGACTCCTCCGATAACTGCGACTCTTCCGATAACTGCGACTCTTCCGATAACTGCGACTCCTCCGATAACTGCGACTCTTACGATAACTGCGACTCCTCCGATAACTGCGACTCTTCGGATAACTGCGACTCTTCCATTAACTGCGACTCTTCCGTTAACTGCGACTCCTCCGATAACTGCGACTCCTCCGATAACTGCGACTCCTCCGATAACTGCGACTCTTCCGATAACTGCGACTCCTCCGATAACTGCGACTCCTCCGATAACTGCGACTCTTCCGTTAACTGCGACTCCCCCGATAACTGCGACTCCTCCGATAACTGCGTCTCTTCCGATAACTGCGACTCCTCCGATAACTGCGACTCTTCCGATAACTGCGACTCCTCCGATAACTGCGACTCCTCCGATAACTGCGACTCCTCCGATAACTGCGACTCCTCCGATAACTGCGACTCTTCCGATAACTGCGACTCCTCCGATAACTGCGACTCTTCCGATAACTGCGACTCCTCCGATAACTGCGACTCTTCCGATAACTGCGACTCTTCCGATAACTGCGACTCCTCCGATAACTGCGACTCCTCCGATAACTGCGGCTCTTCCGATAACTGCGACTCCTCCGATAACTGCGACTCTTCCGATAACTGCGACTCCTTCCGATAACTGCGACTCCTCCGATAACTGCGGCTCTTCCGATAACTGCGACTCCTCCGATAACTGCGACTCCTCCGATAACTGCGACTCTTCCGATAACTGCGACTCCTCCGATAACTGCGACTCTTCCGATAACTGCGACTCTTCCGATAACTGCGACTCTTCCGATAACTGCGACTCTTCGGATAACTGCGACTCCTCCGATAACTGCGACTCTTCCGATAACTGCGACTCTTCCGATAACTGCGACTCCTCCGATAACTGCGACTCTTACGATAACTGCGACTCCTCCGATAACTGCGACTCTTCGGATAACTGCGACTCTTCCATTAACTGCGACTCTTCCGTTAACTGCGACTCCTCCGATAACTGCGACTCCTCCGATAACTGCGACTCCTCCGATAACTGCGACTCTTCCGATAACTGCGACTCTTCCATTAACTGCGACTCTTCCGTTAACTGCGACTCTTCCGTTAACTGCGACTCCTCCGATAACTGCGACTCCTCCGATAACTGCGACTCCTCCGATAACTGCGACTCTTCCGATAACTGCGACTCCTCCGATAACTGCGACTCCTCCGATAACTGCGACTCTTCCGTTAACTGCGACTCTTCCGTTAACTGCGACTCCTCCGATAACTGCGACTCTTCCGATAACTGCGACTCTTCCGATAACTGCGACTCCTCCGATAACTGCGACTCCTCCGATAACTGCGACTCTTCGGATAACTGCGACTCTTCCATTAACTGCGACTCTTCCGTTAACTGCGACTCCTCCGATAACTGCGACTCTTCGGATAACTGCGACTCTTCCGATAACTGCGACTCTTCCGATAACTGCGACTCCTCCGATAACTGCGACTCCTCCGATAACTGCGACTCTTCCGTTAACTGCGACTCTTCCGTTAACTGCGACTCCTCCGATAACTGCGACTCCTCCGATAACTGCGACTCTTCGGATAACTGCGACTCTTCGGATAACTGCGACTCTTCCGATAACTGCGACTCCTCCGATAACTGCGACTCCTCCGATAACTGCGACTCTTCCGTTAACTGCGACTCTTCCGTTAACTGCGACTCCTCCGATAACTGCGACTCTTCCGATAACTGCGACTCTTCCGATAACTGCGACTCCTCCGATAACTGCGACTCCTCCGATAACTGCGACTCTTCGGATAACTGCGACTCTTCCATTAACTGCGACTCTTCCGTTAACTGCGACTCCTCCGATAACTGCGACTCTTCCGATAACTGCGACTCCTCCGATAACTGCGACTCCTCCGATAACTGCGACTCTTCGGATAACTGCGACTCTTCCATTAACTGCGACTCTTCCGTTAACTGCGACTCCTCCGATAACTGCGACTCTTCCGATAACTGCGACTCTTCCGATAACTGCGACTCCTCCGATAACTGCGACTCCTCCGATAACTGCGACTCTTCGGATAACTGCGACTCCTCCGATAACTGCGACTCTTCCGATAACTGCGACTCCTCCGATAACTGCGACTCCTCCGATAACTGCGACTCTTCGGATAACTGCGACTCTTCCATTAACTGCGACTCTTCCGTTAACTGCGACTCCTCCGATAACTGCGACTCTTCCGATAACTGCGACTCTTCCGATAACTGCGACTCCTCCGATAACTGCGACTCCTCTGATAACTGCGACTCCTCCGATAACTGCGACTCTTCGGATAACTGCGACTCTTCGGATAACTGCGACTCTTCGGATAACTGCGACTCTTCGGATAACTGCGACTCCTCCGATAACTGCGACTCCTCCGATAACTGCGACTCCTCCGATAACTGCGACTCTTCCGATAACTGCGACTCCTCCGATAACTGCGACTCTTCCGATAACTGCGACTCCTCCGATAACTGCGACTCCTCCGATAACTGCGACTCTTCCGATAACTGCGACTCCTCCGATAACTGCGACTCCTCCGATAACTGCGACTCCCCCGATAACTGCGACTCCCCCGATAACTGCGACTCCTCCGATAACTGCGACTCCTCCGATAACTGCGACTCTTCCGATAACTGCGTGTAAGGTACACCTGGGGTGGACCCGCTAGACCGTGGCAACGAACCTCCCGGGGGCGAGCTGACCAGGTGGACCACCCCCTATACAGGGAGCGTTTGGGGCAAGCCCGCGGGTAACTATTACCACGGCAGCTGGTACCCTGGAGAGTAACGACAGACAGACTACTAGAGCCGGGTTGGGGGTACAGGACTGACGGTACCGGCTTGGAGACACAGGACAGGCGGCACGGCTGGGAGACACAGGACAGGCGGGCACGGCTGGGAGACACAGGACAGGCGGGCACGGCTGGGAGACACAGGACAGGCGGGCACGGCTGGGAGACACAGGACAGGCGGGCACGGCTGGGAGACACAGGACAGGCGGGCACGGCTGGGAGACACAGGACCTAGGAAAGAGGAAAAAAGGAGAGGTGAACGAGCCACGGATGGACAGGACGCGATAGCGAGCATAGAGGGCGGCCAAAATCACTAGGGAAAAGCAGTGATACTCAGGCACCGCTGGCAGGAAGAGGCGGCCAGATATAGGGGCTAGTAGGAGGACTTCCGGGTCGTGACCTAAGGAGGAGCAGGCGCGCGTCCTCAGGAGGAGGAGGAGGAGCGCGCGTGCCCAGGCACAGTATGTGCGCGCGCCCGCCGAGCAGGAGGGGCGGGAGCGCGCACCCGGCGCGGTCCGGAAGACCGGACGAAGGGGACCGCCGGACAGAGAAGAGGAGCCGGGGAGGACCGAGGACGGCGGCGCAGAGGGAAGCAGGATGCCGGAGGAAGGGTAAGCTGCGGCCGGAAGGAGGCAGAGAGAGGAGCGCGCGGCAGCCGCCGCGTGACAGTACCCCCCTCCTTACGCGCCCCCCTCCGCAGTCCAGAAAAGAATTTGGCCAAGATTCGAGGGGCCTGGATGTTCTCTTGGGGCTCCCAGGACCTCTCCTCGGGACCAAAGCCCTTCCAATCAACCAAGAAAAAGGTTCTCCCCTTTTGCTTTCTCATGGCCAAAATATCTTTAACCTCAAATACATCGTCTGCGGAGACAGGCGGAGGTGAGTGAGGGGCTTTAGAAAGGAAACGATTGAAGACGACTGGTTTTAGCAAGGACACATGAAAGGCATTAGGGATACGGAGAGAGGCAGGAAGCCGTAGTTTATAGGAGACATCGTTAATACGGGACAAGATCTCAAAAGGTCCAATATAACGGGGACCCAGTTTATGGGAAGGGACCTTGAGGCGAATAAACTTGGAGGCCAGCCAAACTTTATCACCAGGGTGATATGGCGGAGCATCCAGGCGTCTTTTGTCGGCGTGTCTCTTAACTCTGTTACGTACCAACTCGAGAGCGGCCTTGGTCTCCTGCCAGATCCTGGAGAATTCCCCGGTCAGAAGGTCAGCCGCCGGTACACCCGAGACAGGAGGAACCGGTAGAGGTACACCAGGATGTTGCCCATAGACGATAAAGAAAGGGGACTTGCCTGAAGACTCGCTGGCGTGGTTATTATAGGCGAACTCAGCCCACGGGAGAAGTTCAGCCCAGTCGTTCTGGTGGACATTGGAAAAATGCCGGAGGTAGTTCACCAAGCACTGATTTGTCCGTTCAGCCTGACCGTTGGACTGGGGGTGGTAAGATGAGGAGAAGTCGAGAGTGACATCCATTGATCTGCATAGGGCTCTCCAGAAGCGAGAGGTAAATTGGACTCCTCTGTCAGAAACAATATGTTGGGGCAGTCCATGAAGACGGAAGATGTGCTGAACAAAGATCTTCGCCAAGGCTGGAGCTGATGGTAAGCCGGAAAGGGGAACGAAGTGTGCCATCTTAGAAAACCTATCAACCACCACTAGGATGACTGTACAGTTGGCAGAGTGGGGTAGGTCCGTAATAAAGTCCATGGCAATGTGTTGCCAGGGGGACGAGGGTATAGGAAGCGGGTGTAGAAGCCCAGAAGGTAACTGCCTAGGCACCTTGATCTTGGCACAGGAGAGACAGGAGGCGACGAAATCCCGGACATCCTGGGGAAGAGTCGGCCACCAGTAGTAGCGGGCTACCAGGTGAAGTGTCTTCTTAATCCCGAGATGGCCAGCCAGCTTGGAAGCATGTCCCCAGTGAAGGATTCGTCCTCGGTCCTTCTCCGGCACAAAAGTCTTGCCAGGTGGAGGTGAGAGAAGAGAAAGTGGTGCCACCGTGATGAGCCAGGATGGATCCAAGATATGCGTGGGTTCTTCTTCGACATCTGAGGGAAGGAAGGATCTGGACAAGGCGTCAGCTTTGAGGTTCTTGTTGCCTGGGCGAAAATGTAGATCAAAATCGAATCGAGCGAAGAACAGAGACCACCTGGCCTGGCGTGGGTTGAGTCTCTGCGCAGACCGAAGATAAGCTAGATTCTTATGATCTGTGAAGATTGTGAAGGGATGTGCGGCGCCCTCCAATAAGTATCTCCACTCTTCTAGAGCTAACTTGATGGCCAGCAGTTCTCGGTCCCCTATGGAATAATTCCGCTCTGGGGTGGAAAAGGACTTGGAAAAGAAGCCGCACGTGACGAGTTTACCGGAAGAAGATTTTTGAGACAAAACCGCTCCGGCTCCAGTTGCTGATGCATCCACTTCGAGGACGAACGGTTTGTTGGCCTCAGGACGATGGAGTACGGAAGCCGTGGTAAAAGCTCGTTTTAGAGATAGGAAGGCCTCCTCTGCTTCAGGGGTCCAGACGTGCGGGTTGGCTCCTTTACGAATCAAAGATGAGATAGAGCCGGCCAATGAGGAAAAATGAGGGATGAACTGCCGATAATAATTTGCGAAGCCGAGAAATCGCTGAACGGCTTTCACCCCTTGGGGACGTGGCCAGTTGAGCACGGCAGACACCTTCGCCGGATCCATACGCAGGCCGAAGTCGGAGATGATATATCCCAAAAATGGAAGGGAGGACTGTTCAAAGACGCACTTCTCCAATTTGGCGTACAGACGATTCTCCCTCAATCGGAACAACACTCGGCGGACATCTCTTCTGTGGGTGGACAGATCGGGAGAGAAGATCAGGATATCGCCTACTGTATTATCACCCATCCCTTGAAGATTGTGAGCCCTCGCGGGCAGGGTCCTCTCTCCTCCTGTACCAGTTATGACTTGTATTGTTTAAGATTATTGTACTTGTTTTTATGTATACCCCCCTCACATGTAAAGCGCCATGGAATAAATGGCGCTATAACAATAAATAATAATAATAATAATAATATCGTCAAGGTATACAACCACACTGGAGTACAGAAGGTCTCGGAAGATGTCGTTCACGAATTCTTGAAAAACTGCGGGAGCGTTGCACAACCCGAAGGGCATGACGAGGTACTCGTAGTGTCCATCCCTGGTGTTGAAGGCGGTCTTCCATTCATCTCCGGAGCGAATACGGACGAGATTATAGGCTCCTCGGAGATCCAATTTAGAGAAGATTCGCGCACCTCGCAGCCGGTCGAACAGCTCGGGGATGAGAGGCAGAGGATATCTGTTCTTGATGGTAATCTGGTTAAGACCTCGATAGTCAATACAGGGGCGGAGAGACCCGTCCTTTTTCTTAACAAAAAAGAAGCCAGCCCCAGCGGGAGAAGAAGACTTTCGGATGAAGCCTTTGGCCAAATTCTCTTGTACATATTCAGACATGGCCTGGGACTCGAGTGGACTCAAGGGATAGATTCGCCCCCGGGGCGGAGTCGAGCCGGGAACAAGCTCGATGGGGCAATCATATTGCCGATGCGGTGGAAGAGCCTCTGCCTCTTTCTTATCAAAGACATCTGAAAAAGCCCAATAGACGGAGGGCAAATCCGCAGGACCCGAGACAGGAGACGAGCATTTGAGGGGTTGTACTGGACGAAGACATCTAGTCTGGCAAAAGCAGCCCCAGCGAAGGATGTCTCCGGTCCGCCAATCTAGGACAGGTTCATGCATCCTCAACCACGGAAGGCCCAGGAGCAAGCTGTGGGATAGAGATGGCAGCACGAAGAAGGTTATTCTCTCACGGTGCAGGACCCCGATCTGTAATTCCAGCTCTTCAGTGACCAACGTTACGGTCTCGCGCAAGGGAATCCCGTCGACTGAGGCTAACTGCCGGGGAACCTCCAAGGACCTAACAGGTATCCCCAATCTCTTCACCGCCTCGAGTTGGATGAAATTACCAGCAGCCCCTGAGTCAATATAGGCTAGCTCCGAGAAACGTTTGGATCCCTGGATAAACAAAACAGGAAGGGTCAAAGGTAGAGAGGTGTCGCAGGCACCTAGGGAGGCCTCTCTTACCTGTCCTAGGCGGAGGAGTTTCCCGGCCTCACAGGGCAGGAACGTAGAAGGTGGGAGGCACTGCCACAATAGAGACAGAGACCATGAGTGAGTCTCTCCTGGCGGCGTAGCTCTGCGGGCCTGAGTCGGTCAACCTGCATGGGTTCAGGGGCTGACGCCGAGGTGGAAGGCCGGGCGCGGGGAGGACTGCGCATCGGGGGAGAGAACCGAGTGGGTCTTCTCTCCCTGACGGCCTCGCGGGAACGCTCGCGGAAACGCAAGTCAATTCGCGTTGCCAGCGAGATGAGATCTTCCAAAGAAGTAGGTGTATCCCTGCCTGCCAACTCATCCTTGATTCGGGGCGACAAGCCACGCCAAAAAGCCCCTACTAAAGCCTCATTGTTCCATCCTAGTTCAGAAGACAACGTACGGAACTGGATGGCGTACTGTCCCACAGAGAGAGCACCCTGGCGAAGGCAGAATAAGGACTCGGTAGCGGAGACCAGACGCCCGGGCTCATCAAAGACCTTGCGGAATGTCTCCAAGAAGGTTGCGAGCTGGGAGACTATCGGGTCATCTCGCTCCCACAAAGGATTCACCCAAGCCAATGCCTCACCCTCTAAGTGGGAAATCATAAAGGCCACCTTGGCCCGGTCGGAGGGATACTGCAGGGGTGCCAGCTCGAAGTGCAACTGACACTGGTTAATGAACCCCCGACAGAGCTTGGGATCCCCACTATAGCGTGGGGGTTTAGCCAAGCGGGGCGAGGACTGGGAAGCTGCCGCAGGCACAGGGACAGCGGCCGCCGTCTGTAGAGCTAGAAGGCGGTTATCTACAGAAGCTATGTAGTTTAAAATATGGGCCTGGGTGTCGCGCTGCTGAGCAAGCTCCTGCTGTAAGCCGGAGATCTGGGAGGCAATCCCCGGATCGGAGGTTTGCAGAGATGAAAGTCTGGACTCCATCGACTTGAGGAACGACATGATCCTCGCCTGATTCTCACGAAGGAACAAAAGTTCCTTTTTGGTCGGGGTCGGGGTACCAGCGGAATCCATGGCCTGAGTATTCTGTAAGGTACACCTGGGGTGGACCCGCTAGACCGTGGCAACGAACCTCCCGGGGGCGAGCTGACCAGGTGGACCACCCCCTATACAGGGAGCGTTTGGGGCAAGCCCGCGGGTAACTATTACCACGGCAGCTGGTACCCTGGAGAGTAACGACAGACAGACTACTAGAGCCGGGTTGGGGGTACAGGACTGACGGTACCGGCTTGGAGACACAGGACAGGCGGCACGGCTGGGAGACACAGGACAGGCGGGCACGGCTGGGAGACACAGGACAGGCGGGCACGGCTGGGAGACACAGGACAGGCGGGCACGGCTGGGAGACACAGGACAGGCGGGCACGGCTGGGAGACACAGGACAGGCGGGCACGGCTGGGAGACACAGGACCTAGGAAAGAGGAAAAAAGGAGAGGTGAACGAGCCACGGATGGACAGGACGCGATAGCGAGCATAGAGGGCGGCCAAAATCACTAGGGAAAAGCAGTGATACTCAGGCACCGCTGGCAGGAAGAGGCGGCCAGATATAGGGGCTAGTAGGAGGACTTCCGGGTCGTGACCTAAGGAGGAGCAGGCGCGCGTCCTCAGGAGGAGGAGGAGGAGCGCGCGTGCCCAGGCACAGTATGTGCGCGCGCCCGCCGAGCAGGAGGGGCGGGAGCGCGCACCCGGCGCGGTCCGGAAGACCGGACGAAGGGGACCGCCGGACAGAGAAGAGGAGCCGGGGAGGACCGAGGACGGCGGCGCAGAGGGAAGCAGGATGCCGGAGGAAGGGTAAGCTGCGGCCGGAAGGAGGCAGAGAGAGGAGCGCGCGGCAGCCGCCGCGTGACACTGCGACTGTTCCTTTCTTATCCTTTGATTTCTCGGCGAGCGTTGCTCCGAGACGAGGCATTGATCGGAAGTCTTATCAATACGTCTAGCTTTGTGAAAAACAAAAAGTGCGCACCTTTTGGTTTACTTTTACCTGACATTTCAAATAAAAAGCAACATTAGGAAAACACAAAGTAATTGTCCCCTTTTTAGAGCGGATGTACGATCTGTATAATGAAGTGTAAGCCGCTGGCTATTGGCGACAATGACTCGCTATTTATTGCACCCGGTGCCCAGGGCAGCAATGATCCGCGGATCCAGCTTGGCTGCATTGGAAGCTCTGACTAATGGCTATTGCTTTACACTGCAGCACTGATTTCTCAGATTGACTGCTGTGTCCAACCTAACTACTGACTAAGTGCTACATCATCTAATTAATGGATACAAAATATTAAAAAAAATGTAGCAACTTTGCAATCAATCTTATTTAAAAATACCCTACCGATTTTTGTGCGAGGCTCCTGTGCAGTCCTATGTACAGTAGGTTAATGCAGCTGCTGCTCTGTGGTTTCTTTTGTATACTCTAATCCCACAGAGATGTATTACTTCCCTTCAAACCTGCTCCTGAGAATTGTTAAGGCAACTGTGACTAGGGAACATCAGCATTATTTGCATATAACGTAATATTTTCCAGAGGTGTCTATGATTTCTTAAATTTTCTCCAAGAAATACAGTTGTGGCCAAAAGTATTGACACCCCTGCAATTCTGTCAGATAATACTCAGTTTCTTCCTGAAAATGATTGCAAACACAAATTCTTTGGTATAATTATCTTCATTTAATTTGTCTTAAATGAAAAAACACAAAAAGAATTGTCCTAAAGCCAAATTGGATATAATTCCACACCAAACATAAAAAAGAGGGTGGACAAAAGTATTGGCACTGTTCGAAAAATCATGTGATGCTTCTCTAATTTGTGTAAGTAACAGCACCTGTAACTTACCTGTGGCACCTAACAGGTGTTGGCAATAACTAAATCACACTTGCAGCCAGTTGACATGGATTAAAGTTGACTCAACCTCTGTCCTGTGTCCTTGTGTGCACCACATTGAGCATGGAGAAAAGAAAGAAGACCAAAGAACTGTCTGAGGACTTGAGAAACCAAATTGTGAGGAAGCATGAGCAATCTCAAGGCTACAAGTCCATCTCCAAAGACCTGAATGTTCCTGTGTCTACCGTGCGTAGTGTCATCAAGAAGTTTAAAGCCCATGGCACTGTGGCTAACCTCCCTAGGTGTGGACGGAAAAGAAAAATTGACAAGAGATTTCAACGCAAGATTGTGCGGATGTTGGATAAAGAACCTCGACTAACATCCAAACAAGTTCAAGCTGCCCTGCAGTCCGAGGGTACAACAGTGTCAACCCGTACTATACGTCGGCATCTGAATGAAAAGGGACTGTATGGTAGGAGACCCAGGAAGACCCCACTTCTTACCCCGAGACATAAAAAAGCCAGGCTGGAGTTTGCCAAAACTTACCTGAAAAAGCCTAAAACGTTTTGGAAGAATGTTTTCTGGACAGATGAGACAAAAGTAGAGCTTTTTGGGCAAAGGCATCAACATAGAGTTTACAGGAGAAAAAAAGAGGCATTCAAAGAAAAGAACACGGTCCCTACAGTCAAACATGGCGGAGGTTCCCTGATGTTTTGGGGTTGCTTTGGTGCCTCTGGCACTGGACTGCTTGACCGTGTGCATGGCATTATGAAGTCAGAAGACTACCAACAAATTTTGCAGCATAATGTAGGGCCCATTGTGAGAAAGCTGGGTCTCTCTCAGAGGTCATGGGTCTTCCAGCAGGACAATGACCCAAAACACACTTCAAAAAGCACTAGAAAATGGTTTGAGAGAAAGCACTGGAGACTTCTAAGGTGGCCAGCAATGAGTCCAGACCTGAATCCCATAGAACACCTGTGGAGAGATCTAAAAATGGCAGTTTGGAGAAGGCACCCTTCAAATATCAGGGACCTGGAGCAGTTTGCCAAAGAAGAATGGTCTAAAATTCCAGCGGAGCATTGTAAGAAACTCATTGATGGTTACCGGAAGCGGTTGGTCGCAGTTATTTTGGCTAAAGGTTGTGCAACCAAGTATTAGGCTGAGGGTGCCAATACTTTTGTCTGGCCCATTTTTGGAGTTTTGTGTGAAATGATCAATGTTTTGCTTTTTGCTTCATTCTCTTTTGTGTTTTTTCATTTAAGACAAATTAAATGAAGATAATACCAAAGAATTTGTGTTTGCAATCATTTTCAGGAAGAAACTGAGTATTATCTGACAGAATTGCAGGGGTGTCAATACTTTTGGCCACAACTGTATATGCCTGCACAGTCATGGCAGAGAAGGAGAGGGAAGAGGACACACAGAGAATGAAGAACATGATGGGGGAGAGCTTAAAAGGAAATGACCTCTGAGCTCAGAGGAAACAGGGAAAGTCTACTGAGCCCAGAGCCTGCAGCTTCACAGGCAAAGTTCACTAGGAGCTTGCAGTTTCACAGTGAATGCTCAATGAGCTCAGAGCCTGCAACTTCACAGGGAATTTCTACTGAGCCCAGAGCCTGCAACTTCACAGGGAAAGTCTACTGAGCCCAGAGCCTGCAGCTTCACAAGGAAAGTCTACTGAGCCCAGAGCCTGCAGCTTCACAGGAAAAGTCTACTGAGCCCAGAGCCTGCAGCTTCACAGGGAATGTCTACTGAGCCCAGAGCCTGCAGCTTCACAGGGAATGTCTACTGAGCCCAGAGCCTGCAGCTTCACAAGGAAAGTCTACTGAGCCCAGAGCCTGCAGCTTCACAGGGAATGTCTACTGAGCCCAGAGCCTGCAGCTTCACAGGGAATGTCTACTGAGCCCAGAGCCTGCAGCTTCACAGGGAATGTCTACTGAGCCCAGAGCCTGCAGCTTCACAGGGAATGTCTACTGAGCCCAGAGCCTGCAGCTTCACAGGGAATGTCTACTGAGCCCAGAACCTGCAGCTTCACAGGGAAAGTCTACCGAGCCCAGAGCCTGCAACTTCACAGGGAATGTCTACTGAGCCCAGAGCCTGCAGCTTCACAGGGAATGTCTACTGAGCCCAGAGCCTGCAGCTTCGCAAGGAAAGTCTACTTAGCCCAGAGCCTGCAGCTTCACAAGGAAAGTCTACTGAGCCCAGAGCCTGCAGCTTCACAGGGAATGTCTACTGAGCCCAGAGCCTGCAGCTTCACAGGGAATGTCTACTGAGCCCAGAGCATGCAGCTTCACAGGGAAAGTCTACTGAGCCCAGAGCCTGCAGCTTCACAGGGAATGTCTACTGAGCCCAGAGCCTGCAGCTTCACAGGGAATGTCTACTGAGCCCAGAGCCTGCAGCTTCACAGGGAATGTCTACTGAGCCCAGAGCCTGCAGCTTCACAGGGAAAGTCTACTGAGCCCAGAGCCTGCAGTTTCACAGGGAAAGTCTACTGAGCCCAGAACCTGCAGCTTCACAGGGAATGTCTACTGAGCCCAGAGCCTGCGGCTTCACAGGGAATGTAGAATCATAGAATCGTAGAGTTGGAAGGGACCTCCTGGGCCATCTGGTCCAACCCCCTGCTCAAAGCAGGATTCGCTAAATCACCCCAGACAGATGTCTGTCCAGCCTCTGTTTGAAGACTTCCATTGAAGGAGAGCTCACCACCTCTCGTGGCAGCCTGTTCCACTCATTGATCACTCTAACTGTCAAAAAGTTTTTTCTAATATCTAATCTGTGTCTCCTCCCATTCAGTTTCATCCCATTGCTTCTAGTCTTTCCTTGTGCAAATGAGAATAAAGATGTTCCTTCTACAATGTGACAGCGCTTTAGATATTTGTAGACAGCTATTAAGTCTCCTCTCAGTCTTCTCTTTTGCAAACTAAACATTCCCAAATCCTGCAACCTTTCCTCATAAAACAGGGTTTGCAGACCGGTCACCATTCTGGTCGCTCTTTTCTGAACTTGCTCCAGTTTGTTGAAGTCTTTTTTAAAATGTGGCACCCAAAGCTGGACACAGCATTCCAGATGAGGTCTGACCAAAGAGGAGTAGAGGGCAATAATGACTACACGTTATCTAGACTGTATGCTTCTGTTAATACATCCTAGAATTGCATTTGCCTTTTTTGCTGCTGCATCACACTGTTGACTCATATTCAGTCTGTGATCTATTAGTATGCCCAAGTCTTTTTCACAAGTGCTGTCACTTAGCCCTATTCCTCCCATTCTGTATATGCTTTTTTCATTTTTATTGCCCAGATGTAGTACTTTGCATTTTTCCCTGTTAAAAAAACATTCTGTTAGTTGATGCCCACTGCTCCAGTTTATTTATATCTTTTTGAATCCTCTCTCTCTTCTCTAGTATTAGCTATCCCTCCTAGCTTTGTGTCATGAGCAAATTTAATTAGTTTACCCTCAATTCCTTCATCTAAATCGTTGATAAAGATGTTGAACAATACAGGGCCCAGGACAGAGCCCTGTGGTACCCCACTTGAGACATTCTTCCAACTGGATCTGCAGCCATTTACGACCACTCTTTGGGTCCGATCACTAAGCCAGTTATGAATCCACCTAACAGTTGCCTTGTCCATTCCGTACCTAATCATTTTTTCAATAAGGATTGTGTGAGATACTTTGTCAAATGCTTTGCTGAAGTCAAGATATACTATATCTACAGCATTTCCTTGATCCACCCAATCAGTGATTCCGTCATAGAAGGAAATTAAGTTAGTCTGACATGACTTATTAGTTACAAACCCATGCTGACTCTGTTTAATCACTTCATTCTTATCCAGGTACTGACATACATGTTGTTTAATAATTGGTTCAAAGATCTTTCCTGGTGTAGAAGTCAGACTCACCGGTCTACAGTATAGTTGCCTGGGTCCACCTTCTTCCCCTTTTTGAAGATAGGAACAACATTTGCTCTTCTCCAGTTTTCTGGGACTTCTCCTGTTCTCCAAGAATTTTCAAAGATTATGGAGAGGGGTTCAAAAATTTCTTCTGCTATTTCCTTCAGTATTCTGGGGCGTAATTCATCTGGACCTGGAGACTTTAATTCATTTAGGTTAGCTAAGTGTTTCCCCACTAGCTTTCTGTTTATAGATATCCTGGATTCTTCTATTCCCTTAATAGCACAGTGAAGAACAGTTGATGTTACATTTCCTTTCTGAGAGAAAACAGATGCAAAATAGGAATTTAAAAGTTCGGCCTTCTCAACATCCTGTCTTACCATTTCATCATTTTCATCCTGTAAAAATCCTATAGCATCTTTGAATTTTCTTTTACTTTTGACATATCCCCAAAATCCTTTATTATTGCTTTTGATGTCTCTTGCAAGCATCAATTCATTGTCAGCTTTAGTAATCTGATTTGTGCCCTGCAGGTTCTGCAGATAGCATTATATTCTTCTTTAAATATGCCTCCCTCTTTCCATTTTATAAACATTTCTTTCTTCCTTTTTAGCATGTGCTTAAGTTTTGTGTTCATCCATTTTGGTTTCCTTAAATACTTCCTATTCTTCCCTCTTTTCGGAATTGTTAACAATTGTGCTTTGAGAATTTCATTTTTCAAGATTTCCCATCCTTCCTGGACATTTTTGTCCTTAAGGATATTTACTTTTGACATATCCCCAAAATCCTTTATTATTGCTTTTGATGTCTCTTGCAAGCCTCAATTCATTGTCAGCTTTAGTAATCTGATTTGTGCCCTGCAGGTTCTGCAGATAGCATTATATTCTTCTTTAAATATGCCTCCCTCTTTCCATTTTAAAAACATTTCTTTCTTCCTTTTTAGCATGTGCTTAAGTTTTGTGTTCATCCATCTTGGTTTCCTTAAATGCTTCCTATTCTTCCCTCTTTTCGGAATTGTTAACAATTGTGCTTTGAGAATTTCATTTTTCAAGATTTCCCATCCTTCCTGGACATTTTTGTCCTTAAGGATATCCAGCCATTGGATCCCTCCAATTCTCTTCTGAATCCCTTAAAATCTGCCTTTCTGAAATCTAACCTTGACGTCTGAGTCTTCACAGGTCTTCCTCCTTTAGTTATCCAAAATTCTAAAATAGCATGGTCGCTACCTCCTAGGGTCCCAGCCACTTTTACCTCCTCAACCATTTCCTCCCTGTTTATACGGATTAGATCCAAGGTAGCAGATCCCCTTGTTTTCTCCCCTACCTTTTGGAAGATAAGGTTGTCAGCAAGAGAGGATAAGAATTTCCTTGACCTGTTAGTTTTGCCTGAGAGAGATTCCCAACAAATGTCTGGATAGTTGAAATCTCCCTTGACAACTATGTCATATTTTTTGGAGAACTTGGCCATTTGATGCATAAAGAGTTCATCCATATCGTCAGCTTGCACAGGCGGCCTGTACTAAATGACTACAATGGTGTCCTTTCCGTTGTTCTCTCCTTGCATTCTTACCCAAACAGTTTCCACAGAACTCCCAGTCTCTGAAGCTTGGATCTCTGTACAGCTATACGCTTCTCTAACACTCAATGCAACATCTCCTCCTCGTCTATCAAGTCTGTTTCTCGCAAATAAGTTGTATCCTTCTTGCCTTGTATTCCAATCATGTGTATCGTCCCACTAAGTTTCAGTGATTCCAATGACATCATATTTCTTTTCCTGTGTTAGTAGTTCCAATTCTCCTTGTTTGTTGCCCATGCTTTGTGCATTACTATAGAAACATTTTAGTTTGTGATTGGTTTCTCTTCTATATCTTTATTATTTAGATTCTTTTGTCTTTGTTCTTCCTTTCCACTTCTAATAGCAGAGTTCTCAATAGCATTTGTCAGGTGTATGGCTTTTTCTGGCCTTTTGCTTCCCTTCCCACATTTTTCTAGTTTAAAGCTCTCCTGATGAGTGTAGCAAGGCGACTTTCAAATACATGTTTTCCAGTCTTCGTAAGGTGCACCCCATCTCTAGCAAGTAGTCCATTGTATAGATAATTCACTCCGTGATCCAGAAATCCAATGTATACTGAGCCCAGAGCCTGCAGCTTCACAGGGAAAGTCTACTGAGCCCAGAGCCTGCAGCTTCACAGGGAATGTCTACTGAGCCCAGAGCCTGCAGCTTCACAGGGAATGTCTACTGAGCCCAGAGCCTGCAGCTTCACAGGGAATGTCTACTGAGCCCAAAGCCTGCAGCTTCACAGGGAATGTCTACTGAGCCCAGAGCCTGCAGCTTAACAGGGAAAGTCTACTGAACCCAGAGCCTGCAGCTTAACAGGGAAAGTCTACTGAGCCCAGAGCCTGCAGCTTCACAGGGAATGTCTACTGAGCCCAGAGCCTGCAGCTTCACAGGGAATGTCTACTGAGCCCAGAGCCTGCAGCTTCACAGGGAATGTCTACTGAGCCCAGAGCCTGCAGCTTCACAGGGAAAGTCTACTGAGCCCAGAGCCTGCAGCTTCACAGGGAAAGTCTACTGAGCCCAGAGCCTGCAGCTTAACAGGGAAAGTTTACTGAGCCCAGAGCCTGCAGCTTAACAGGGAAAGTCTACTGAGCCCAGAGCCTGCAGCTTGACAGGGAAAGTCTACTGAGCCCAGAGCCTGCAGCTTCACAGGAAAAGTCTACTGAGCCCAGAGCCTGCAGCTTCACAGGGAATGTCTACTGAGCCCAGAGCCTGCAGCTTAACAGGGAAAGTCTACTGAGCCCAGAGCCTGCAGCTTAACAGGGAAAGTCTACTGAGCCCAGAGCCTGCAGCTTAACAGGGAAAGTCTACTGAGCCCAGAGGCTGCAGCTTCACAGGGAATGTCTACTGAGCCCAGAGCCTGCAGCTTCACAGGGAAAGTTCACTAGGAGCTTGCAGTTTCACAGTGAATGCTCAATGAGCTCCGAGCTTGCAGCTTCACAGGGAATGCTCTCTGAGCTTAGAGCTTTCATCAGCATAGGGAATGTTCATTGAGGTGAAAGTGCAGTTTAACGGGGATTGCCCATTGTGGCCAGAGTATGCTGCTTCACAGAAAATGTTCGTGGAGTTCAGAGCTTGCAGCTTATTTATTTAGTTTACTTATTTATATAGCGCCATTAATTCCCCAGCACTTTACAGGGAATGATCACTGAGTTCAGAGTGTGCAGCCTCACAGGGAATGCTCACTGAGCTAATAACTTGCAGCTTCACAGGGAATGCCATCTGAGTTCAGAGCCTGCAGCTTCACAAGCAAAGTGTAGCTTGAGTCTTCACATGCAGCCGTTTCATAGAAAGCAGGACTCTGAAAATGAAAAAAATAAAAAATAAAAAATCATTGCCTAAATAAGTCAGCAGCCCCATGCAACCTGAATCTCTTTGGGTGTACACAGGTATGTAAAAAAAATGTTCACAAGTGTTTATACTTTTGGAGAACAGCAGTAAATGGGACAAAATGAAGAAAGAAAAACAATACACAGCTGCAGTGCTGTTGCTCCAGTGGTCCCTGCCACACGTTGTTTACTTCCCTGCAATGATGATATACATGGATGTGACCGCTGCAGCCAATCACTGCTGATTTCACTGACTCTGTGTATTGATCACGATAGTTACCGAAAAGGGGGGGAAGAAAAGACTGACAAGGCCCACTAGAGCATCAGCGCTGCAGCAGCAAGGAATGTTATTGTATCCTTTTTCTTCAGCTGTTACCTGTACATCCCAGCAGTTCACGAAAAAATGGTCATCGTTCCCACCCCTGTTCCTTCCCATCAGTTCACTTGCACTTAGACGTAGGGAGTTACATGATAACCCAATTATCTGTGCAGCCATTGGAGAAGAGCAGTTTATAAAGCGGAATATTTAAGAGATACATTTTGCTAATGGAAGAAACATATTTAACAAACGTGTCCCTCCAAGGACCGGAGAATATTAATGACAGCGCCGCGCTTAATGGATTGCTCCCTTCAAGGAATGGGGTATATTAATGGATGTGACATGTTTAACGGATTAGTTCCTCATAGGAGCAAAATATATTAATGGCAATGACACGTTTAACCGATTATTATCTCTAAGGAGTAGAATGCGGTGGCAACAGCAGAATCTAGAACTGCCGACGTGACTGCCCACGACATGACGGCTCCTCTCTGTAGACGGCTGTCAGCACACGTCTGTCGGATGTTCATTCACAAGCCCAGTGATTCCACACAACGACGTCTACACGATCTGTAAAACGGCCTGCAAATAGTTCTCATGTAATATTAAGAGTCACCTCGCCGTTCAGGTGAAATGCGATGTAGACAAAACGTACTCGTCTCTCATCCCTTACAGTAACGTGAAAGCAAGAGGATGTGTGAAATTACTAAAAAAAAAAATTCATAAACAGCGCCCCTCTTTTCTACAGGCGGTGCCTGGTATTGCAGTTCTGTTCTGTTGATTTGAATGGAGAGAAGCTGCAATACCATACATAGCCCACGGATGAGAGTGGCGCTGTTTCTGGAAAAAAGCAAGAAAATTATTTTACTTATCGAGGTTGGAAAATTTTTCATTGAAAAAAAAATTCAACTTCCTGTTAAGATCCTTATTTTTGCCCCTCGTTTACTCTGACAGCTGTTATGATGTTCTGCAGCAGCTGAGCTGTATTATAATGTTCTGCAGCAGCTGAGTTGTATTATGATGTTCTGCAGCAGCTGAGCTGTATTATAATGTTCTGCAGCAGCTGGGCTGTATTATGAGGTTCTGCAGCAGCTGGGCTGTATTATGAGGTTCTGCAGCAGTTGAGATGTGTTATGATCTGCAGCAGTTGGGGTGTGTAATATGAGGTTCTGCAGCAGCTGAGGTGTATGATGAGGTTCTGCAGCATCTGAGATGTATTATGATGTTCTGTAGCAGCTGGGGTGTATTATGATGTTCTGCAGCAGCTGAGCTGTATTATGATGTTCTGCAGCAGCTGAGTTGTATTATGATGTTCTGAAGCAGCTAGGGTGTGTAGTATGAGGTTCTGCAGCAGCTGGGGTGTGTTATGATGATGTTCTGCAGCAGCTGAGCTGTATTATGAGGTTATGCAGCAGCTGAGTTGTATTATGAGGTTCTGCAGCAGCTGAGCTGTATTATGAGGTTCTGCAGCAGCTGAGCTGTATTATGATGTTCTGCAGCAGCTGAGTTGTATTATGAGGTTCTGCAGCAGTTGAGATGTATTATGATCTGCAGCAGTTGGGGTTTGTAGTATGAGGTTCTGCAGCAGCTGAGGTGTATTATGAGGTTGTGCAGCAGCTGAGGTGTATGAGGAGGTTCAGCATCTGAGATGTATTATGATGTTCTGCAGCAGCTGGGGTGTGTAGTATGAGGTTCTGCAGCAGCTGAGCTGTATTATGAGGTTGTGCAGCAGCTGAGGTGTATGATGAGGTTCTGCAGCAGCTAAGGTGTATTATGAGATTCTGCAGCAGTTGAGCTGTATTATGAGGTTCAGCAGCAGCTGAGGTGTATTGTGTGGTTCAGCAGCAGCTGAGGTGTATTGTGAGGTTCTGCAGCAGCTGAGGTGTATGATGGGGTTCTGAAGCAGCTGATGTGTATTATGAGGTTCAGCAGCTGCAGCTGAGGACTGTGATGGGGTTCTGCAGCAGCTGAGGTGTATTATGAGGTTCTGCAGCAGCTGAGCTGTATTATGAGGTTCTGCAGCAGCTGAGCTGTATTATGATGTTCTGCAGCAGCTGAGTTGTATTATGAGGTTCTGCAGCAGTTGAGATGTATTATGATCTCCAGCAGTTGGGGTTTGTAGTATGAGGTTCTGCAGTAGCTGAGGTGTATTATGAGGTTGTGCAGCAGCTGAGGTGTATGAGGAGGTTCAGCATCTGAGATGTATTATGATGTTCTGCAGCAGCTGGGGTGTGTAGTATGAGGTTCTGCAGCAGCTGAGCTGTATTATGAGGTTGTGCAGCAGCTGAGGTGTATGATGAGGTTCTGCAGCAGCTAAGGTGTATTATGAGATTCTGCAGCAGTTGAGCTGTATTATGAGGTTCAGCAGCAGCTGAGGTGTATTGTGTGGTTCAGCAGCAGCTGAGGTGTATTGTGAGGTTCTGCAGCAGCTGAGGTGTATGATGGGGTTCTGAAGCAGCTGATGTGTATTATGAGGTTCAGCAGCTGCAGCTGAGGACTGTGATGGGGTTCTGCAGCAGCTGAGGTGTATTATGAGGTTCTGCAGCAGCTGAGGTCTGTGATGAGGCTCTGCAGCAGCTGGGGTGTATGACGGGGTTCTGCAGCAGCTGAGGTGTATGATGAGGTTCTGGAGCAGCTGAGGTCTGTGATGAGGTTCTGCAGCAGCTGAGGTCTGTGATGAGGTTCTGCAGCAACTGGGGTGTATGACGGGGTTCCGCAGCAGCTGAGGTGTATGATGAGGTTCTGGAGCAGCTGAGGTCTGTGATGAGGTTCTGCAGCAGCTGAGGTCTGTGATGAGGTTCTGCAGCAGTTGGTGTGTATGAGCAGTGCCTTGACATCTTGCAGGTATTGACCGGTGGATGTTTCTGCTCCTCTAGGACAGACAGATATTATCCTCTCATGGGTGGGCCGCCATGCTGCCCCCGCCTCGGCTGATATTGTGCTCTCATCCATTCTCGTTAATAATCAGACACCAATGTCTCCGGGCTCATTATTTATAGGGAGTAATCAATGCTTAATAATGTGTCTGTGCCAAACTACCTGACCTGTAATAAAGGGAGAATATATTCATCAAGATGAGATTACAGAGCTGCAGGGAAGAGGATGACGCTGACCACGGGGACAATCCTGACCCTCCTGTCGGCACAAATAGTAATGAACGTTACCGCTGCGCCCTGGATATTATTTACTGCGAACAGCGCCACACATCTGGTTGTGGCTGTGCCTGGTACTGCGGCTCAGAGCAACTGGGTCGCATTCAAGTGAATGAGGCTGAACTGCAGTACCAGGTGCTGCCACTACCAGATGTGTGGCCTCAGCTTACACCATGGTCCCATGTAGTGGCACGATTGCTTCCTGCGCTGGGACACTTTGGGGTCCGCACTTATTGGTCCCTTTTCGAAGGTGACTTTATTCCCCTTCTGCTTCAGTCTTGGAATTGCCCATCATTGTTTATCCAGAGTGTGTGCAGCGAGGAGAGATAGCGGGCGATGTACACAGCGATCCCCCCGCGAGCTCTGGCGGACGAGATAGACAGCCCACTGACGCCGCCGCCGCGCAGATAAGGACGGATCGTGTCAGTAACTTCATAAACTCGACCATCGCCGCCTTCAACAGCAACATCAAGTCTGCTCTGGGGGAAAAAAAAAACAAAAACCCGTATCCGACCGAATGTGTAAAATAGCAGCGCCATAATATGTTCTCATTAACCCCTGCATTACCAGCGTTCGTTTTTGCGCTCCTGTGTAAGAAGCGTAATTTTCTATTCATTTTGCCACTGACGTTGAATTCTTTGTTTGTTTGTTTGATTCTGCAGGGAGAGTTGCGTTTTTTTATGACAACATTGACTTCATCATAAGGCTGTGTGCACACGCCGCGGATTCACCTGCGGGTTTTTCCACTCAGATCCGCAGGTAAAACCGCAGGTAAAGTGAGCTGCGGTTTTCCTGCGGATTAGCCCTGCGGTTTCCCACTTCTACTATGTTAAAGGTGTGAAATCGCTGCGGAATCCGCACAAACAATTGACATGCTGCGGTTTGTAAACTGCAGCAAAACCGCGCGGAAAAAACTGTACCATGTCTGCAGAACTGCTGCGTTTCCGCAGAGCCAAAACCGCAGCGGAACCGCAGCAGAATCCGCACTAAAACAGTCTGAGAAACAATTAAAAAAAATGTGGTTCTTCAGGTCAGTACCTTTGAGGCGATGACAACGTTTTGTGTTTTGTTTTTTTTTAATTGGTTAATAAAAATTCTAAATTTTGTGAAAAAATAAAAATTCTTTTTGTGTCGACGTTTTCTAAGACCAGTAACTTTTTGTTTTTTTAAAAATTTTTTCCCACAGATGGAGTTGTGGGAGAACTTGTTTTTTTTGCGTGGTGAGAAGACGTTTTTATTGCTACTCTTGAGGTACGTGACATGTTTGGATCACTTGTTACTTAATGTTGTTGGTTAAGTGCAGAGAAAATCGGCGATTGTGGCGTCTACTTTTCTGGCCTGACCACATTTGGTGCCCGGAGAGGATGGCTTTATAGTGTAGAATGCTTTTGTGGATGCGGCGACGCTGAGCGTTTACTTTTCCCATCTTCTTAATGTCTATTTTTAAAGGGAGAAAAGGAAGCGAAATGGAATTTGTGAAGTTTTTCTCGCTCCTTGTTCATATTTTTTTTTACACTTTCCTTCTTTTTACTTTTCTTGAACTTGTAATCATTTGATCACTTTCTGTATGTACTAGAATCTCGCTAGGACTTGACAGGAAGACCAACATAACACCCTGTAATCACCCACACGGTACCCTGTAATCACCCACACGGTACCCTGTAATCACCCACACGGTACCCTGTAATCACCCACACGGTACCCTGTAATCACCCACGCGGTACCCCGTAATCACCCACACAGTACTCTGCAATCACCCACACGGTACCCCATAATCACCCACAGTGTACCCTGTAATCACCCACACGGTACCCCATTATCACCCACAGTGTACCCTGTAATCACTCACACGGTACCCTGTAATTACCCACACAATACTCTGTAATCACCCACACTATAACACAATACTCTGTAATCACCCACACTATACCCTGTAATCACCCACACGGTACCCTGTAATTACCCACACAGTACTCTGCAATCACCCACACGGTACCCCATAATCACCCACAGTGTACCCTGTAATCACCCACACGGTACCCCATTATCACCCACAGTGTACCCTGTAATCACTCACACGGTACCCTGTAATTACCCACACAATACTCTGTAATCACCCACACTATTCCCTGTAATCACTCACACGGTACCCTGTAATCACCCACACAGTACTCTGTAATCACCCACACGGTACCCCGTAATGACCCACACGGTACCCCATAATCACCCACAGTGTACCCTGTAATCACCCACACGGTACCCTGTAATCACCAACATAGTACTCTGTAATCACCCACACAATACTCTGTAATCACCCACACTATACCCTGTAATCACTCACACGGTACCCTGTAATCACCCACACAATACACTGTAATCACCCACACTATACCCTGTAATCACTCACACGGTACCCTGTAATCACCCACACAATACTCTGTAATCACCCACGCAATACTCTGTAATCACCCACGCAATACTCTGTAATCACCCACACGGTACTCCGTAATCACCCACACTATACCCTGTAATCACCCACACGGTACTCCATAATCACCCACACTATATCCTGTAATCGCTCACACAGTACCCTGTAATCACCCACACAGTACTCTGTAATCACCCACGCGATACTCTGTAATTACCCACACAATACTCTGTAATCACCCACACGGACACGGTACTCTGTAATCACCCACACAGTACTCTGTAATCACCCACATGGTACTCTGTAATCACCCACACGGTACCCTGTAATCATCCACACGGTACCCTGTAATCACCCACGCGATACTCTGTAATCACCCACACGGTACTCTGTAACCACCCACACGATACTCTGTAATCACCCACACGGTACCCTGTAATCACCCACAATGTACCCTGTAATCGATCTACACAGTACTCTGTACTCACCGACGTGGTACCGCGTAATCAAACACGCGGTACCCCATAATCACCCACACAGCATTCTGTAATTTCTCACACGGTACCCCCGAAATCACCCACACTGTACCCTGTAATCAAACGCGCGCTACCCCATAATCACTCACACAGTACTTTGTAATTACTCACAAGGTACCCTGTAATCATCAACACAGTACTCTGTAATCACCAACACAATACCCTGTAATTACCCACACAATACTCTGTAATCACCCAAACAATACTCTGTAATCACCCACACAATACCCTGTAATTACCCACACAATACTCTGTAATCACTCACACGGTATCCTGTAATCACCCACACAATACTCTGTAATCACCCACACTGTACCCTGTAATCACCCACACGGTACTCTGTAATCACCCACACAGTACTCTGTAATCCCCCACACAATACTCTGTAATCACCCACACAATACTCTGTAATCACCCACACAATACTCTCTAATCACCCACACAATACTCTCTAATCACCCACACAGTACTCTGTAATTACCCACATGGTACTCTGTAATCACCCACACAGTACTCTGTAATTACCCACATGGTACCCTGTAATCATCAACACAGTACTCTGTAATCACCCACACAATACCCTGTAATTACCCACATGGTACCCTGTAATCACCCACACAATACTCTGTAATCACCCACACTGTACCCTGTAATCACCCACACAGTACTCTGTAATCACCCACACAGTACTCTGTAATCACCCACACAATACTCTCTAATCACCCACACAATACTCTGTAATCACCCACACAGTACTCTGTAATTACCCACATGGTACCCTGTAATCATCAACACAGTACTCTGTAATCACCCACACAATACTCTGCAATCACCCACGCAATACCCTGTAATCACTCACACAATACTCTGTAATCACCCAAACAATACTCTGTAATCACCCACACAATACCCTGTAATTACTCACACAATACTATGGAATCACCCACACTATACCCTGTGATCACTCACACAATACTCTGTAATCACCCACACAATACTCTGTAATCACCCACACTGTACCCTGTAATCACCCACACAATACTCTGTAATCACCCACACAATAATCTGTAATCACCCACACAATACCCTGTAATTACCCACACAATACTCTGTAATCACCCACACTATACCCTGTAATCACTCACACAATACTCTGTAATCACCCACGCAATACCCTGTAATCACCCACACTATACCCTGTAATCACCCACACTATACCCTGTAATCACCCACACTATACCCTGTAATCACCCACACTATACCCTGTAATCACCCACACTATACCCTGTAATCACTCACACTATACCCTGTAATCACTCACACGGTACCCTGTAATCACCCACACGGTACTCCGTAATCACCCACACTATATCCTGTAATCACCCACACAGTACTCTGTAATCACCCACACAATACCCTGTAATTACCCACACAATACTCTGTAATCACCCACACTATACCCGGTAATCACTCACACAATACCCTGTAATCACCCACACAATACTCTGTAATCACCCACACAATACCCTGTAATCACCCACACAATACCCTGTAATCACCCACACGGTACTCCGTAATCACCCACACAGTACTCTGTAATCACCCACACAATACCCTGTAATTACCCACACAATACTCTGTAATCACCCACACTATACCCGGTAATCACTCACACAATACCCTGTAATCACCCACACAATACTCTGTAATCACCCACACAATACTCTGTAATCACCCACACAATACCCTGTAATCACCCACACGGTACTCCGTAATCACCCACACGGTACTCTGTAATCACCCACACAATACTCTGTAATCACCCACACAATACTCTGTAATCACCCACACAGTACTCTGTAAACACCCACACAGTACTCTGTAATTACCCACACAATACTCTGTAATTACCCACACGGTACTCTGTAATCACCCACACAGTACTCTGTAATCACCCACGCAATACCTTGTAATTACCCACACAATACCCTGTAATTACCCACACAATACTCTGTAATCACCCACACAATGCTCTGTAATCACCCACACAATACTCTGTAATCACCCACGCAATACCCTGTAATCACCCACACAGTAGTCTGTAATCACCCACGCAATACCCTGTAATCACCCACACGGTACTCTTTAATCACCCACACAGTACTCTGTAATCACCCACACAATACTCTGTAATCACTCACACAATACCCTGTAATTACCCACACAATACCCTGTAATCACCCACGCAATACCCTGTAATCACCCACGCAATACCCTGTAATCACCCACACTATACCCTGTAATCACTCGCACAATACTCTGTAATCACCCACACAATACTCTGTAATCACCCACACAATACCCTGTAATTACCCACACAATACTCTGTAATCACCCACACTATACCCTGTAATCACTCACACGGTACCCTGTAATCACCCACACAATACTCTGTAATCACCCACACAATACCCTGTAATCACCCACACAATACTCTGTAATCACCCACACTATACCCTGTAATCACTCACACGGTACCCTGTAATCACTCACACGGTACCCTGTAATCACCCACACAGTACTCTGTAATCACCCACACAATACTCTGTAATCACCCATACAATACTCTCTAATCACCCACACAATACTCTCTAATCACCCACACAATACTCTGTAATCACCCACATAGTACTCTGTAATTACCCACACGGTACTCTGTAATCACCCACACAGTACTCTGTAATTACCCACACTATACCCTGTAATCACTCACACAATACTCTGTAATCACCCACACAATACTCTGTAATCACCCACACAATACCCTGTAATTACCCACACAATACCCTGTAATCACCCACACTATACCCTGTAATCACTCACACGGTACCCTGTAATCACCCACACAATACTCTGTAATCACCCACACAATACCCTGTAATTACCCACACAATACCCTGTAATCACTCACACTATACCCTGTAATCACTCACACGGTACCCTGTAATCACCCACACGGGACTCTGTAATAACCCACACGGGACTCTGTAATCACCCACACAATACTCTGTAATCACCCACACGGTACTCTGTAATCACCCACACGGTACTCTGTAATCACCCACACAGTACTCTGTAATCACCCACACAATACTCTGTTATCACCCACACCGTACCCTGTAATCACCGACACAATACTCTGTAATCACCCACACAGTACTCTGTAATCACCCACACAATACTCTGTAATCACCCACACAGTACCCTGTAATCACCCACACAGTACTCTGTAATAACGCACACGGTACTCTGTAATCACCCACACAATACTCTGTAATCACCCACACAGTACCCTGTAATCACCCACACAGTACTCTGTAATAACGCACACGGTACTCTGTAATCACCCACACGGTACTCTGTAATCACCCACACAGTACTCTGTAATCACCCACACAGTACTCTGTAATCACCCACACAGTACTCTGTAATCACCCACACAGTATTCTGTAATCACCCACACAATACTCTGTAATCACCCACACAATACTCTGTAATCACCCACACGGTACTCTGTAATTACCCACACGGTACTCTGTAATTACCCACACAATACTCTGTAATCACCCACACTATACCCTGTGATCACTCACACGGTACCCTGTAATCACCCACACTGTACCCTGTAATCACCCACACGGTACTCTGTAATCACCCACACGGTACTCTGTAATCACCCACACGGTACTCTGTAATCACCCACACAGTACTCTGTAATCACCCACACAGTACTCTGTAATCACCCACACAATACTCTGTAATCACCCACACTATACCCTGTAATCACTCACACAATACTCTGTAATCACCCACACAATACCCTGTAATTACCCACACAATACTCTGTAATCACCCACACTATACCCTGTAATTACCCACACAATACTCTGTAATCACCCACACGGTACCCTGTAATCACCCACACAGTACTCTGTAATCACCCACACAGTACTCTGTAATCACCCACGCAATACCCTGTAATTACCCACGCAATACCCTGTAATCACCCACACAATACCCTGTAATCACCCACACAATACCCTGTAATTAACTAGACAATACTCTGTAATCATCCACACAATACTCTGTAATCACCCACACAGTACTCTGTAATCACCCACACAATACTCTGTAATCACCCACACTATACCCTGTAATCACTCACACAGTACTCTGTAATCACCCACACGGTACCTCATAATCACCCACGCGATACTCTGTAATCACCCACGCAATACCCTGTATTCACCCACACGGTACTCTGTAATCACCCACACGGTACTCTGTAATCACCCACACAATACTCTGTAATCACCCACACAGTACTCTGTAATCACCCACACGGTACCTCATAATCACCCACGCGATACTCTGTAATCACCCACGCGATACTCTGTAATCACCCACACGGTACCTCATAATCACCCACGCGATACTCTGTAATCACCCACACAGTACTCTGTAATCACCCACACGGTACTCTGTAATCACCCACACGGTACCTCATAATCACCCAAACGGTACTCTGTAATCACCCACACAGTACTCTGTAATTACCCACACGATACCCTGTAATCACCCACACGATACTCTGTAATCACCCACACGATACTCTGTAATCACCCACACGGTACCCTGTAATCACCCACACGGTACCCTGTAATCGATCTACACAGTACTCTGTAATCACCGACGTGGTACCGCGTAATCAAACACGCGGTACCCCATAATCACCCACACAGTATTCTGTAATTTCTCACACGGTACCCCCGAAATTACCAACACTGTACCCTGTAATCAAATGCGCTCTACCCCATAATCACTCACACAGTACTTTGTAATTACTCACATGATACCCTGTAATCACCAACACAGTACTCTGTAATCACCCACACAATACTCTGTAATCACCCACACTATACCCTGTAATCACTCACACGGTACCCTGTATTCACCCACACAATACTCTGTAATCACCCACACTATACCCTGTAATCACTCACACAATACTCTGTAATCACCCACACTATACCCTGTAATCACTCACACAATACTCTGTAATCACCCACGCAATACCCTGTAATCACCAACACTATACCCTGTAATCACTCACACAATACCCTGTAATCACCCACACTATACCCTGTAATCACCCACACTATACTCTGTAATCACCCACACTATACCCTGTAATCACCCACGCAATACCCTGTAATCACCCACGCAATACCCTGTAATCACCCACACAATACCCTGTAATCACCCACACAATACTCTGTAATCACCCACACTATACCCTGTAATCACTCACACGGTACCCTGTAATCACTCACACGGTACCCTGTAATCACCCACACAGTACTCTGTAATCACCCACACAATACTCTGTAATCACCCATACAATACTCTCTAATCACCCACACAATACTCTCTAATCACCCACACAATACTCTGTAATCACCCACATAGTACTCTGTAATTACCCACACGGTACTCTGTAATCACCCACACAGTACTCTGTAATTACCCACACTATACCCTGTAATCACTCACACAATACTCTGTAATCACCCACACAATACCCTGTAATTACCCACACAATACTCTGTAATCACCCACACAATACTCTGTAATCACCCACGCAATACCCTGTAATCACCCACACTATACCCTGTAATCACTCACACAATACTCTGTAATCACCCACACAATACTCTGTAATCACCCACTCAATACCCTGTAATTACCCACACTATACCCTGTAATCACCCACACTATACCCTGTAATCACTCACACGGTACCCTGTAATCACCCACACAATACTCTGTAATCACCCACACAATACCCTGTAATTACCCACACAATACCCTGTAATCACCCACACTATACCCTGTAATCACCCACACGGTACCCTGTAATCACCCACACGGTACCCTGTAATCACCCACACGGGACTCTGTAATAACCCACACGGGACTCTGTAATCACCCACACGGTACTCTGTAATCACCCACACTGTACTCTGTAATCACCCACACAGTACTCTGTAATCACCCACACAGTACTCTGTTATCACCCACACCGTACCCTGTAATCACCGACACAATACTCTGTAATCACCCACACAGTACTCTGTAATCACCCACACAATACTCTGTAATCACCCACACAGTACCCTGTAATCACCCACACAGTACTCTGTAATAACGCACACGGTACTCTGTAATCACCCACACAATACTCTGTAATCACCCACACAGTACCCTGTAATCACCCACACAGTACTCTGTAATCACCCACACGGTACTCTGTAATCACCCACACAGTACTCTGTAATCACCCACACAGTACTCTGTAATCACCCACACAGTATTCTGTAATCACCCACACAATACTCTGTAATCACCCACACAATACTCTGTAATCACCCACACGGTACTCTGTAATCACCCACACGGTACTCTGTAATCACCCACACGGTACCTCATAATCACCCAAACGGTACTCTGTAATTACCCACACGGTACTCTGTAATTACCCACACAATACTCTGTAATCACCCACACTATACCCTGTGATCACTCACACGGTACCCTGTAATCACCCACACGGTACTCTGTAATCACCCACACGGTACTCTGTAATCACCCACACGGTACTCTGTAATCACCCACACAATACTCTGTAATCACCCACACAATACTCTGTAATCACCCACACTATACCCTGTAATCACTCACACAATACTCTGTAATCTCCCACACAATACTCTGTAATCACCCACACAATACCCTGTAATTACCCACACAATACTCTGTAATCACCCACACTATACCCTGTAATTACCCACACGGTACCCTGTAATCACCCACACAGTACTCTGTAATCACCCACACAGTACTCTGTAATCACCCACGCAATACCCTGTAATTACCCACGCAATACCCTGTAATCACCCACACAATACCCTGTAATCACCCACACAATACCCTGTAATTAACTACACAATACTCTGTAATCATCCACACAATACTCTGTAATCACCCACACAGTACTCTGTAATCACCCACACAATACTCTGTAATCACCCACACTATACCCTGTAATCACTCACACAGTACTCTGTAATCACCCACACGGTACCTCATAATCACCCACGCGATACTCTGTAATCACCCACACGGTACTCTGTAATCACCCACACAGTACCTCATAATCACCCACGCGATACTCTGTAATCACCCACGCAATACCCTGTATTCACCCACACGGTACTCTGTAATCACCCACACGGTACTCTGTAATCACCCACACAATACTCTGTAATCACCCACACAGTACTCTGTAATCACCCACACGGTACCTCATAATCACCCACGCGATACTCTGTAATCACCCACGCGATACTCTGTAATCACCCACACGGTACCTCATAATCACCCACGCGATACTCTGTAATCACCCACACAGTACTCTGTAATCACCCACACGGTACTCTGTAATCACCCACACGGTACCTCATAATCACCCAAACGGTACTCTGTAATCACCCACACAGTACTCTGTAATTACCCACACGATACCCTGTAATCACCCACACGATACTCTGTAATCACCCACACGATACTCTGTAATCACCCACACGGTACCCTGTAATCACCCACACGGTACCCTGTAATCACCCACACGGTACCCTGTAATCGATCTACACAGTACTCTGTAATCACCGACGTGGTACCGCGTAATCAAACACGCGGTACCCCATAATCACCCACACAGTATTCTGTAATTTCTCACACGGTACCCCCGAAATTACCAACACTGTACCCTGTAATCAAATGCGCTCTACCCCATAATCACTCACACAGTACTTTGTAATTACTCACATGATACCCTGTAATCACCAACACAGTACTCTGTAATCACCCACACAATACTCTGTAATCACCCACACTATACCCTGTAATCACTCACACGGTACCCTGTATTCACCCACACAATACTCTGTAATCACCCACACTATACCCTGTAATCACTCACACAATACTCTGTAATCACCCACACTATACCCTGTAATCACTCACACAATACTCTGTAATCACCCACGCAATACCCTGTAATCACCAACACTATACCCTGTAATCACTCACACAATACCCTGTAATCACCCACACTATACCCTGTAATCACCCACACTATACTCTGTAATCACCCACACTATACCCTGTAATCACCCACGCAATACCCTGTAATCACCCACGCAATACCCTGTAATCACCCACACAATACTCTGTAATCACCCACACAATACCCTGTAATCACCCACACAATACTCTGTAATCACCCACACTATACCCTGTAATCACTCACACGGTACCCTGTAATCACTCACACGGTACCCTGTAATCACCCACACAGTACTCTGTAATCACCCACACAATACTCTGTAATCACCCATACAATACTCTCTAATCACCCACACAATACTCTCTAATCACCCACACAATACTCTGTAATCACCCACATAGTACTCTGTAATTACCCACACGGTACTCTGTAATCACCCACACAGTACTCTGTAATTACCCACACTATACCCTGTAATCACTCACACAATACTCTGTAATTACCCACACAATACTCTGTAATCACCCACACAATACTCTGTAATCACCCACGCAATACCCTGTAATCACCCACACTATACCCTGTAATCACTCACACAATACTCTGTAATCACCCACACAATACTCTGTAATCACCCACTCAATACCCTGTAATTACCCACACTATACCCTGTAATCACCCACACTATACCCTGTAATCACTCACACGGTACCCTGTAATCACCCACACAATACTCTGTAATCACCCACACAATACCCTGTAATTACCCACACAATACCCTGTAATCACCCACACTATACCCTGTAATCACCCACACGGTACCCTGTAATCACCCACACGGTACCCTGTAATCACCCACACGGGACTCTGTAATAACCCACACGGGACTCTGTAATCACCCACACGGTACTCTGTAATCACCCACACTGTACTCTGTAATCACCCACACAGTACTCTGTAATCACCCACACAGTACTCTGTTATCACCCACACCGTACCCTGTAATCACCGACACAATACTCTGTAATCACCCACACAGTACTCTGTAATCACCCACACAATACTCTGTAATCACCCACACAGTACCCTGTAATCACCCACACAGTACTCTGTAATAACGCACACGGTACTCTGTAATCACCCACACAATACTCTGTAATCACCCACACAGTACCCTGTAATCACCCACACAGTACTCTGTAATCACCCACACGGTACTCTGTAATCACCCACACGGTACTCTGTAATCACCCACACAGTACTCTGTAATCACCCACACAGTATTCTGTAATCACCCACACAATACTCTGTAATCACCCACACAATACTCTGTAATCACCCACACGGTACTCTGTAATCACCCACACGGTACTCTGTAATCACCCACACGGTACCTCATAATCACCCAAACGGTACTCTGTAATTACCCACACGGTACTCTGTAATTACCCACACAATACTCTGTAATCACCCACACTATACCCTGTGATCACTCACACGGTACCCTGTAATCACCCACACGGTACTCTGTAATCACCCACACGGTACTCTGTAATCACCCACACGGTACTCTGTAATCACCCACACAATACTCTGTAATCACCCACACAATACTCTGTAATCACCCACACTATACCCTGTAATCACTCACACAATACTCTGTAATCTCCCACACAATACTCTGTAATCACCCACACAATACCCTGTAATTACCCACACAATACTCTGTAATCACCCACACTATACCCTGTAATTACCCACACGGTACCCTGTAATCACCCACACAGTACTCTGTAATCACCCACACAGTACTCTGTAATCACCCACGCAATACCCTGTAATTACCCACGCAATACCCTGTAATCACCCACACAATACCCTGTAATCACCCACACAATACCCTGTAATTAACTACACAATACTCTGTAATCATCCACACAATACTCTGTAATCACCCACACAGTACTCTGTAATCACCCACACAATACTCTGTAATCACCCACACTATACCCTGTAATCACTCACACAGTACTCTGTAATCACCCACACGGTACCTCATAATCACCCACGCGATACTCTGTAATCACCCACACGGTACTCTGTAATCA
The DNA here is from genome assembly GCF_039654945.1 of Dendrobates tinctorius. NCBI lineage: Eukaryota > Metazoa > Chordata > Amphibia > Anura > Dendrobatidae > Dendrobates > Dendrobates tinctorius. The sequence continues at coordinate 2,846,405 of NW_027361792.1, forward strand.
CCCACACAGTACCTCATAATCACCCACGCGATACTCTGTAATCACCCACGCAATACCCTGTATTCACCCACACGGTACTCTGTAATCACCCACACGGTACTCTGTAATCACCCACACAATACTCTGTAATCACCCACACAGTACTCTGTAATCACCCACACGGTACCTCATAATCACCCACGCGATACTCTGTAATCACCCACGCGATACTCTGTAATCACCCACACGGTACCTCATAATCACCCACGCGATACTCTGTAATCACCCACACAGTACTCTGTAATCACCCACACGGTACTCTGTAATCACCCACACGGTACCTCATAATCACCCAAACGGTACTCTGTAATCACCCACACAGTACTCTGTAATTACCCACACGATACCCTGTAATCACCCACACGATACTCTGTAATCACCCACACGATACTCTGTAATCACCCACACGGTACCCTGTAATCACCCACACGGTACCCTGTAATCACCCACACGGTACCCTGTAATCGATCTACACAGTACTCTGTAATCACCGACGTGGTACCGCGTAATCAAACACGCGGTACCCCATAATCACCCACACAGTATTCTGTAATTTCTCACACGGTACCCCCGAAATTACCAACACTGTACCCTGTAATCAAATGCGCGCTACCCCATAATCACTCACACAGTACTTTGTAATTACTCACACGATACCCTGTAATCACCAACACAGTACTCTGTAATCACCCACACAATACTCTGTAATCACCCACACTATACCCTGTAATCACTCACACGGTACCCTGTATTCACCCACACAATACTCTGTAATCACCCACACTATACCCTGTAATCACTCACACAATACTCTGTAATCACCCACACTATACCCTGTAATCACTCACACAATACTCTGTAATCACCCACGCAATACCCTGTAATCACCAACACTATACCCTGTAATCACTCACACAATACCCTGTAATCACCCACACTATACCCTGTAATCACCCACACTATACTCTGTAATCACCCACACTATACCCTGTAATCACCCACGCAATACCCTGTAATCACCCACACAATACTCTGTAATCACCCACACAATACCCTGTAATCACCCACACAATACCCTGTAATCACCCACACTATACCCTGTAATCACCCACACTATACCCTGTAATCACTCACACGGTACCCTGTAATCACCCACACGGTACTCCGTAATCACCCACACTATATCGTGTAATCACCCACACAGTACTCTGTAATCACCCACACAATACCCTGTAATTACCCACACAATACTCTGTAATCACCCACACTATACCCTGTAATCACTCACACAATACTCTGTAATCACCCACACAATACTCTGTAATCACCCACACAATACCCTGTAATTACCCACACAATACTCTGTAATCACCCACACAATACCCTGTAATCACCCACACAATACCCTGTAATCACCCACACAGTACTCCGTAATCACCCACACAGTACTCCGTAATCACCCACACAGTACTCCGTAATCACCCACATGGTACTCTGTAATCACCCACACAATACTCTGTAATCACCCACACAATACTCTGTAATCACCCACGCAATACTCTGTAATCACCCACACAATACCCTGTAATCACCCACACAATACTCTGTAATCACCCACACAATACTCTGTAATCACCCACACAGTACTCTGTAATCACCCACACAATACTCTGTAATCACCCACACTATACCCTGTAATCACTCACACAATACTCTGTAATCTCCCACACAATACTCTGTAATCACCCACACTATACCCTGTAATTACCCACACAATACTCTGTAATCACCCACACGGTTCCCTGTAATCACCCACACGGTACTCTGTAATCACCCACACAGTACTCTGTAATCACCCACGCAATACCCTGTAATTACCCACGCAATACCCTGTAATCACCCACACAATACCCTGTAATCACCCACACAATACCCTGTAATTAACTACACAATACTCTGTAATCACCCACACGGTACCCTGTAATCACCCACGCGATACTTTGTAATCACCCACACAATACTCTGTAATCACCCACACGGTACTCTGTAATCACCCACACGGTACCCTGTAATCACCCACGCGATACTCTGTAATCACCCACACGGTACTCTGTAATCACCCACACAATACTCTGTAATCACCCACACAGTACTCGGTAATCACCCACACGGTACCTCATAATCACCCACGCTATACTCTGTAATCACCCACATGGTACTCTGTAATCACCCACGCGATACTTTGTAATCACCCACACAATACTCTGTAATCACCCACACGGTACTCTGTAATCACCCACACGGTACCCTGTAATCACCCACGCGATACTCTGTAATCACCCACACGGTACTCTGTAATCACCCACACAATACTCTGTAATCACCCACACAGTACTCGGTAATCACCCACACGGTACCTCATAATCACCCACGCTATACTCTGTAATCACCCACACGGTACTCTGTAATCACCCACACAGTACTCTGTAATCACCCACACAGTACTCTGTAATCACCCATGCGATACTCTGTAATCACCCACACGGTACCTCATAATCACCCACGCGATACTCTGTAATCACCCACACAGTACTCTGTAATCACCCACACGGTACTCTGTAATTACCCACATGATACTCTGTAATCACCCACGCGATACTTTGTAATCACCCACACAATACTCTGTAATCACCCACACGGTACTCTGTAATCACCCACACGGTACCCTGTAATCACCCACGTGATACTCTGTAATCACCCACACGGTACTCTGTAATCACCCACACAATACTCTGTAATCACCCACACAGTACTCTGTAATCACCCACACGGTACCTCATAATCACCCACGCGATACTCTGTAATCACCCACACGGTACTCTGTAATCACCCACACGGTACTCTGTAATCACCCACACGGTACTCTGTAATCACCCACGCGATACTCTGTAATCACCCACACGGTACCTCATAATCACCCACGCGATACTCTGTAATTACCCACACAATACTCTGTAATCACCCACACTATACCCTGTAATCACTCACACAATACCCTGTAATCACCCACACAATACTCTGTAATCACCCACACAATACTCTGTAATCACCCACACAATACCCTGTAATTACTCACACAATACTCTGTAATCACCCACACAATACTCTGTAATCACCCACACTATACCCTGTAATCACTCACACAATACCCTGTAATCACCCACACAATACTCTGTAATCACCCACACAATACTCTGTAATCACCCACACAATACCCTGTAATTACTCACACAATACTCTGTAATCACCCACACAATACTCTGTAATCACCCACGCAATACCCTGTAATCACCCACACAATACTCTGTAATCACCCACACAATACTCTGTAATCACCCACACAATACCCTGTAATCACCCACACAATACTCTGTAATCACCCACACTATACCCTGTAATCACTCACACGGTACCCTGTAATCACCCACACAATACTCTGTAATCACCCACACAATACCCTGTAATTACCCACACAATACTCTGTAATCAGCCACACGGTACCCTGTAATCACCCACACAGTACTCTGTAATCACCCACACAATACTCTGTAATCACCCACACAATACTCTCTAATCACCCACACAATACTCTCTAATCACCTACACAATACTCTCTAATCACCCACACAATACTCTGTAATTACCCACATGGTACTCTGTAATCACCCACACAGTACTCTGTAATTACCCACATGGTACCCTGTAATCATCAACACAGTGCTCTGTAATCACCCACGCAATACCCTGTAATTACCCACACAATACTCTGTAATCACCCACACTATACACTGTAATCACCCACACAATACCCTGTAATTACCCACACAATACCCTGTAATTACCCACACAATACCCTGTAATCACTAACATGGTACCCTGTAATCACCCACACAATACTCTGTAATCACCCACACTGTACCATGTAATCACCCACACGGTACTCTGTAATCACCCACACAGTACTCTCTAATCACCCACACAGTACTCTCTAATCACCCACACAATACTCTCTAATCACTCACACAATACTCTCTAATCACCCACACAGTACTCTGTAATTACCCACATGGTACCCTGTAATCATCAACACAGTGCTCTGTAATCACCCACATGGTACTCTGTAATCACCCACGCGATACTTTGTAATCACCCACACAATACTCTGTAATCACCCACACGGTACTCTGTAATCACCCACACGGTACCCTGTAATCACCCACGCGGTACTCTGTAATCACCCACACGGTACTCTGTAATCACCCACACGGTACTCTGTAATCACCCACACAGTACTCTGTAATCACCCACACGGTACCTCATAATCACCCACGCGATACTCTGTAATCACCCACACGGTACTCTGTAATCACCCACACGGTACTCTGTAATCACCCACGCGATACTCTGTAATCACCCACACGGTACCTCATAATCACCCACGCGATACTCTGTAATCACCCACACGGTACTCTGTAATCACCCACACGGTACTCTGTAATCACCCACACGGTACTCTGTAATCACCCACACGGTACTCTGTAATCACCCACGCAATACCCTGTAATCACCCACGCAATACCCTGTAATCACCCACGCAATACCCTGTAATCACCCACACAATACCCTGTAATCACCCACACGATACCCTGTAATTAACTACACAATACTCTGTAATCACCCACACAATACTCTGTAGTCACCCACACAATACTCTGTAATTACCCACATGGTACTCTGTAATCACCCACGCGATACTTTGTAATCACCCACACAATACTCTGTAATCACCCACACGGTACTCTGTAATCACCCACACGGTACCCTGTAATCACCCACGCGATACTCTGTAATCACCCACACGGTACTCTGTAATCACCCACACAATACTCGGTAATCACCCACACAGTACTCGGTAATCACCCACACGGTACTTCATAATCACCCACGCTATACTCTGTAATCACCCACACGGTACTCTGTAATCACCCACACAGTACTCTGTAATCACCCACGCGATACTCTGTAATCACCCACACGGTACCTCATAATCACCCACGAGATACTCTGTAATCACCCACACAGTACTCTGTAATCACCCACACGGTACTCTGTAATCACCCACACGGTACTCTGTAATCACCCACGCGATACTCTGTAATCAACCACACGGTACCTCATAATCACCCACGCGATACTCTGTAATTACCCACACAATACTCGGTAATCACCCACACTATACCCTGTAATCACTCACACAATACCCTGTAATCACCCACACAATACTCTGTAATCACCCACATAATACTCTGTAATCACCCACATAATACCCTGTAATCACCCACACAATACTCTGTAATCACCCACACAATACTCTGTAATCACCCACGCAATACCCTGTAATCACCCACGCGGTACTCTGTAATCACCCACACGGTACTCTGTAATCACCCACACAATACTCTGTAATCACCCACACAGTACTCTGTAATCACCCACACAATACCCTGTAATTACCCACACAATACTCTGTAATCACCCACACTATACCCTGTAATCACTCACACAATACTCTGTAATCTCCCACACAATACTCTGTAATCACCCACACAATACCCTGTAATCACCCACACAATACCCTGTAATCACCCACACTATACCCTGTAATCACTCACACGGTACCCTGTAATCACCCACACAATACTCTGTAATCACCCACACAATACCCTGTAATTACCCACACAATACCCTGTAATCACCCACACGGTACCCTGTAATCACCCACACAGTACTCTGTAATCACCCACACAGTACTCTGTAATCACCCACGCAATACCCTGTAATCACCCACGCAATACCCTGTAATCACCCACACAATACCCTGTAATCACCCACACAATACCCTGTAATTAACTACACAATACTCTGTAATCACCCACACAGTACTCTGTAATTACCCACATGGTACTCTGTAATCACCCAAGCGATACTTTGTAATCACCCACACAATACTCTGTAATCACCCACACGGTACTCTGTAATCACCCACACGGTACCCTGTAATCACCCACGCCATACTCTGTAATCACCCACACGGTACTCTGTAATCACCCACACAGTACTCGGTAATCACCCACACGGTAACCTGTAATCACCCACGCTATACTCTGTAATCACCCACACGGTACTCTGTAATCACCCACACAGTACTCTGTAATCACCCACGCGATACTCTGTAATCACCCACACGGTACTCTGTAATCACCCACACAGTACCCTGTAATCACCCACGCCATACTCTGTAATCACCCACACAATACTCTGTAATCACCCACACAGTACTCGGTAATCACCCACACAGTACCCTGTAATCACCCACGCTATACTCTGTAATCACCCACACGGTACTCTGTAATCACCCACACAGTACTCTGTAATCACCCACGCGATACTCTGTAATCACCCACACGGTACTCTGTAATCACCCACACGGTACTCTGTAATCACCCACGCTATACTCTGTAATCACCCACACGGTACTCTGTAATCACCCACACGGTACTCTGTAATCACCCACACGGTACTCTGTAATCACCCACGCGATACTCTGTAATCACCCACACGGTACTCTGTAATCACCCACGCGATACTCTGTAATCACCCACGCTATACTCTGTAATCACCCACACGGTACTCTGTAATCACCCACACAGTACTCTGTAATCACCCACGCGATACTCTGTAATCACCCACACGGTACCTCATAATCACCCACGCGATACTCTGTAATCACCCACACAGTACTCTGTAATCACCCACACGGTACTCTGTAATTACCCACATGGTACTCTGTAATCACCCACGTGATACTTTGTAATCACCCACACAATACTCTGTAATCACCCACACGGTACTCTGTAATCACCCACACGGTACCCTGTAATCACCCACGCGATACTCTGTAATCACCCACACGGTACTCTGTAATCACCCACACAATACTCTGTAATCACCCACACAGTACTCTGTAATCACCCACACGGTACTCTGTAATCACCCACACGGTACTCTGTAATCACCCACACGGTACTCTGTAATCACCCACACAGTACTCTGTAATCACCCACGCGATACTCTGTAATCACCCACACGGTACCTCATAATCACCCACGCGATACTCTGTAATTACCCACACAATACTCTGTAATCACCCACACTATACCCTGTAATCACTCACACAATACCCTGTAATCACCCACACAATACTCTGTAATCACCCACACAATACTCTGTAATCACCCACACAATACCCTGTAATTACTCACACAATACTCTGTAATCACCCACACAATACTCTGTAATCACCCACGCAATACCCTGTAATCACCCACACAGTACTCTGTAATCACCCACACTATACCCTGTAATCACTCACACAATACTCTGTAATCACCCACACAATACTCTGTAATCACACACACAATACCCTGTAATTACCCACACAATACTCTGTAATCACCCACACTATACCCTGTAATCACTCACACGGTACCCTGTAATCACCCACACAATACTCTGTAATCACCCACACAATACCCTGTAATTACCCACACAATACTCTGTAATCACCCACACGGTACCCTGTAATCACCCACACAGTACTCTGTAATCACCCACACAATACTCTGTAATCACCCACACAATACTCTCTAATCACCCACACAATACTCTCTAATCACCCACACAGTACTCTGTAATTACCCACATGGTACTCTGTAATCACCCACACAGTACTCTGTAATTACCCACATGGTACCCTGTAATCATCAACACAGTGCTCTGTAATCACCCACACAATACCCTGTAATTACCCACACAATACTCTGTAATCACCCACACTATACACTGTAATCACCCACACAATACCCTGTAATTACCCACACAATACTCTATAATCACCCACACTATACCGTGTAATCACTAACATGGTACCCTGTAATCACCCACACAATACTCTGTAATCACCCACACTGTACCCTGTAATCACCCACACGGTACTCCGTAATCACCCACACAGTACTCTGTAATCACCCACACAGTACTCTGTAATCACCCACACAATACTCTCTAATCACCCAAACAATACTCTGTAATCACCCACACAGTACTCTGTAATTACCCACATGGTACCCTGTAATCATCAACACAGTGCTCTGTAATCACCCACATGGTACTCTGTAATCACCCACGCGATACTTTGTAATCACCCACACAATACTCTGTAATCACCCACACAGTACTCTGTAATCACCCACACGGTACTCTGTAATCACCCACACAATACTCTGTAATCACCCACACAGTACTCTGTAATCACCCACACGGTACCTCATAATCACCCACGCGATACTCTGTAATCACCCACATGGTACTCTGTAATCACCCACACGGTACTCTGTAATCACCCACACGGTACCTCATAATCACCCACGCGATACTCTGTAATCACCCACACAGTACTCTGTAATCACCCACACGGTACTCTGTAATCACCCACACAGTACTCTGTAATCACCCACACAGTACTCTGTAATCACCCACGCAATACCCTGTAATCACCCACGCAATACCCTGTAATCACCCACGCAATACCCTGTAATCACCCACACAATACCCTGTAATCACCCACACAATACCCTGTAATTAACTACACAATACTCTGTAATCACCCATACAATACTCTGTAATCACCCACACAGTACTCTGTAATTACCCACATGGTACTCTGTAATCACCCACGCGATACTTTGTAATCACCCACACAATACTCTGTAATCACCCACACGGTACTCTGTAATCACCCACACGGTACCCTGTAATCACCCACGCGATACTCTGTAATCACCCACACGGTACTCTGTAATCACCCACACAATACTCTGTAATCACCCACACAGTACTCGGTAATCACCCACACGGTACCTCATAATCACCCACGCTATACTCTGTAATCACCCACACGGTACTCTGTAATCACCCACACAGTACTCTGTAATCACCCACGCGATACTCTGTAATCACCCACACGGTACCTCATAATCACCCACGCGATACTCTGTAATCACCCACACAGTTCTCTGTAATCACCCACACGGTACTCTGTAATTACCCACATGGTACTCTGTAATCACCCACGCGATACTTTGTAATCACCCACACAATACTCTGTAATCACCCACACGGTACTCTGTAATCACCCACACGGTACCCTGTAATCACCCACGCGATACTCTGTAATCACCCACACGGTACTCTGTAATCACCCACACAATACTCTGTAATCACCCACACAGTACTCTGTAATCACCCACACGGTACCTCATAATCACCCACGCGATACTCTGTAATCACCCACACGGTACTCTGTAATCACCCACACGGTACTCTGTAATCACCCACACGGTACTCTGTAATCACCCACACGGTACTCTGTAATCACCCACGCGATACTCTGTAATCACCCACACGGTACCTCATAATCACCCACGCGATACTCTGTAATTACCCACACAATACTCTGTAATCACCCACACTATACCCTGTAATCACTCACACAATACCCTGTAATCACCCACACAATACTCTGTAATCACCCACACAATACTCTGTAATCACCCACATAATACCCTGTAATCACCCACACAATACTCTGTAATCACCCACACAATACTCTGTAATCACCCACGCAATACTCTGTAATCACCCACGCAATACCCTGTAATCACCCACACGGTACTCTGTAATCACCCACACGGTACTCTGTAATCACCCACACAATACTCTGTAATCACTCACACAGTACTCTGTAATCACCCACACGGTACCTCATAATCACCCACGCGATACTCTGTAATCACCCACACGGTACTCTGTAATCACCCACACAGTACCTCATAATCACCCACGCGATACTCTGTAATCACCCACGCAATACCCTGTAATCACCCACACGGTACTCTGTAATCACCCACACGGTACTCTGTAATCACCCACACAATACTCTGTAATCACCCACACAGTACTCTGTAATCACCCACACAGTACCTCATAATCACCCACGCGATACTCTGTAATCACCCACGCGATACTCTGTAATCACCCACACGGTACCTCATAATCACCCACGCGATACTCTGTAATCAGCCACACAGTACTCTGTAATCACCCACACGGTACTCTGTAATCACCCACACGGTACCTCATAATCACCCAAACGGTACTCTGTAATCACCCACACAGTACTCTGTAATTACCCACACGATACCCTGTAATCACCCACACGATACTCTGTAATCACCCACACGATACTCTGTAATCACCCACACGGTACCCTGTAATCACCCACACGGTACCCTGTAATCACCCACACGGTACCCTGTAATCACCCACACGGTACCCTGTAATCGATCTACACAGTACTCTGTAATCACCGACGTGGTACCGCGTAATCAAACACGCGGTACCCCATAATCACCCACACAGTATTCTGTAATTTCTCACACGGTACCCCCGAAATTACCAACACTGTACCCTGTAATCAAACGCGCGCTACCCCATAATCACTCACACAGTACTTTGTAATTACTCACACGATACCCTGTAATCACCAACACAGTACTCTGTAATCACCCACACAATACTCTGTAATCACCCACACTATACCCTGTAATCACTCACACGGTACCCTGTATTCACCCACACAATACTCTGTAATCACCCACGCAATACCCTGTAATCACCCACACTATACCCTGTAATCACTCACACAATACTCTGTAATCACCCACACTATACCCTGTAATCACTCACACAATACTCTGTAATCACCCACGCAATACCCTGTAATCACCAACACTATACCCTGTAATCACTCACACAATACCCTGTAATCACCCACACTATACCCTGTAATCACCCACACTATACTCTGTAATCACCCACACTATACCCTGTAATCACCCACGCAATACCCTGTAATCACCCACACAATACCCTGTAATCACCCACACTATACCCTGTAATCACCCACACTATACCCTGTAATCACTCACACGGTACCCTGTAATCACCCACACGGTACTCCGTAATCACCCACACTATATCGTGTAATCACCCACACAGTACTCTGTAATCACCCACACAATACCCTGTAATTACCCACACAATACTCTGTAATCACCCACACTATACCCTGTAATCACTCACACAATACTCTGTAATCACCCACACAATACTCTGTAATCACCCACACAATACCCTGTAATTACCCACACAATACTCTGTAATCACCCACACAATACCCTGTAATCACCCACACAATACCCTGTAATCACCCACACAGTACTCCGTAATCACCCACACAGTACCCTGGAATCACCCACACAGTACCCTGTAATCACCCACACAGTACTCTGTAATCACCCACACGGTACCCTGTAATCACCCACACAGTACCCTGTAATCACCCACACAGTACCCTGTAATCACCCACACAGTACCCTGTAATCACCCACACAGTACCCTGTAATCACCCACACAATACTCTGTAATCACCCACACAATACCCTGTAATTACCCACACAATACTCTGTAATCACCCACACAATACCCTGTAATCACCCACACAATACCCTGTAATCACCCACACAGTACTCCGTAATCACCCACACAGTACTCCGTAATCACCCACATGGTACTCTGTAATCACCCACACGGTACTCTGTAATCACCCACACAGTACCCTGGAATAACCCACAAAGTACCCTGTAATCACCCACACAGTACCCTGTAATCACCCACACAGTACCCTGTAATCACCCACACAGTACTCTGTAATCACCCACACAGTACCCTGTAATCACCCACACAGTACTCTGTAATCACCCACACAGTACTCTGTAATCACCCACACAGTACCCTGGAATCACCCACACAGTACCCTGTAATCACCCACACAGTACTCTGTAATCACCCACACAGTACTCTGTAATCACCCACACAGTACTCTGTAATCACCCACACAGTACCCTGTAATCACCCACACAGTACCCTGTAATCACTCACACAGTACTCTCTAATCACCTACACAATACTCTGTAATCACCCACACAGTACTCTGTAATCACCCACACAGTACCCTGTAATCACCCACACAGTACCCTGTAATCACCCACACAGTACCCTGTAATCACCCACACAGTACTCTCTAATCACCTACACAATACTCTGTAATCACCCACACAGTACTCTGTAATCACCCACACAGTACTCTGTAATCACCCACACAGTACCCTGGAATCACCCACACAGTACCCTGTAATCACCCACACAGTACTCTCTAATCACCCACACAGTACTCTCTAATCACCTACACAATACTCTGTAATCACCCACACAGTACCCTGGAATCACCCACACAGTACCCTGGAATCACCCACACGGTACCCTGTAATCACCCACACAGTACCCTGTAATCACCCACACAGTACCCTGTAATCACCCACACAGTACCCTGTAATCACCCACACAGTACCCTGTAATCACCCACACAGTACTCTGTAATCACCCACACGGTACCCTGTAATCACCCACACAGTACCCTGTAATCACCCACACAGTACTCTGTAATCACCCACACGGTACTCTGTAATCACCCACACAGTACCCTGTAATCACCCACACAGTACCCTGTAATCACCCACACAGTACTCTGTAATCACCCACAATGTACCCTGTAATCGATCTACACAGTACTCTGTAATCACAGACGTAGCACTGCGTAATCAAACACGCGGTACCCCATAATCACCCACACAGTATTCTGTAATTTCTCACGCGGTACCCCATAATCACTCACACAGTACTTTGTAATTACTCACGCGGTACCCCATAATCACCCACACGTACCCTGCAATCACCCACGCTGTCGTACTCCTTACACGCCACTGTCGGAGACTCACAGTAGTGTTTAAGGGGTTAGCAGCCATGATGTAGCTAGCGCCACGTGATATGTGCCGTACATGGCTGACAAATTGTTGGGAAGGAGTTAATACAATTTCGGGAGTCCATCTGCCCCCATAAGCATCCATGGAGCAGGCTGATTATATTCACAAAATGTGGCTTCTATTTGGAAGCGCTCATACTGGTTATACTGGTGCCTCGCATTGGAGCAGGAGGCATGCTCATGTATTTCTCTTGGAGGGTACCGGCTCTTCTTGTGGAGACCACAGCTGGCCTTGGGAGCCTTATATGCCAGGCAATGCTTTCTGGGAGTATATATGCAAATGAGCTCTCCTCCAAAAGGAAGAAAACTGTATCTAGTGCCACCTACAGGTGGATCCTGTGTAGGGCAGTGTTTGATTTTTGAACCTTGAACTATGACTTATTTTAGCTAAGCCAGAATCTCCTCCGAGAGGCAGGGGGCGCCGTTCTCTCCTCTCGCCGGTGTAGAGGAGGGTTCTGGTGTTGGGTGAGAGCCCTTTCATGTAGCTCTTAAAGAATAACTCAACTTTTTCATTTTTGTATATGTTATAAGCCCGCTTATTCTGTGCAGATCTGTGGGGGTCCGGGTTCTGAGACCCCCAGTGGTTGCTCAAATTACTTTTTAGAAGTGAGAAGCTCAGAAGGAGCATAGGAGTAGGTTTGACAGGTTTTCTACAGAATCCATACTCCTCTATCCCGCTAAGCGATCGATGGGGGTCTCAGCACTTGGACCCCCACCTCACAGCCTACAAAGTATTAAAAAAAAACTATCCAAAAGTTTAATTACTTTTAAAGGGGCACCGTTAAAAATCTTTATTCCACAGAGGAGCTTTGCCGGTATCAACATGTTCGCAGTGAGCTACAGCCAAAGTATCGTGCCCCGACAGCCAGTACCCGCACTGATGAGGGGCAGGAACCCCGAAACAGCTGCCTGCAAATAGACAAGATTCTGGATGCATGAGGGTGGTATATCGGCTTCCTATAGGGTCTTCCTATAGGCGGCTTTAGATTAAGAAAACATTAGTTTTTCCTTCTAGTGGAGAGCTCATTTTCACTGTTTATTAGGGTACCATACTACATTTTACTAATGAAGCTGGTGGTATAGCAGAATTGGTCCTAGTACAACACTGAAAATGATACACGCATGGTAGTAATCAGATGTCCTAGGACAAATGAACGTAAGAAAGTTTATGTTCTGGGTGTTTATCTTGCCCAGTGTTGGATTCACATCTACTCTGTTCAGTACTGCCACATAGTGTCCTGCTGCATTGCAATAACTGTTTCTCTTGCTCCAGAGCTGGATTCACAGCTTCCCACGTCTATATAATGATGGTGAAGCTACTACCGATTAAAGATGCTACTATTAAACGTTTTATCTAACACTAGAGCTGGATTCACAGCTACACTGCCCAGTACTGATGTATAATATCCTCCGTGCAGTGGCTTTCTGTAGCTACTAAATCACTCCAGTACTGGTCTGCAATCACGGCTACAATGTTCTGTGCTGTTGTACAATATCCTCTGAACTTGTGCTACATAGAGACGAGAGCTGGAATCTCTCATGGCTGTGTGTGCTGTGTACGGGAGACATCATAGCAGTTGATCTCCACCCTCTAGCTCAGAAAGAACTGAAAATTACAGATGGGCCCTCGGGAGGGGAGAATTGTCTTTGCCCCTTCATCCCTTGGGTGTGATGTCCCCATGTAACTGGTAACCAGTTTGTTTATGTGCCGTGTTGCACCTAAAACGAAATCTAATAATAGATTGGCACAGTGATTACAATGTATCTGTCACGGGGGCTAAGTTCAACTAAGGCTGAAAGACCCGGGGCCCCTGTGGTGTCCCTTTACTAGGGGAAACCCTGTCTGACCCTCAACCCAGGGTTTTTGCTGAAGGTGCAAATGCCTGAGCCTCCGACCTTTCCTTATCTCCTGCTCAGCCCTGCACTTAACCCTCCACCCTCCACCCAGTGAGGAGACACCACCAAAGCTCCCACACAAATAATGACAGACAGGGAGAACTTAAACTGCACTGCGCCGCACACACACAGGAATAAACAGTAATGTGAACAGGGCACAACTAAACACAAATATGGGAAGGAGAAAGGATAACGACGGATCATACGACACCAGATATGAATCTCTCTCTCTTGAACACCTCCACTCCAGACCGGAACCACTTGGTATGAAACACAAGCTATAATCGGCGACGCCCATAGGCCAGCATGACTATTTAAAGACCGTGGGCGTGACTAACCATCCAACCTGGTCTCCAGCAGGATTAACCCCCGAGAGCCTGAAGATCAGGCCGGCGCCACTGAGGCTATAGTGGCTGGAGGTGGAACTACCTCTGCCTGCCGGATGCTGTGGTGTGAACAGCGTCCGACATGACAGTACCCCGTCTTCTACGAGGGACCCCAGGGCCCTCAAGACTCATAGGACCCGGCTTGTCCGGATGACGACGGTGAAAAGAACTGACCAGCCGATCCGCATGTATGTCTGAGGCTGGAACCCAAGACCTCTCCTCTGGACCATACCCCCGCCAGTGCACCAAATACTGAAGAGTACGGCGTACTACTCGAGAGTCCACTACCTTGGCGACCTCGAACTCTAACTCGCCATCCACCATGACTGGAGGTGGCATCGGCGTTGTGTCCACAGAGCCTACCACCTTTTTCAATAAAGCCCTGTGAAACACGTTGTGTATCTTGTACACTGCGGGAAGTTCCAACCGATAAGCCACTGGGTTAATGATGGCAGAAATCCTAAAAGGCCCAATAAACCTTGGACCCAGTTTTAAAGAAGGGATTTTGAGTTTTATGTTCTTCGTAGCTAACCACACCCATTCACCCACACACAGGTCCGGACCTGGCACGCGTCTACTGTCAGCCACCCGTTTGTACCTGGCACTCATGCTCAACAAACGCTGTTTCACCCGCCTCCAGACTGATGACAATTGGGCTCCTAGCTGATCCTCCTCCGGGACACCCCCGGAGTCACCCTGACGTAAGGTACAAAACTGAGGATGTTGACCGTACACACAAAAGAATGGAGACTCTCCTGATGACTCTTGGCGGTGATTATTTAATGCGAATTCGGCCAGAGGAAGGAAAGTAGACCACTCCTCCTGGTTGTCGGACACAAAGCATCGTAAATACTGTTCAAGATTTTGGTTCATGCGCTCAGTTTGTCCATTAGACTGTGGATGAAACGCCGATGAATGTGACAACTTGATCCCCAACCTTGAGCAAAAAGCTTTCCAAAACCTCGCCACAAATTGCGTACCCCTATCAGATACTATGTCAGACGGTACTCCGTGGAGTCTGACCACCTCCTTCACAAATACCTGAGCCAACGTCTTAGCATTGGGCAAAGAGGACAACGCCACAAAATGCGCCATCTTTGAAAAACGGTCAACCACCACCAGGATGACCGTGTTCCCTGCCGAGGCTGGCAAGTCAGTGATAAAATCCATGGAGATTTCTGTCCATGGCCTATTGGGTACCCCCAGAGGCTGTAGCGTGCCAGCAGGACGGGTTCGGGGTGACTTAGCCCTAGCGCACGTGATGCAAGCTGCCACGTACGAGACCACGTCCTGCCGGATTTTGGGCCACCAGAAACGACGCGATACCAGCTCTAAGGTGCCCTTCACCCCTGGGTGACCAGCCAGTACCGAATCGTGGTGTTCCTTCAACACCTTAGGCCGAAGATGCAGGGGTACAAATGATTTGTTGGCGGGAAGTCCTGGTGGTACCTCCTCTTGGGCCTCGGCAATCTCCGCCTCTACCTCAGTCGTGAGAGCCGAGACCACTACCCCTTTCTGGAGGATGGGTACCGGCTCTTCCCGAGGTTCTCCCCCCGGAAAACACCTAGACAAAGCATCCGCCTTGGTGTTTTTAGCCCCGGGACGGTACGTCACAAGAAAATTGAAACGAGTAAAAAACAATGCCCAGCGAGCCTGCCTAGGAGACAGACGCTTGGCCGACTCCAGGTAGAGCAGATTCTTATGGTCGGTGATAACTGTGACCTGGTGAGCCGCCCCCTCCAAGAAGTGTCGCCATTCCTCAAAAGCCAGTTTGATGGCCAACAACTCCCTGTTGCCAATATCATAATTCCGTTCGGCCGGCGACAGCTTCTTGGAGAAGTAGGCGCATGGATGCATCTCGCTCAAGGACGAGCCTTGAGACAGTACTGCCCCCACTCCCACCTCCGACGCATCAACCTCCACCACAAAAGGTTTAGACACGTCTGGTTGCACCAGAATGGGGGCTGAAGCAAAACTATTTTTCAGACGCTCAAAGGCACGTATAGCCACCTCAGGCCAGTTCGCCAGATCGGCACCCTTTTTTGTCATGTCCGTGAGCGGTTTGGCGATAGTCGAAAAGTGTTTTATAAACTTCCTATAATAATTTGCAAACCCAAGGAACCGCTGGAGTGCTTTCAGACTCTCCGGCCTCTCCCATTGCAACACCGCTTGCACCTTAGCGGTGTCCATTTTAAAACCAGCTGCGGACACAATATATCCCAAAAAGGGCAACTCCTGGACAAAAAATAAACATTTTTCCAGCTTAGCATAGAGCTGGTTCTCCCGGAGCAACTGTAACACCTGCCTAACATGCTGCAAATGAGTGTCCCGATCGCTAGAATAAATGAGGATATCATCCAGGTATACAATCACAAATCTCCCCAGGACATGAGCAAAGACATCATTAATAAAATGTTGGAAAACGGCAGGCGCGGTGGTCAACCCAAACGGCATAACCAGACTCTCAAAATGACCCTCAGGAGTGTTAAACGCCGTCTTCCACTCATCCCCCTGACGGACCCTTATGAGGTTATACGCCCCCCTGAGGTCCAGCTTGGAAAACCATTTTGCCCCCGCTACCTGGTTGAACAAATCCGGGATCAACGGCATTGGGTAGGGATCACGGATAGTAATCTGGTTTAACTCTCGGAAATCCAGACACGGGCGTAACCCCCCATCTTTCTTCTTAATGAAGAAAAACCCCGCGGCTACAGGCGAGGACGAAGGCCGGATGTGACCTTTGCTCAGACTCTCCGCGATGTAGTCTTTCAGAGCTTGTCTCTCAGGACCAGAAATATTAAACATCCTGGCCTTAGGTAATTTGGCCCCGGGTTTTAACCTAATAGCACAGTCATAGGCTCTATGTGGAGGCAGTTCTGAGCAACCCTTCTCAGAGAAAACATCCGCAAAATCCTGCAAAGCCTCCGGCAGGCTGGGCGTCACGGCGGACACACATGTGGCCAAGCAATTGTCTTGGCAGAAACCACTCCATTGTACTATGTCCTGAGTTTTCCAATCAATTACCGGGTTGTGCCTGGACAGCCATGGAAAACCCAGGACCATTTGAGCTGGGAGATTACGGAGGACCCTACATGTAACCGACTCAGAATGTAGGACCCCAATGTGGAGTTTCACCTCTGCCACAAACTCAGTAATCTCCCCTTGAGGGAGGGGAACAGCATTAATGGTCACCACCTGTATGGGGTGAGGAAGTTTTTCAATCTTAAACCCGGCGGTGTGTGCAAACTCCTCATCTATGAGATTGGTGGCGGAACCGCTATCCACAAACACTGATATAGGTAGCTCTCTGCCGGCGACAATAACCTTGGCAGGGAGCATACATTGAGATACCATCATGGAGGATATGCATACGCTCAGTTGGGTCTCCTCCATACCCTCTGAGCTTAACAGTTTTCCGCCGGTGTGACCCTCTTAGGTAGTACCGGGCAAACGTTAACATAATGACCACCTTTACCACAGTAGAAACATGCTCCGGACTTCCGGACTCCCGGAGCGCGAGGCTGAACCTGTGCCACGCCAGCAATCTGCATAGGTTCAGGGGACTCATCTACTTCAACCACACCTGCACCTCTGTTTTCCCCCAGAGGTAGCGTCTCCTGTGCCCCCTGACGAAAACGGCGATCAATACGTATCACCAAACTCATGGCAGACTCCAATGATGCCGGAGTCTCATACATCAGGAGGGCTTGTTTCACCCTCCCTGATACCCCATGAATAAACTGGCTCCGCAGTGCTGGGTCATTCCACTGTGTGTCTACAGCCCAGCGGCGAAATTCCGAACAATAGTCTTCTGCCAAGCGCTCCCCCTGGCGGAGGGCGCGGATTTTAGATTCCGCTAGAGCCAGTCGGTCAGGGTCATCGTAAATGAGCCCGAGGGCAGAAAAAACATTATCGACCGAATGAAATGTAGCAGAGTCAGGTGGTAAGGAAAATGCCCATGCTTGGGGGTCACCACTCAGTAATGACAACACCAGCTCTACTCGCTGGGCCTCATTACCTGAGGATATTGGCCGCATGCGGAAGTATAATTTGCAGGCCTCCCGAAATACGACAAATTTGCTGCGATCGCCTGAAAATCGTTCTGGCAGCGGAAACTTCGGCTCTGCACCGATACCTGCAGATGCCGTTTGCACCTTTGCTACTACCAGGCCCTGCTGCTGAACTGCCCCATTCAACTCGGAGACCTGTATGGACAGCGCCGCCAACTGGCGGGTTATGGAATCTAATGGATCCATGGACTCCTGAAAAATGTGGGCCGATTATAATGTCACGGGGGCTAAGTTCAACTAAGGCTGAAAGACCCGGGGCCCCTGTGGTGTCCCTTTACTAGGGGAAACCCTGTCTGACCCTCAACCCAGGGTTTTTGCTGAAGGTGCAAATGCCTGAGCCTCCGACCTTTCCTTATCTCCTGCTCAGCCCTGCACTTAACCCTCCACCCTCCACCCAGTGAGAAGTCACCACCAAAGCTCCCACACAAATAATGACAGACTGGGAGAACTTAAACTGCACTGCGCCGCACACACACAGGAATAAACAGTAATGTGAACAGGGCACAACTAAACACAAATATGGGAAGGAGAAAGGATAACGACGGATCATACGACACCAGATATGAATCTCTCTCTCTTGAACACCTCCACTCCAGACCGGAACCACTTGGTATGAAACACAAGCTATAATCGGCGACGTCCATAGGCCAGCACGACTATTTAAAGACCGTGGGCGTGACTAACCATCCAACCTGGTCTCCAGCAGGATTAACCCCCGAGAGCCTGAAGATCAGGCCGGCGCCACTGAGGCTATAGTGGCTGGAGGTGGAACTACCTCTGCCTGCCGGATGCTGTGGTGTGAACAGCGTCCGACATGACAGTATCCCTGAAGAGACCTCCAGCGATGAGTGGTAACATTTTGGGGATCCTGAAGGCAAGAGTTTGATTTTACCTGCAGTGCCTCCACAGGAGGACTTGAGCATTACACCTTGTACATTGAAGTCAATGGTGTGTCTGCATGATGTATGGACATGTCAGGTCCTCCAGGATGTGAGACGTTCTTTGTGGATACTTTACCATCTGGTCGATGAGTGCGGAACTGAGGGAAGGATTAGTACTCGGTGGCAGACTTGTAATTTTGGGTATTTTCCTAATTATTGCCAACTCCAAAATCAAATGTTGGAAGTGGTGGCGCAGGCACTGTCGTCTCTGCTCACATCCATAGACGGTGACACATCAGGCCCAGATCGGGCATCGCATCGGGGTCACGATGATTTGGGTTCCTTCAAGCTTAACGATAACAAATCCACATCAAATGCAGAAATAAAGCCGGAGCCTAAGGTGATCAGGAAAAGACTGACAGATGTGTAAGGAGATCAGACAATGCCAAACATACAAGCCGAGTAAGTGCGAGCGCAGGGTTATGTCCCCCCCGCTGCACGGAGCCTGCGGCTACCGGAGCACGAGGGACCTCAGCCATGAAACGCGCTCTTTAAAAGGCCAGCCTGCTCCGAGGCACAGAACCGCTGGAAAGAGCAGCACTAAGTACAGGAACGTAGAGCGCGACCACTGGAACCGAGGAGAGGCCGGAGATGTCCTAGACCACCAGTGTCCCCCGAAGAGGAAGGATGTGGACCTTGTTCTTAGGGGATCCTTCTATTGGCCCAATATCTGATGGAGTCTCCATTGGTCGCCTTGTCATGTTGTCCTTGGTCCTCCAAATATCATTTCTAACGTAGAGATACCCCTCTCCATTCACTGTCTGTAAGGGTGGTGGTCACACCGGTGCATCCATTATCATTCCCGTAGGCCCATAGAAGTGAACGGAGCTGTGGTCACACATGCTCATTGCTGCTCCATTAACACAAGGACTTTGGGACCCCTGCTCTTGGCATTAAGGGGGATCCCAGCCGTGTGATGCGGTTTGTGAATATTCCCTTAAAGGTGATGTCTTTGTCTCCAATGTAAATAGGACCCCAAACTATTGTGCAGAATTTGTGGCCCCCTTCACACATCGGGGGTCCTGTTGGGATTGCGGCCGTGACACCCCTGTTCTTTTATATGTTTCACACCTTCCTGGCATTGACCGTTGCCTATCCTGACCTCGGCCCCTCGGACTATTGTCTCATCCTCCCTGACCGTGTAAGACTGAAGAACATTGGGCCCCCTGGAGGATTTGATTCTGAGGGCCCACCTTTCTCCCCCACTGAAGAGCCCCAGAGCAACTGCAAGGCTTGTACTATGAACTCTTCTGAAGGAGAACCCAGGGCCCACCGGAGGATTCCCCGGTTCTCTGGTGGGCCAGGCCAACCCTGCTCGCTGGACACCTTTAATCCTCAGTCGGGGGCAAACACGACCTGGAAACTTTATAGTCTTGAAGTTGGGGGTAAAGAGCGACATCTGTGTGCTGCCATCTCCAATGGGGCCACCAACCATCGCAGGTCTGGGCCAAAGGGACCACCAGGGCCCCTATCATAGTTACGCCCCTGGTCATGTGATTTCTGCGGTGGGCTCTCTTCCTACTGGAAAAGCTTGGGGTTTGGTTTGCACAAGAGTTTTCTTCCTTCCGCTGTCTCTACCATCATGTCCTCCATCTATCTAAAACCGAATCTGTCAAAAACTGAACCCCTTGAGTTTGCTCCCTCTACTGACATTCCTAAATCCAAAATGACCATTTCTGTGTGTGCTTCTACCATTAATCCCCAGCAGCAACCCCGCCGGCTTGGGGTTATATTTGACTCAGATCTTTCCTTCACTCCCCACTTGCTCATGTCACCTCAAAAACATCTCTAGAATTTGACCTTTTTTTACCTTTGACCCTGCAAAACCTCTTACTGTTGCTCTTTTTCATTCTTTTCTGGACTATTGTAACTCTCTACTAAAGGGCCTCCCCCTTACTAAACTCTCTCGTCTCCAATCCATCCTGAATGCAGCAACTAGGATCATATTCCTCTCCAGCTGCTACACCGATGCCTCTACCCTGTGCCAGTCATTGCACTAGCTGCCAATCCACTACAGAATCCAATATAAACTTATCACTCTCACCCACAAAGCTCTCCAGAGTTCTGCACCACTCTACATCTCTTCCCTCATCTGTGTCTATCACCCTACCCATGTCCTCCGTTCTGCTAATGACAAAAGACTAACATACACTCTCAATAATCTGAAACTCCCACTCCTGTCTCCAAGACTTCTCACGAGCTGCACCAATTCTCTGGAATGCACTATCTAGGACAATTCAAATAATTCCCAACGCCATTAGTGTTAAGCATGGCCTAAAAATGCATTTCTTTAGACTGGCCTATTGCCTCACCTCACTTATGTAACTATTCCTGTTTTACCCTTATAAAATTTTCTTACAAATCTGGTTGCTCGTTTCATATGTTTCACTCCATCCATGCACTTAATAGCACGCTGTATCTGTACTTTTACAGGAGCGGGCTGGTAACTGGTTTATGCAGCATTATTTGAGTACTCTATTTGTTATATGGCAGCACGGTGGCTCAGTGGTTAGCACGGCAGCCTTGCAGCGCTGGAGTCCTGGGTTCGAATCCCACCAAGGACAACATCTGCCAGGAGTTTGTATGTTCTCCCCGTGTTTGCGTGGGTTTCCTCCGGGTTCTCCGGGAATTTAGATTGTGAGCCCCATCGGGGACAGTGATGATAATGTGTGCAAACTGTAAAGCGCTGTGGAATATGTTAGCGCTATATAAAGGTTATTATTTATTATTCCTTCTGGAGGAGAGCTGATTTGCATACTTTTATCCATGGAGCATTGCCGGGGTCTCCTCGGTGAGAATCCTCCCATCCCTCCTTTTCCTACTTTCTGCGCTCCTCGCCATCCTCCATGTGACACTTTCTTGCATCCTCCTCCTTCCCTTCCTTCTCTCCCCTCCCTGAAGCCCTCCTGCTCCCTCCCCTCTCGCTGCCTCCTTCCCTCTCAGCTGCTCCTGCTGTAACATCTCAGTGCACATACACTGCAGAGATCTGGGCTGCCTGCATCTGTCCGCTCCTGTGGCCCCATCACTAGGACTGGAGGAGGGGGTCTCCCTGAGTGACACCTGCCTGGAGCATGAGACCCCCCACATGTAAAGCCAGAGAGGATGAGTGTCACAGGCTGGGGGTCCGGCGCTGACCATGGTGGAAAAAACGCCAACAAGCTTCAGGCTCAGTAAGGACCCTCGGTGCGGTCCCCCCGGCATCCTGCAGCACAGCCTGGAAGGTAAGGACTGCAGTCATCACATCCTGGGAGGGACATGGGGGGCACAGCTGGGGGCTTCAGGGGCCGCTGGGGCCAAAGCCAGAAAGGGGAAATGTCAGGATGCAACAAGGTGACAGCGAGCAAAAGAAGCAAAGACTGTGGAGAATAATGAGCGACCGCTGGAGACGGCGGAGGATTCACAGCGGACGATCATCCCACTAATTATCATCTATCTATCTGTCTATCTATCAATTATCTATCTATCTATTTATCTATCATCTATCTATCTATCTCTCTATATCTATCTATCATCTATCTATCATCTATTATCTATCTATCATCTATCTATCTATTATCTATATATCTATTATCTATCTATCTATGATCTATCTATATCTATTATCTATCTATTATCTATCTATCTATGATCTATCTATGTATTATCTATGTATTATCTATCAATTATCATCTATCTATTATCTATCTATCATCTATCTATCTATCATCTATCTATCTATTATCTATATATCTATTATCTATCTATCTATGATCTATCTATATCTATTATCTATCTATTATCTATCTATCTATGATCTATCTATGTATTATCTATGTATTATCTATCTATTATCTATCTATTATCTATCAATTATCATCTATCTATTATCTATCTATTATCTATCTATCATCTATCTATCAATTATCTATCTATAATCTATCTATAATCTATCTATCTATTATCTATCTATTATCTATCATCTATCTATTATCTATCTATCATCTATCTATCAATTATCTATCTATAATCTATCTATCTATTATCTATTATCTATCTATCTATCTATATCTTATCTATCAATTATCTATCTACCTATCTATCTATTATCTATTTATCTATCATCTATCTATATCTATTATCTATCAATTATCTATCTATTATCTATCTATCTATCCCAGCCTAGTTTTCGTATGTGACCCTTTCTGGGTACCCTTACTGTGGCCCCCGCAGGCACATAACTATTCTACAAATCACATTTATTCCAGGTTTTTTGCTCTTTGACACATTTATCCACTAAACAGGTGACAGGAGAGTAATAATGACAAACCACAATATCTGGTAGAGTTGTCCTTCATCCTGCAACTAACCTGATAGATTGATAGCACCTATGCTATAGCGGCGCCTGTGTTATAGCAGCACCTGTGTTATAACAACACCTATGCTATAGCGGCGCCTGTGTTATAGTAGCTCCTATGTTATAGCGGCCCCTCTGTTATACCAGCCCCTCTGTTATAGCGGCCGCTGTGTTATAGCAGATCCTATGTTATAGCGGCGTCTGGGGTATAGCGGCCCCTATGGTATAGCGGCCCCTGTGTTATAGCAGCACCTGTGTTATAACAACACCTATGCTATAGTGGCGCCTGTGTTATAGAAGCTCCTATGTTATAACGGCGCCTGTGTTATAGCGGCCCCTCTGTTATACCAGCCCCTCTGTTATAGAGGCCGCTGTTATAGCAGATCCTATGTTATAGCGGCGTCTGTGTTATAGCGACTCCTATGGTATAGCGGCCCCTCTGTTATACCAGCCCCTCTGTTATAGAGGCCACTGTGTTATAGCAGATCCTATGTTATAGCGGCGTCTGTGTTATAGCGGCCCCTGTGTTATAGCGGCCCCTGTGTTATAGCGGCCCCTGTGTTATAGCAGCGCCTGTGTTATAACAACACCTATGCTATAGCAGTGCCTGTGTTATAGCAGCTCCTATGTTACAGACGCGCCTATGTTATATCAACTTCTATGTTATAGCGGCGCCTGTGTTACCGCGGTGCTTGGATTTATGTATATGTGTTCTTTTGGTTTATGTGTGTGTGTATATAGATTTATATTTAGGATATGTTTACAGAAAGGCCTGAATTTCAGCTCATTCTGGGTGAATATATTTGCACATGTCACAGAGCCGAGACGATCAGATGCAGTAGAGAGGAGTTTGTGAATTGGGAAAAGTAGGCCTTTTACATAGGACTGCAGGTAGATCTATCACAACATACTCCGACACGTCTCTTTAGACATAACGCTGTGGACTTTTACACCCGATACAGCTCTGCTACATCTGGTTCATGTCCAGCAAGGATTTCAGAGCTGTGGATTATCCACAAGACTTCTTGACATAACAGATGGGCTCGCGGGCACAGGCCACCTGCTTTTGGTGCAGTATGTTAAATGAGAGGTGGGCCGGACCCCTGATCTGGTCTGTAATTATGTATCCTGCAGAAACTGCAATCACAAATGATCTGTTTTATGTCCTGGGTGCACCTACTGCAGTGGCGATGACAGTGCTGAAAAGTTTGACTTTGCAGTAGGTTTAAAGGGGATGTGTCCCCATTCCTGACTTGCCTATGTTAGTAAATACTTATGTTCCCCACAAAATAACAATCCTGTGAATCTTTTCTTATCGCTCCGTGTTGTGCTGTTCCTCCGTTATTCCTCCTAGAAATAAATGTATAAATGAACTGTTGGCTGCCATTTTCCTTTTGAAAGGGGCGTGTCCTCCCACAGTCTGAAACAATCCGATGTGATTGGACAGTATCAGAGTGTACAGGGACACGCCCCCAAAACCCACAGATTTCAAGGAGGCATAACTAAGGAACGGCACATCGCAGAATTATAAAAAAAAAGCTTTTCCAGAATTTCTGTTTCAGACAAATACGATTATTCTCTAAAATAGAAGAGTGACAGGTTCACTTTAAATAGGACTTTATTGCGTAGCCTAGATGTAGCAGAGCTGACTTTGCCAGGCAGTTAACCCTCTTAAACTTTGGTAATTGTAATTCATTCTACCTACAGTTCTTTATACAATGGGCGTTATCTGTCATCAAGAGCTGTGCTACATGAATAACACAGCTCTGCTGCATTCTGCCGAGATAAGCTATTCTGCATCCTCCAAGATCAGCTCTGCTGCATACTCCTAAGATCAGCTCTGCTGCATCCTCCAAGATCGACTCTGCTGCATCCTCCGAAATCATTTCTGCTGCATCCACCGCGATCGGCTTTGCTGAATCCACCGCGATCAGCTCTGCTGCATCCACCGCGATCGGCTCTGTTGCATCCACCGCGATCGGCTCTGCTGCATCCATCGAAATCGGCTCTGCTGCATACATCGAAATCGGCTCTGCTGCATCCACCAAAATCGGCTCTGCTACATCCACCGAAATCGGCTCTGCTGCATACTCCCGAGATTAGCTCTGATGCATACTCCAGAGATCAGCTCTGCTACATCCTGAAAGACCAGATGTGTGGGATCCCCCAAGATCCGCTCTGATGCCTCCTCCAATATCAGCTCTACCTCATCCCCCCAAGATCAGCTATGCTACATCATGTAAGATCAGCTCTGTTGCATCCGCCAAGTTCAGCTCTGCCACATCTGCCAAGATCATCTCTGCTACATTCTGTAAGATCAGATTTGCTGCATCCCCCAAGATCAACTCTACTGCATTTGCCAATATCAGCTCTGCTACATCATGTAAGATCAGCTGTGTAGCATCCCCCAAGATCAGCTCTGCTAAATCCTGTAAGATCAGCTCTGCTGCATCCTCCAATATCAGCTCTGCTGCATCCTCCAAGATCAGCTCTGCTACATCCTGTAATATCAGCTCTGCTTCATATCCCCAAGATCAGCTCTGCTACATCATAAAAGATCAGCTCTGCTACATCTTCTAAGATCAGCTCTGCTGCATCATGTAAGATCAGCTCTGCTGCGTCCTCCAATATCAGCTCTGCTGCATCATGTAAGATCAGCTCTGCTACATCCTGTAATATCAGCTCTGCTTCATACCCCCAAGATCTGCTCTGCTACATCATTTAAGATCAGCTCTGCTACATCATGTAAGATCATCTCTGCTACATCCCGTAAGATCAGCTCTGCTGCATCCGCCAAGATCAGCTCTGCTACATCATGTAAGATCATCTTTGCTACATCCCGTAAGATCAGCTCTGCTGCATCCGCCAAGATCAGCTCTGCTACACCATGTAAGATCAGCTCTGCTACATCCTGTAAGATCAGCTGTGCTACATCATGTAAGATCAGCTCTGCTACATCCCGTAAGATCAGCTCTGCTGCATCCGCCAAGATCAGCTCTGCTACATCATGTAAGATCATCTTTGCTACATCCCGTAAGATCAGCTCTGCTGCATCCGCCAAGATCAGCTCTGCTACACCATGTAAGATCAGCTCTGCTACATCCTGTAAGATCAGCTCTGCTACATCATGTAAGATCAGCTCTGCTACATCCCGTAAGATCAGCTCTGCTGCATCCGCCAAGATCAGCTTTGCTACATCCTGTAAGATCAGCTCTGCTGCATCTACAGAAAAAGTTTAGCAACACTGAGGAAAGAATAAAATCCATTGGGGTCACACAAATGGCAATAACAGGACACTGGTTAATACCCGAGATCACCCGTCGGCGATGATCAGGAGGTCTGTGGAAAGAATGTGGTAATCGGAGAGATGAACGAGTTTAGGAGCGAGAAGGAGATTTTCTAAGCAGGTAATAGAGATATAATTTTGGATGGTGGAAGGGGATCAGTGGCGTCTGCGGCTTAACGTTAATTGCAGTAAGAATGAGGGGAACGCAGCTGGGGAAGGTCACACGCAGACCTCGGGCAACTAGTACACTGGAACGAAAATAGGTCTTTGTGCACACAGCGATAGTACTGCTCCTCCATAAGGTGGAACATAAAGAAAGGCGATGTTTTCCTTTTGTTCTTGCTCCTCTCCGTTCCTAATATATGGCATCCTCTTCCCTGGATATAAATCTAGTCTCTATGTCTAAGTGGGTGTGGTCCTCAAGAAAACAACCACAGAAAAAAGATGAAGTCCACACCCACTTGGCTGAAAAGGTGGGATTTGTATAAAGGGAAGAGAGGGCCATATGTCAGGAACAGAGAGGCATAGGAAGAAGAGAAAAACCTCACCGGATTCAGGAGAACAGCGGCATTTACGCCAGGAACAAACGTTACTTGCACTGCTCAAAAAAATAAAGGGAACACTTAAACAACAGAATATAACTCCAAGTAAATCAAACTTCTGTGAAATCAAACTGTCCACTTAGGAAGCAACACTGATTGATAATCAGTTTCACATGCTGTTGTGCAAATGGTATAGACAACAGATGGAAATTATTGGCAATTATCAAGACACCCTCAATAAAGGAGTGGTTCTGCAGGTGGGGACCACAGACCACATCTCAGTACCAATGCTTTCTGGCTGATGTTTTGGTCACTTTTGAATGTTGGTTGTGCTTTCACACTCGTGGTAGCATGAGACGGACTCTACAACCCACACTAGTATCTCAGGTAGTGTAGCTCATCCAGGATGGCACATCAATGCGAGCTGTGGCAAGAAGGTTTGCTGCTTCTGTCAGCGTAGTGTCCAGAGGCTGGAGGCGTTAACAGGAGACAGGCCAGTACACCAGGAGATGTGGAGGGGGCCATAGGAGGGCAACAACCCATCAGCAGGATCGCTACCTCAGCCTTTGTGCAAGGAGGAACAGGAGGAGCACTGCCAGAGCCCTGCAAAACGACCTCCAGCAGGCCACAAATGTGCATGTGTCTGCACAAACTGTTAGGCTGGTTTCACATTAGCGCTTTTTAAGCGCACGCACGGCCGGGGTAGCTCCGCCCCCGAGCCGGCTCTCTGCCCGGCGTGCCCGCCCCTTGCTTGTAGCGCCGCCTCCTAGCGGACAGCGGCGCCTGCGATCGGCGCACCCTATCTTTAGCATAGGGTGCGCAGATCGTGCGCAGGCCGTGCGCTAGTTGCGCTTTGACCTGCGCTGCGCACTTTTGACGGTGCGCCGTGCGCGCCAAAATCCAAAGTTTGATTTTGGCGCGCACCGTCAAAAGTGCGCAGCGCAGGTCAAAGCGCAACTAGCGCACGCCCTGCCCACGATCTGCGCACCCTATGCTAAAGATAGGGTGCGCCGATCGCAGGCGCCGCTGTGCGCTAGGAGGCGGCGCTACAAGGGGCGGGCACGCCGGGCAGAGAGCCGGCTCGGGGGCGGAGCTACCCCCGGCCGTGCGTGCGCTTAAAAAGCGCTAATGTGAAACCAGCCTTAGAAACCGACTCCATGAGGATGGTCTGAGTGCCCGACGTCCACAGATGGGGTTGTGCTCACAGCCCAACACCATGCAGGACGCTTGGCATTTGCCACAGAACACCAGAATTGGCAAATTCGCCACTGGCACCCTGTGCTCTTCACAGATGAAAGCAGGTTCACGCTGAGCACATGTGACAGATGTGACAGAGTCTGGAGACGCTATGGAGAGCGATCTGCTGCCTGCAACATCCTTCAGTATGACCGGTTTGGCAGTGGGTCAGTAATGGTGTGGGGTGGCATTTCTTTGGAGGGCCGCACAGCCCTCCATGTACTCGCCAGCGCTAGCCTGACTGCCATTAGGTACCGAGATGAGATCCTCAGACCCCTTGTGAGACCATTTGCTGGTGTGGTTGGCCTGGGTTCCTCCTAATGCAGGACAATGCCAGACCTCATGTGGCTGGAGTGTGTCAGCAGTTCCTGCAAGATGAAGGCATGGAAGCTATGGACTGGCCTGCCCGTTCCCCAGACCTGAATCCGATTGAGCACATCTGGGACATCATGTCTCACTCCATCCACCAACGTCACGTTGCACCACAGACTGTCCAGGAGTTGGCGGATGCTTTAGTCCAGGTCTGGGAGGAGATCCCTCAGGAGACCATACGCCGTCTCATCAGGAGCATGCCCAGCCGCCTCATCAGGAGCATGCCCAGTCATTATAGGGAGGTCATACAAGCACGTGGAGGCCACACACAATACTGAGCATCAATTTGACTTGTTTTAAGGACATTACATTCCACTTTAATTTTTGTGTGACTCCAGATCCAGGCCTCCATTGGTTAATAAATTTGATTTCCATTGATGATTTTTGTGTGATTTTGTTGTCAGCACATTCCACTTTGTACAGAACAAAGTATTCAATGAGAATATTTCATTCATTTCAGATGTAGGATGTGTTATTTGAGTGTTCCCTTTATTTTTTTGAGCAGTGTATTTATGTCGAGTGACAGATCATCGTTAATAGGCTTGTCCAGGACTTACATATTGTTGAGGTGTCTTATCGTATCGGCACTTGACTCTCCTACCTACCAGCTGTTAGCAGGTCTGACATCATTCACAAAGCCGATACAGCACAGTGCCATACACCGTGTAGTGGCTGTTCTCGGTACTGCAGTCAGACCACATTCACTTTTATTGGAGTTTAGCTGCAGTAGTGAGAACAGCCACCATACAGTGTACGGAGCAGTGCTGTTTCAGATCTATACCAGTTACGTCTGCTCTTCACCTTCCAACCACTGATAGTTCATAATGTTGAGTGTTGGTCGTCCACCGATGTGATATTCATGACCTTTCTAAAGGACAGGGAATTAAATCCTGGACAACCCCTTTAAAGGGAACCTGTCATGTAAAGAAAACGCTATTAACTGGTAGATAGTATACAACAGGTCCTGTGGGGTGCTCCCGGTATACAACAGGTCTTGTGCGATGCTCCCTGCATATGAGGCACCTTGTGGTGTGTTCCCGGTATACAGTGGGTCTTGTGGGGTGTTCCCAGTATACGGCTTGGTTCATGCGGTTTTGGCTAGTGGACTTGGGCCCCCACCGATTTCCCCCCCCTGTGTCTCCACAGGCGTGTCTTGTGAGGTGTTCCCGGTAAACAACAAGTCGTGGTGTGTTCTCAGTATATGGCAGGTCTTGTGGGGTGCTGCCAGTATACGTCGGGTCGTGTGGGGTTTTCCCGGTATACGGCAGATCCTCTGGGGCATTCCCAGTATACGGCGGGTTGTGTAGGGTGTTCCTGATATGGCGCATCTTGTGGGATGTTGACAGTAAACAACAAATCTCGTGGGGTGTTATCGGTATACGGCGGGTCGTGCGTGGTGTTGCTGCTATAAGTCTTGTGAAGTGCTCCGAGTACACGGCAGGTCTTGTGAGCTGTTCCCAGTATACGGCAGTTCTTGTTGGGTGTTCCCGGTACACGGCGGGTCTTGTGGGGTGTTCCCGGTATAATGCAGGTCCTGTGGGGTGTTCCCGATATATACGGCAGTTGGGGTGTTCCCGATATATACGGCAGTTCTTGGGGGTTCCCAGTATATGGTGGGTCTTGTGGGAGCGTTTCCGGTATATGGCGGGTCTTGTGGGGGCGTTCCCGGTATAAGGCGGGTCTTGTAGGGAGTTCCTGGTATACGGTGGGTCTTGTGGGGTGTTCCCGGTATACGGCATGTCTTGCTGGGTGTTCCTGGTATATGGCAGGTCTGTGGGGTGTCTCCGGTATACGGCGGGTCTTGTGGGGTGTTCCTGCTATACGGCGGGTCTTGTGAAGCGTTCCCAATATACGGCAGGTCTTGAGGGGTTTTCCCGGTATACGGCGGGTCTTGTAGGGCGTTCCCGGTATACGGCAGATCTTGTGGGGTGCTCCCGGTATACGGTAGGTCTTGTGGGACGTTTTCAGTATATGGCAGGTCTTGTGGAGCGCTCCCAGTATACGGCAGATCTTGTGGGGCGCTCCCGGTATACGGCAGATCTTGTTGGGTGCTCCAGGTATACGGCAGGTCTCGTGGGATGTTCCCGGTATACGGCAGGTCTTGTGGGGCGCTCCCGGTATACGGCAGATCTTGTTGGGTGCTCCAGGTATACGGCAGGTCTCGTGTGATGTTCCCGGTATACGGCAGGTCTTGTGGAGTGTTCCCGGTATACGGCAGGTCTTGTGGAGTGTTCCCGGTATACGGCAGGTCTTGTGGAGTGTTCCTTGTATACGGCAGGTCTTGTGGGGTGTTCTCGGTATACGGCAGGTCTTGTGGGGTGTTCCCGGTATACGGCAGGTCTTGTGGGGTGCTCCCGGTATACGGCAGGTCTTGTGGGGTGTTCCCAGTATATGGCAGGTCTTGTGGGGTGTTCTCGGTATATGGCAGGTCTTGTGGGATGTTCCCGGTATACGGCAGGTCTTGTGGAGTGTTCCCGGTATACGGCAGGTCTTGTGGAGTGTTCCCGGTATACGGCAGGTCTTGTGGAGTGTTCCTTGTATACGGCAGGTCTTGTGGGGTGTTCTCGGTATACGGCAGGTCTTGTGGGGTGTTCCCGGTATACGGCAGGTCTTGTGGGGTGCTCCCGGTATACGGCAGGTCTTGTGGGGTGTTCCCAGTATACGGCAGGTCTTGTGGGGTGTTCTCGGTATATGGCAGGTCTTGTGGGATGTTCCCGGTATACGGCAGGTCTTGTGGAGTGTTCCCGGTATACGGCAGGTCTTGTGGGGTGTTCTCGGTATATGGCAGGTCTTGTGGGATGTTCCCTGTATACGGCAGGTCTTGTGGGGTGTTCTCGGTATATGGCAGGTCTTGTGGGGTGTTCTCAGTATATGGCAGGTCTTGTGGGGTGTTCTCAGTATATGGCAGGTCTTGTGGGGTGTTCTCAGTATATGGCAGGTCTTGTGGGGTGTTCTCAGTATATGGCAGGTCTTGTGGGGTGTTCTCGGTATATGGCAGGTCTTGTGGGGTGTTCTCAGTATATGGCAGGTCTTGTGGGGTGTTCTCAGTATATGGCAGGTCTTGTGGGGTGTTCTCGGTATATGGCAGGTCTTGTGGGGTGTTCTCAGTATATGGCAGGTCTTGTGGGGTGCTCCCGATATACGGCCGGTCTTGTGGGGTGTTCTCGGTATATGGCAGGTCTTGTTCTGTTGCTTGGCCTTTTTCTGTGTCTTTTTGGTGAAGGTCTTGGACGGAGACGGTACGATTTCCTTGTGTCTGTGGCTCCTCCTCATCATCGTCCTGCATTATTAATTAGGAGTAATGAGTAAAGTGTTGTGTTTTGTCCTTTTTTCTGCTACAGGATAAAGTAACGATGTAATTAGCGTCTAACGATCTAATGGTTGGCAGCTTCTGTCTCTGCCTGCGGTGATGTAACCAGTTTTCCATGTGAAACCCTGTAACAATCAGTGACACAAGGACGGGGCCCTTTTATATATCACATCGCTGGCGGAGCAAAATAGTCACCCCGACAACCATGAAGTAATGAAATAATAGTGTTGGGGTGGTTGTCATGAACACTACAAATGTCTGGGAAAAGAAAACTCTGTATGGTTCGCTGAACGGATGGAAAAATACCGACACGGTACCCCAAAATCAGGAGCCTCTGTGGGTGCATGGTATAATGAACAGCCAGGGAAACCTCCGATCCTGCAATGTACTTTAGTTTTTGGTTTCTGACCATTTTTGAGATCTTTGTTTGTATCGATGAATAGAAGGAGTCATTATTAAGATTTAGAGGCTGAAAACTCGAGATCATGTCCGGCCGCCTGACCTGCTACAATGAGCCCGGCTGATTCCTGTATGGAGCGTTAGGACAGGAACAGTTTTCTAGTCACTGACAGAAAGCACAGATATTACAAAGTCATAGTCTATCAATATTAGAAAAAAGTAGAACTGTATTAAATTGGAAACTAACTTTAAAGAATTAGAAGTGATTAGTTTTTATTGTTATTTTTTATTATTATTATTATTATTATTATTATTATTATTATTCCCGCTTCTCCTCCGATTAGTCTGTTTATTGCTTTTCTTGAAGTCTGGCACACAATGCCAGAGATATTCTAATCTTATGTTTCTTAAAAGGGGATGTAGCGCAAAGGGAAATTATACAGCCTAAAGACACGCCCCAGAGGATCCTGCAAGACACTCCCATGAGGATCTGCAAGACACGCCTCCTTTTAAACTATAAAGATCAGCTCTGAATAAAATGGCCCACATCTCTGGAGCCGTATGTTGGATATGAAAACAACAAGAAGGGGAATAATCAGCGGAGCACTAAGAAGAAAATAAGATTAAAAAAACAGGACACCTTTCACCTGACAACTGATTCTCTTTACACAAGTCTGATAGATTACTATTGGTTAGAATTAACGGAGCAATGAAGGGCCAGGGCGGCACAATCCGGCACACAAGATATAGAGAAACTGGGGTTGGGGGAAATAGGCAGAAGGGCCGGAAGTCATAGTTTGGAGAAGTGGTGGAAATGGAGATGTGGCCTGGTGAAGGGCATACAAGAGCCGGACGGGGCATTGAGGAGATGTGCTGCTCTAGGATAGGTTTCTTATAAATCAGCAGTTTGATGGTCACTTAGCAATTATTTATTTAGAGAAGGGAAAAATTATTCTTGTGCATTTCCCCCTATAAAACTTGCGGTGAAGGTCAGTCGATCTGCTGGTTGGAAGCAAAGACCGATCATCATAATTTCCACTAGATTATGTAGTATGAAGAGCACATGGATCAGTAAGAGGGTGAGCGCTGCAGGAGTGCACAGACACACGCACCTTATACACAGGGACCCCCGGTGACCGCGCTCCTGCCCCGGACAACACAGTGAAAGTGCACGGAACTGATAAGTGACAGATTATTCCTACAGGAGACTCGCGGTTTACAGAGGATTATACAAGATTATTGTAGATTTACTAGAATGTATTAGAGTCTGCAGTGTAAATCTCACAGATCCAGAGACCTCCTGTACTCTAAATATTCAGGAACATGTCCACTTGTGCAATACCTGAATATATACGGTAAATATATCAAATTATTTTTAAATCTGTTGTTTTGCTCATTTTATACTGATCCTGAGTTACCTCTTGTATTATAATCCACAGCTGCACTCACTATTCTGCTGGTGCAGTCACTGTGTACATACATTACATTACTGATCCTGAGTTACCTCCTGTATTATACCCCAGAGCTGCACTCACTATTCTGCTGGTGCAGTCACTGTGTACATACATTACATTACTGATCCTGAGTTACCTCCTGTATTATACTCCAGAGCTGCACTCACTATTCTGCTGGTGCAGTCACTGTGTACATACATTACATTACTGATCCTGAGTTACCTCCTGTATTATACTCCAGAGCTGCACTCACTATTCTGCTGGTGCAGTCACTGTGTACATACATTACATTACTGATCCTGAGTTACCTCCTGTATTATACTCCAGAGCTGCACTCACTATTCTGCTGGTGCAGTCACTGTGTACATACATTACTGATCCTGAGTTACCTCCTGTATTATACTCCACAGCTGCACTCACTATTCTGCTGGTGCAGTCACTGTGTACATACATTACATTACTGATCCTGAGTTACCTCCTGTATTATACTCCAGAGCTGCACTCACTATTCTGCTGGTGCAGTCACTGTGTACATACTGTACATTACATTACTGATCCTGAGTTACATCCTGTATTATACTCCAGAGCTGCACTCACTATTCTGCTGGTGCAGTCACTGTGTTCATACATTACATTACTGATCCTGAGTTACATCCTGTATTATACTCCAGAGCTGCACTCACTATTCTGCTGGTGCAGTCACTGTGTACATACATTACATTACTGGTCCTGAGTTACCTCCTGTATTATATCCCAGAGCTGCACTCACTATTCTGCTGGTGCAGTCACTGTGTACATACATTACTGATCCTGAGTTACACCCTTTATTATACTCCAGAGCTGCACTCACTATTCTGCTGGTGCAGTCACTGTGTACATGCATTACATTACTGATCCTGAGTTACCTCCTGTATTATACTCCAGAGCTGCACTCACTGTTCTGGTAACTTGTCATCAGAGATACTGCAGTCTGCTCAGCGGAGCTCCTGTAGTGCAGACCTCATCAGGTGACTGTTCTGCTCTATAAACCGGTCATCAGTTCATTGCATAGATTGAACTAACAAAGACATCTGGGAGATTTCAGCTCTGATTCCTGGAAGATTCTGTATGCAGCTCTGGAGTATAATAATGACTGTATCTGCAGAGTCATCAGCTTTATATATGAAGAGGTCAATATGGCCAGTTCTCAGCCACATAGTCATCCTGAGCGTGGGACCCCCTTTATGAGCGGAGGCACAGAACTCATATTCAGGGAATCTAGGATCTTCCATGTGCTCCATGGTCAGCCATTCATCTGCATGTGAAGCAAAGTCCAATCTCTCCACAGCTCCTCTATTCCATTCTGTATGTATAGCGCCACTCCTGTTGATAGGTTGTGTCTGGTATTGCAGCTTGGCTTCTCTGCATTGAGTGTAATCGTTCATTGTTTTTCTAATACTGGACACTTCACATTGGTTTAAAAGCATTAAATAAAAGAAGTGATGCAATCCCCGGACTGCGCGGCTCCGCTCCAGCACTTCGGACCGCACGGCTCCGCTCCAGCACTTCGGACCGCACGGCTCCGCTCCAGCACTTCGGACCGCACGGCTCCGCTCCAGCACTTCGGACCGCACGGCTCCGCTCCAGCACTTCGGACCGCACGGCTCCGCTCCAGCACTTCGGACCGCACGGCTCCGCTCCAGCACTTCGGACCGCACGGCTCCGCTCCAGCACTTCGGACCGCACGGCTCCGCTCCAGCACTTCGGACCGCACGACTTTGCTCCAGCACTTCGGACCGCACGGCTTCGCTCCAGCACTTCGGACCGCACGGCTTCGCTCCAGCACTTCGGACCGTACGGCTCCGCTCCAGCACTTCGGACCGCACGGCTCCGCTCCAGCACTTCGGACCGCACGGCTCCGCTCCAGCACTTCGGACCGCACGACTTTGCTCCAGCACTTCGGACCGCACGGCTGCGCTCCAGCACTTCGGACTGCACGGCTGCGCTCCAGCACTTCGGACTGCACGGCTTCGCTCCAGCACTTCGGACCGTACGGCTCCGCTCCAGCACTTCGGACCGCACGGCTCCGCTCCAGCACTTCGGACCACACGGCTCCGCTCCAGCACTTCGGACCGCACGACTTTGCTCCAGCACTTCGGACCGCACGGCTGCGCTCCAGCACTTCGGACTGCACGGCTGCGCTCCAGCACTTCGGACCGCACGGCTGCGCTCCAGCACTTCGGACCGCACGGCTTCGCTCCAGCACTTCGGACCGCACGGCTCCGCTCCAGCACTTCCCCCGTGACTGTCCATTCAGCTCTGTGGAAAGCAGCAGAGCGCTGACGCTGATCGGCCACACTTCTGCGCTGATCGGTGACTTTCTGATGCTTTATGTTTCCAGCACAATGTTTTTACTTCTTGTTACTTTGTATCTAATGATTGTTTGGATACAGAATTATGTAAATACCCAGAGGGCGGCTGCAGGTGGATCGGGTGCAGATGTCGATCTAATGGAGCTGGGGTGAATCTTATGGACTTAATGAATCGCAAAACTGGAAATGAGCAAATATGACTTTGATAAATAAACTGTAGAAGCCAGAAGATGCTGATGGATAGAGATGAGCACATTTTTCAAAATTCGGTTCAGATTATGATCGGCAGTGAATATCGATTTTGCAATATTCCCTGCACACAGCCGAACATCATTGGAGTTAATGGGAGCAGAAATTACCGAATATGTTCAGAACCGATCATTAAACATACATTCCGCACTAATATGGAAAAATCAGAGTCAGTGACCGATTCTGAACATATTTGCTTAACTCTACTGATGGACTAGTTGTCATATAAGCAACGGGGTTAACTGCGCAGAGTGGGTTATTAGGTGCCAGCAGCCCGAGATTTGGGTACTACTGTGTTAGGGTGGTCTGGTGAGTTAGCGAACGGCCTCATTAACAACAGCAATACCCATGAAAGCAGAGGGTCTCCCAAAAACAGGAGACTGGCCCTCCATAAACATTGCTGCCAGTGCCCTCATTCACAGTGCCCCGCATACATAGTGCCCCGCATTCACAGTGCCCCGTATACACAGTGCCCCGCATTCACACTGCCCCGCATTCACAGTGCCCCATATACACAGTGCCCCATATACACAGTGCCCCGTATACACAGTGCCCCGCATTCACACTGCCCCGCATTCACAGTGCCCCGCATTCACAGTGCCTCACATACACACTGCCCCGCATTCACAGTGCCCCATATACTCAGTGCCCCGCATACACAGTGCCCCGCATACACACTGCCCTGCATTCACAGTGCCTGCATTCACAGTGCCCCATATACTCAGTGCCCCATATACTCAGTGCCCCGCATTCACACTGCCCCGCATTCACAGTGCCCCATATACACAGTGCCCCATATACACAGTGCCCCGCATTCACACTGCCCCGCATTCACAGTGCCTGCATTCACAGTGCCTCACATACACACTGCCCCGCATTCACAGTGCCCCATATACTCAGTGCCCCGCATACACAGTGCCCCGCATACACACTGCCCTGCATTCACAGTGCCTGCATTCACAGTGCCCCATATACTCAGTGCCCCATATACTCAGTGCCCCGCATTCACACTGCCCTGCATTCACAGCGCCCCGCATTCGCAGTGCCCCATATACACAGTGCCCTGCATACACACTGCCCCGCTTTCACAGTGCCCCGCATTCACAGTGCCCCACATTCACAGTGCCCCGCATACACAGTGCTCTGCGTGCACAGTACCCCATATACACAGTGCCCCATATACACAGCGCCCCACATACACAGTGCCCCATATACACAGTGCCCCGCATACACAGTGCTCTGCATACACAGAGCCCCGCATACAAAGTGCCCCATATACACAGTGCCCCGCATACACAGTGCCTCATATACACAGTGCCCCGCATACACAGTGCCGCATATACACAGTGCTCTGCATACACAGTGCTCTGCATACACAGTGCCCCATATACGCAGTGCCCCGCATACACAGTGCCTCATATACACAGCGCCCCGCATACACAGTGCCCCGCATACACAGTGCTCTGCATACACAGTGCCTCATATACACAGCGCCCCGCATACACAGTGCCCCGCATACACAGTGCCTCATATACACAGTGCCTCATATACACAGCGCCCCGCATACAAAGTGCCCCATATACACAGTGCCCCGCATACACAGTGCCTCATATACACAGCGCCCCGCATACACAGTGCCCCGCATACACAGTGCTCTGCATACACAGTGCCCCGCATACACAGTGCCCCATATACGCAGTGCCCCGCATACACAGTGCCTCATATACACAGTGCTCTGCATACACAGTGCCCAATATGCACAGTGCCCCGCATACACACTGCCCCGCATACACAGTCCCCCATATACACACTGCCCTGCATGCACAGTGCCCCATATACATAGTGCTCTGCATACACAGTGCCCCGCATTCATAGTGCTCTGCATACACAGTGCCCCATATACACAGTGCCCCGCATACACAGTGCCCCGCATTCACAATGCTCTGCATACACAGTGCCCCGCATACACAGTGCCCCATATACACAGTGCCCCACATACACACTGCCCCGCATACACACTGCCCCATATACACAGTGCCCCACATACACAGTGCCCCGCATACACAGTGCCCCATATACACAGTGGCCCGCATACACATTGGCCCATATACACAGTGCCCCACATACACAGTGCCCCATATACACAGTGGCCTGCATACACAGTGCCCCATATACACAGTGCCCCGCATACACAGTGCTCTGCATACACAGTGCCCCATATACACAGTGCCCCATATACATAGTGCTCTGCATTCACAGTGCCCCATATACACACTGCCCCATATATACAGTGCCCAGCATATACAGTGCCCCATATACACCGTGCCCCATATACACACTGCCACATATACACACTGCCCTGCATACACAGTGCCCCGCATACACAGTGCCCCATATACACACTGCCCCGCATACACAGTGCCCCATATACACACTGTCCCGCATACACAGTGCCCCGCATACACACTGCCCTGCATACACAGTGCCCCATATACACAGTGCCCCATATACAGAGTGCGCCATATACACACTGCCCTGCATACACAGTGCCCCATATATACACTGCCCCGCATACATAGTGCCCCGTATACATAGTGCTCTGCATACACAGTGCCCCGCATTCACAGTACCCCATATACACAGTGCTCTGCATTCACAGTGCCCCATATACACAGTGCCCCGCATACACAGTGCCCCATATACACAGTGCCCCATATACACAGTGCCCTGCATACACAGTGCCCCGCATACACAGTGCCCCATATACACACTACCACATATACACACTGCCCCGCATACACACTGCCCCATATATACAGTGCCCCGCATACACAGTGTCCCATATACACAGTGCCCCGCATACACACTGCCCCATATACACAGTGCCCCGCATACACACTGCCCCGCATACACACTGCCCCATATACACAGTGCCACATATACACACTGCCCCGTATACACACTGCCCCGTATACACAGTGCCCCACATACACAGTGCCCCGCATACACAGTGCCCCGCATACACAGTGCTCCATATACACAGTGCCCCATGTACACAGTGCCCCGCATACACAGTGCTCTGCATACAGTGCCCCGCATACACAGTGCCCCATATACACAGTGCCCCGCATACACACTGCCCCGCATACACAGTGCCCCATATACACAGTGCCACATATACACACTGCCCCGTATACACAGTGCCCCGCATACACAGTGCCCCGCATACACAGTGCCCCGCATACACAGTGCTCCATATACACAGTGCCCCATGTACACAGTGCCCCGCATACAGTGCCCCGCATACACAGTGCCCCATATACACACTGCCCCGCATACATAGTGCCCCATATACATAGTGCTCTGCATACACAGTGCCCCATATACACAGTGCCCCATATACACAGTGCCCCATATACACACTGCCCCATATACACAGTGCCCCATATACACACTACCCCATATACACACTGCCCCATATACACAGTGCCCCGCATACACACTGCCCCGCATACAGAGTGCCCCGCATACACACTGCCCCATATACACACTGCCCCATATACACACTGCCCCATATACACACTGCCCCATATACACACTGCCCCATATACACAGTGCCCCATATACACAGTGCCCCGCATACACACTGCCCCATATACACAGTGCTCTGCATACACACTGCCCCATATACACAGTGCCCCATATACACAGTACCCCGCATACACAGCGCCCCATATACACAGTGCCCCGCATACACACTTCCCCATATACACAGTGCCCCGCATACACACTGCCCCATATACACAGTGCCCCGCATACACAGTGCCCCGCATACACAGTGCCCCATATACACAGTGCCCCGCATACACAGTGCCCCATATACACAGTGCCCCGCATACACTGCCCCGCATACACAGTGCCCCATATACACACTGCCCCATATACACACTGCCCCATATACACAGTGCTCTGCATACACAGTGCTCTGCATACACAGTGCCCCATATACACACTGCCCCGCATACACACTGCCCCATATACACAGTGCCCCATATACACAGTGCCCCATATACACACTACCCCATATACACAGTGCCCCGCATACACACTGCCCCGCATACAGAGTGCCCCGCATACACAGTGCTCTGCATACACAGTGCTCTGCATACACAGTGCCCCATATACACAGTGCCCCATATACACAGTGCCCCGCATACACAGTGCCCCATATACACAGTGCCCCGCATACACACTGCCCCATATACACAGTGCCCCATATACACAGTGCCCTGCATGCACACTGCCCCATATACACAGTGCCCCATATACACAGTACCCTGCATACACAGTGCCCCATATACACAGTGCCCAATATACACAGTGCCCCATATACACACTGCCCCATATACACAGTGCCCCATATACACAGTGCCCCATATACACAGTGCCCCGCATACACACTTCCCCATATACACAGTGCCCCGCATACACAGTGCCCCATATACACAGTGCCCAATATACACAGTGCCCCGCATACACACTTCCCCATTTACACAGTGCCCCATATACACAGTGCCCCGCATACACAGTGCCCCGCATACACAGTGCCCCATATACACACTGCCCCATATACACAGTGCCCCATATACGCACTGCCCCATATACACAGTGCCCCATATACACAGTGCCCCATATACACACTGCCCCATATACACACTGCCCCATATACACAGTGCCCCGCATACACACTGCCCCGCATACACACTGCCCCGCATACACAGTCCCCCATATACACACTGCCCCGCATACACAGTGCCCCATATACACAGTGCCCCGCATACACAGTGCCCCATATACACACTGCCCCGCATACACAGTGCCCCATATACACAGTGCCCCATATACACAGTGCCCCGCATACACAGTCCCCCATATACACACTGCCCCGCATACACAGTGCCCCATATACACAGTGCCCCGCATACACAGTGCCCCGCATACACAGTGCCCCATATACACACTGCCCCGCATACACAGTGCCCCATATACACAGTGCCCCGCATACACACTGCCCCATATATACAGTGCCCCGCATACACAGTGCCCCATATACACAGTGCCCCATATACACAGTGCCCCACATACACAGTGCCCCATATACACAGTGCTCTGCATTCACAGTGCCCCATATACACAGTGCCCCACATACACACTGCCCCATATACACACTGCCCTGCATACACAGTGCCCCTCATACACAGTGCCCCATATACACAGTGCCCCACATACACAGTGCCCCATATACACAGAGCCCCATATACACACTGCCCTGCATACACAGTGCTCCGCATACACAGTGCTCCGCATACACAGTGCCCCATATACACAGTCCCCATATACACAGTGCCCCATATACACAGTGCCCCTCATACACAGTGCCCCATATACACAGTCCCCATATCCACACTGCCCCATATACACTGCCCTGCATACACAGTGCTCCGCATACACAGTGCCCTGTATACACAGTGCCCCTCATACACAGTGCCCCATATACACAGTGCCCCGCATACACAGTGCCCTGCATACACAGTGGCCCGCATACACAGTGCCCCATATACACAGTGCCCCATATACACACTGCCCCTCATACACAGTGCCCCATATACACAGTGCCCCATATACACAGTGCCCTGCATACACAGTGCCCCTCATACACAGTGCCCCATATACACAGTGCCCCACATACACAGTGCCCCATATACACAGTGCCCCATATACACACTGCCCTGCATACACAGTGCTCCGCATACACAGTGCCCCATATACACAGTCCCCATATACACAGTGCCCCATATACACAGTGCCCCTCATACACAGTGCCCCATATACACAGTCCCCATATCCACACTGCCCCATATACACACTGCCCCTCATACACAGTGCCCCATATACACAGTCCCCATA
Organism: Dendrobates tinctorius; assembly: GCF_039654945.1. Taxonomy (NCBI): domain Eukaryota; kingdom Metazoa; phylum Chordata; class Amphibia; order Anura; family Dendrobatidae; genus Dendrobates; species Dendrobates tinctorius. The sequence continues at coordinate 2,890,356 of NW_027361792.1, forward strand.
TCCACACTGCCCCATATACACAGTGCCCTGCATACACAGTGCTCCGCATACACAGTGCCCTGTATACACAGTGCCCCTCATACACAGTGCCCCATATACACAGTGCCCCGCATACACAGTGCCCTGCATACACAGTGGCCCGCATACACAGTGCCCCATATACACAGTGCCCCATATACACACTGCCCCTCATACACAGTGCCCCATATACACAGTGCCCCATATACACAGTGCCCTGCATACACAGTGCCCCTCATACACAGTGCCCCTCATACACAGTGCCCCACATACACAGTGCCCCATATACACAGTGCCCCATATACACACTGCCCTGCATACACAGTGCTCCGCATACACAGTGCCCCATATACACAGTCCCCATATACACAGTGCCCCATATACACAGTGCCCCTCATACACAGTGCCCCATATACACAGTCCCCATATCCACACTGCCCCATATACACAGTGCCCTGCATACACAGTGCTCCGCATACACAGTGCCCTGTATACACAGTGCCCCTCATACACAGTGCCCCATATACACAGTGCCCCGCATACACAGTGCCCTGCATACACAGTGGCCCGCATACACAGTGCCCCATATACACAGTGCCCCATATACACACTGCCCCTCATACACAGTGCCCCATATACACAGTGCCCCATATACACACTGCCCTGCATACACAGTGCCCCATATACACAGTGCCCCATATACACAGTGCCCCATATACACAGTGCCCCATATACACACTGCCCTGCATACACAGTGCTCCGCATACACAGTGCCCCATATACACAGTCCCCATATACACAGTGCCCCATATACACAGTGCCCCTCATACACAGTGCCCCATATACACAGTCCCCATATCCACACTGCCCCATATACACAGTGCCCTGCATACACAGTGCTCCGCATACACAGTGCCCTGTATACACAGTGCCCCTCATACACAGTGCCCCATATACACAGTGGCCCGCATACACAGTGCCCCATATACACAGTGCCCCATATACACACTGCCCCTCATACACAGTGCCCCATATACACACTGCCCCATATACACAGTGCCCCATATACACACTGCCCCATATTCACACTGCCCCATATACACACTGCCCCATATACACAGTGCCCCATATACACAGTGCCCCATATTCACAGTGCCCCATATACACTGTGCTGTTTGGTTTTTCATTCCTTTGTTAATTTAAGCAAAGCCGTCCATCAGGCCGAAGTGTCTCTATTCCAACACCATGACGGTGACCCTATTACAACTGGCAGCAGGTGCCCTATAAACAGTGCTAGAACGAATGCTGCCACCAGGATTCTCCCATACATAGCAGCAATAAACTATACCGTCAGCTGAGTGCCCCCATAATCAGTACATGGCTGCAGTACAGTCTCCATATAGCAACGTCACATCTGACATTTCCCCACCATGTAATGTATCTGGACGAGCGGCGCTATGTGACTGGTGTGTTCGGCCGTTATCTCGCCGTAGCGCTGATGGCTCCGCGGCTTCCTTTCAAGTGTGGAATATTGATTACCTGCAGTCATCACTAGGGGGAGCCCTCTGCATACAGCCATGATCCCCGACCATTACAGAAGGGCAGCCCCTAAAAATGTGTCCAGTCTGGGGGTCCTAAACAGCACCCCTGCCTCTGTGAAAGGGCGGAGAAATGCAATCTGTAATTCTTGTCCAATGTTATAATTTTACTCAGAAAGGGTTACTTCTTTGTAAAGAATCCGTGAGAAATCTGAAAATATTCTATGTTCTGTATTGTAAAAATGTCTGGCCTTGTTTTTGTCTGTTTTGGGGCCCCGTGATGACGGGTCCCTGGATGGGAACCAATAGAGAGGAGTACAGAGATTTATACCTTCCATTAGTCCAATGGGAATAGTGTAAGTCCGTATGCTGTGAGCTCCACCTAGTGGTCATTTCAGAAAGTCAGAACTTTGTGGAAGCGCAATCTGTGTATATGACCCCCGGCCACCAGAGCACATGACCCCTCCGGCCACCACAGCACATGACCCCCCCCGGCCACCAGAGCACATGACCCCCCCCGGCCACCAGAGCACATGACCCCCCCCGGCCACCAGAGCACATGACCCCACCGGCCACCAGAGCACATCACCCCCCCGGCCACCAGAGCACATCACCCCCCCCGGCCACCAGAGCACATCACCCCCCCCGGCCACCAGAGCACATGACCCCCCCGGCCACCAGAGCACATGACCCCCCGGCCACCAGAGCACATGACCCCCGGCCACCAGAGCACATGACCCCCCGGCCACCAGAGTACATGACCCCCCGGCCACCAGAGCACATGACCCCCGGCCACCAGAGCACATGACCCCCGGCCATCAGAGCACATGACCCCCGGCCACCAGAGCACATGACCCCCGGCCACCAGAGCACATGACCCCCGGCCACCAGAGCACATGACCCCCGGCCATCAGAGCACATGATCCCCCGGCCACCAGAGTACATGACCCCCCCCGGCCACCAGAGCACATGACCCCACCGGCCACCAGAGCACATCACCCCCCCGGCCACCAGAGCACATGACCCCCCCCGGCCACCAGAGCACATGACCCCCCCGGCCACCAGAGCACATGACCCCCCGGCCACCAGAGCACATGACCCCCTGGCAACCAGAGCACATGACCCCCCGGCCACCAGAGTACATGACCCCCCGGCCACCAGAGCACATGACCCCCGGCCACCAGAGCACATGACCCCCGGCCATCAGAGCACATGATCCCCCGGCCACCAGAGTACATGACCCCCCCGGCCACCAGAGTACATGACCCCCCGGCCACCAGAGCACATGACCCCCGGCCACCAGAGCACATGACCCCCGGCCATCAGAGCACATGATCCCCCGGCCATCAGAGCACATGATCCCCCGGCCACCAGAGTACATGACCCGCGGCCACCAGAGCACATGACCCGCGGCCACCAGAGCACATGACCCCCGGCCACCAGAGCACATGATCCCCCCGGCCACCAGAGTACATGACCCCCCCGGCCACCAGAGTACATGACCCCCCGGCCACCAGAGCACATGACCCCCGGCCACCAGAGCACATGACCCCCGGCCATCAGAGCACATGATCCCCCGGCCATCAGAGCACATGATCCCCCGGCCACCAGAGTACATGACCCCCCGGCCACCAGAGCACATGACCCCCGGCCACCAGAGCACATGACCCCCGGCCATCAGAGCACATGATCCCCTGGCAACCAGAGCACATGACCCCCCGGCCACCAGAGTACATGACCCCCCGGCCACCAGAGCACATGACCCCCGGCCACCAGAGCACATGACCCCCGGCCATCAGAGCACATGACCCCCTGGCAACCAGAGCACATGACCCCCCCGGCCACCAGAGTACATGACCCCCCGGCCACCAGAGCACATGACCCCCGGCCACCAGAGCACATGACCCCCGGCCATCAGAGCACATGATCCCCCGGCCATCAGAGCACATGATCCCCCGGCCACCAGAGTACATGACCCGCGGCCACCAGAGCACATGACCCGCGGCCACCAGAGCACATGACCCCCGGCCACCAGAGCACATGATCCCCCCGGCCACCAGAGTACATGATCCCCCGGCCACCAGAGTACATGATCCCCGGCCACCAGAGCACATGACCCCCCGGCCACCAGAGCACATGACCCCCGGCCACCAGAGCACATGATCCCCCGGCCACCAGAGCACATGACCCCCCGGCCACCAGAGTACATGACCCCCGGCCACCAGAGTACATGACCCCCGGCCACCAGAGTACATGACCCCCGGCCACCAGAGCACATGACCCGCGGCCACCAGAGGACGTGACCCCCCGGCCACCAGAGCACGTGACCCCCCGGCCTCCAGAGGACATGCAGGTTATACCATGTTAGGGCTATTTGCCTTGAAGAGACTCCTTCTGCTGGTGCTTTACGCTGTGGAGAAGCCCCAGGGGGCATCTAGGAGTCACCAGACTTCATGATGGACATTTGTTCTCATCTGCCCATAATGCTGCCCAGGATTTTGTCACCGTCGCTCTCCAGGCCCCTTTAATTCAGTGCGAATGACTAAAATGATGATATAATTACGCTCCATAATTACCTTAAAATGATTCAGTGGCAGATGAACATTGTGAGACAGATTCCAGGAAGTGACGGAAAGATGAAATCTGCCAAACCGGAGTCATTTTTACTTAATTTAGTTACACATTTGTCATTAGATAAAAAAAAAAGAGATAAAGGAAAAATGTGTCATCCCCGTGTGCCTGCGGGAAACAGCGGAGCTCCCGGTGCTGACCGCACTCAATCCACAGTCCGAAAAGTAACAGAAAAGTAACAAAGATCTTGTAGATCTGCACTGATCCCAAATGGATCATCACATCTAAAGAGAATGCATGCGCCGAAGGTAACGGCAGCCGCCATGAATACAAGGAGTGAGAGGCGAGAGCATTCACAGGCTTCACCCGTCAGACCTTCTCTTGTTGGATTTTACCATACGCCATATGGCGCCTTCTGGATTGGTTCATATTTTATGTAATGTGCATTATGGCAGTATTATAGTTCGTGATGTGTGACTGTATGATGGTGTGGTCTATGATGTGTGGCTGTATGACGGTGTGGTCTATGATCTATGACGGTGTGGTCTATGATGTGTGACTGTATGACGGTGTTGTCTATGATGTGTGACGGTGTGGTCTATGATGTGTGACGGTATGACGGTGTGGTCTATGATGTGTGACAGTATGACGGTCTGGTCTATGATGTGTGACGGTATGACGGTGTGGTCTATGATGTGTGACGGTGTGGTCTATGATGTGTGACTGTATGACGGTGTTGTCTATGATGTGTGACGGTGTGGTCTATGATGTGTGACGGTATGACGGTGTGGTCTATGATGTGTGACAGTATGACGGTGTGGTCTATGATGTGCGACGGTATGACGGTGTGGTCTATGATGTGTGACGGTGTGGTCTATGATGTGTGACGGTGTGGTCTATGATGTGTGACTGTATAACGGTGTGGTCTATGATGTGTAACGGTGTGGTCTATGATGTGTGACGGTGTGGTCTATGATGTGTGACGGTATGACGGTGTGGTCTATGATGTGTGACGGTATGACGGTGTGGTCTATGATGTGCGACGGTATGACGGTGTGGTCTATGATGTGTGACGGTGTGGTCTATGATGTGTGACTGTATAACGGTGTGGTCTATGATGTGTAACGGTGTGGTCTATGATGTGTGACTGTATGACGGTGTGGTCTATGATGTGTGACTGTATGATGGTGTGGTCTATGATGTGTGACGGTATGACGGTGTGGTCTATGATGTGTGACGGTGTGACGGTGTGGTCTATGATGTGTGACTGTATGACGGTGTTGTCGATGATGTCTGATGGTATTACGGTGTGGTCTATGATGTGTGACTGTATGACGGTGTTGTCTATGATGTGTGATGGTGTGGTCTATGATGTGTGACTGTATGACGGTGTGGTCTATGATGTGTGACTGAATGACGGTGTGGTCTATGATGTGTGACTGTATGACGGTGTGGTCTATGATGTGTGACTGTATGACGGTGTGGTCTATGATGTGTGACTGTATGACGGTGTGGTCTATGATGTGTGACTGAATGACGGTGTGGTCTATGATGTGTGACTGTATGATGGTGTGGTCTATGATGTGTGACTGTATGACGGTGTTGTCTATGATGTGTGACGGTATGATGGTGTGGTCTATGATGTGTGACTGTATGACGGTATGGTCTATGATGTGTGACGGTATGACGGTGTGGTCTATGATGTGTGACGGTATGACGGTGTGGTCTATGATGTGTGACTATGACGGTGTGGTCTATGATGTGTGACTGACAGTGTGGTCTATGATGTGTGACTGTATGACGGTGTGGTCTATGATGTGTGACGGTATGACGGTGTGGTCTATGATGTGTGACGGTATGACGGTGTGGTCTATGATGTGTGACGGTATGACGGTGTGGTCTATGATGTGCGGCTGTATGACGGTGTGGTCTATGATGTGTGACTGTATGACGGTGTTGTCTGATGTGTGACGGTGTGGTCTATGATGTGTGACTGTATGACGGTGTTGTCATTGATGTGTGACTGTATGACGGTGTGGTCTATGACGTGTGACTGTATGACGGTGTTGTCTATGATGTGTGACGGTGTGGTCTATGATGTGTGACTGTATGACGGTGTTGTCTATGATGTGTGACGGTGTGGTCTATGATGTGTGACTGTATGACGGTGTTGTCTATGATGTGTGACGGTGTGGTCTATGATGTGTGACTGTATGACGGTGTTGTCTATGATGTGTGACGGTGTGGTCTATGATGTGTGACTGTATGACGGTGTTGTCTATGATGTGTGACCGTGTGGTCTATGATGTGTGACTGTATGACGGTGTGGTCTAAGATGTGTGACGGTGTTGTCTATGATGAGTGACTGTATGACAGTGTGGTCTGTGATGTGTGACGGTGTGGTCTGTGATGTGTGACGGTATGATACTGTTGTAGCACAGGGTTGATCGGTGACATACTGACGGGGCGCTGTGTGTGCCGCCTGTATGGCGGTGCTGTACACAGCTGTTACTTGTACCCGCTGTCTGCGAATAAGATGTGGAAATTTCCGCCTCTCCCGTCGTCCGCCGCCGCAGAGCGTGTGACGGTCTCCGTGTTTGCAGAGGCTTGCCCGCTGCTGTTTCTGTAGACTGTTCTGTCAGACACCGGAAGACGAATATTTACTAATACATCGCTATGGTCAATATTGGACGACTGACTACGATCCCCCCGGGCATTGCTGCCCATACAGTGCACCGCTCCTGGCGCCGCTCCATTAACTCCTGCAGTGCTGCACCCCTCATAGTGCTGACTGCATTAGAGACGGCAGATGCCAACAGCGGTCCTATATGACTGCGGGGTCACACGACACGGGGCCATCCCCTGCTTGGAGACCACCAGATTCCCTCTTCGCCCTCCCTCAATATTTTGTTCTCCATGGCAAACCCAGCGTGCACAATGCATGGGGGAGCCAGAAAGGAAAGGCCCATCAGATATGGGGGGCTTTACATCATGGTTAAGGGAATGTCTGGGGGGCTTCCAGAATAAAGGGAAAAGGCTGATTATGCCGGCGACGTAGGGTGCGCACCAATAATGGACATAGATCTCTGCCCCGAGACGTTGGCACGAATCATTCAAGGGCCCGGGTATTATTGGGAGTAGAAGGAGAGATTTGGGCTTTTCTGGGGTCGGTGACATTTTTCGGGTGCCCCATTATTTTTTTCTTTTTGGAATGGGGATGGGATGATTGTTTCTCACCCTCCTGCGCTCATATCACTACATGTATTGCGCCACTTTATAATATGCAGGATTTTTAAGACAAGCTCTGGGGGTGCGCTGCCGAATCCGCTGATTTCATTCCACTGGCGGAGGAGGTGGAAGGGTAAACACCGGACAAGGTCTGCAGTGTGATGGAGCTCGGGCCCGTACACAAACCCTGCGGTGGGAAGGGAGGTCTCCAAAGTGAAGGGTGTTCAGGATCACAGCCACCTGTTGTAGGGGCCGAGACCCCTGTGACATCTGCAGGGAGATCATAGCAGAGATTGTGGGGTGCAGGGAGATCATAGCAGAGATTGTGGGGTGCAGGGAGATCATAGCAGAGATTGTGGGGTGCAGGGAGATCATAGCAGAGATTGTGGGGTGCAGGGAGATCATAGCAGAGATTGTGGGGTGCAGGGAGATCATAGCAGAGATTGTGGGGTGCAGGGTGATCACAGCAGAGATTGTGGGGTGCAGGGTGATCATAGCAGAGATTGTGGGGTGCAGGGTGATCATAGCAGAGATTGTGGGGTGCAGGGTGATCACAGCAGAGATTGTGGGGTGCAGGGTGATCATAGCAGAGATTGTGGGGTGCAGGGAGATCATAGCAGAGATTGTGGGGTGCAGGGTGATCATAGCAGGGATTGTGGGTTGCAGGGAGATCATGCAGAGATTGTGGGGTGCAGGGTGATCATAGCAGGGATTGTGGGGTGCAGGGAGATCATGCAGAGATTGTGGGGTGCAGGGTGATCAGAGCAGATATTGTGGGGTGCAGGGTGTTCATAGCAGAGATTATGGGGTGCAGGGTGATCATATCAGAGATTGTGGGTGCAGGGAGATCATAGCAGACATTATGGGGTGCAGGGTGATCATAGCAGAGATTATGGGGTGCAGGGAGATCATAGCAGAGATTGTGGGGTGCAGGGAGATCATAGCAGAGATTGTGGGGTGCAGGGTGATCACAGCAGAGATTGTGGGGTGCAGGGTGATCATAGCAGAGATTGTGGGGTGCAGGGTGATCATAGCAGAGATTGTGGGGTGCAGGGAGATCATAGCAGGGATTGTGGGTTGCAGGGAGATCATGCAGAGATTGTGGGGTGCAGGGTGATCACAGCAGAGATTGTGGGGTGCAGGGTGATCATAGCAGAGATTGTGGGGTGCAGGGTGATCATAGCAGAGAATGTGGGGTGCAGGGAGATCATAGCAGATTGTGGGGTGCAGGGTGATCATAGCAGGGATTGTGGGTTGCAGGGAGATCATAGCAGGGATTGTGGGGTGCAGGGAGATCATGCAGAGATTGTGGGGTGCAGGGTGATCAGAGCAGATATTGTGGGGTGCAGGGTGTTCATAGCAGAGATTATGGGGTGCAGGGTGATCATATCAGATTGTGGGTGCAGGGAGATCATAGCAGACATTATGGGGTGCAGGGTGATCATAGCAGAGATTATGGGGTGCAGGGAGATCATAGCAGAGATTGTGGGGTGCAGGGAGATCATAGCAGAGATTGTGGGGTGCAGGGAGATCATAGCAGAGATTATGGGGTGCAGGGAGATCATAGCAGAGATTGTGGGGTGCAGGGAGATCATAGCAGAGATTATGGGGTGCAGGGTGATCTTAGCAGAGATTGTGGGGTGCAGGGAGATCATAGCAGAGATTGTGGGGTGCAGGGAGATCATAGCAGAGATTGTGGGGTGCAGGGAGATCATAGCAGAGATTGTGGGGTGCAGGGTGATCTTAGCAGAGATTGTGAGGTGCAGGGAGATCATAGCAGAGATTGTGGGTGCAGGGAGATCATAGCAGACATTATGGGGTGCAGGGTGATCATAGCAGAGATTGTGGGGTGCAGGGTGATCTTAGCAGAGATTGTGGGGTGCAGGGAGATCATAGCAGAGACTGTGGGTGCAGGGAGATCATAGCAGACATTGTGGGGTGCAGGGAGATCATAGCAGAGATTGTGGGGTGCAGGGTGATCTTAGCAGAGATTGTGGGGTGCAGGGAGATCATAGCAGAGATTGTGGGGTGCAGGGTGATCTTAGCAGATTGTGGGGTGCAGGGAGATCATAGCAGAGATTGTGGGTGCAGGGAGATCATAGCAGACATTATGGGGTGCAGGGTGATCATAGCAGAGATTGTGGGGTGCAGGGTGATCTTAGCAGAGATTGTGGGGTGCAGGGTGATCTTAGCAGAGATTGTGGGGTGCAGGGAGATCATAGCAGAGACTGTGGGTGCAGGGAGATCATAGCAGACATTATGGGGTGCAGGGTGATCATAGCAGAGATTATGGGGTGCAGGGAGATCAAAGCAGAGATTATGGGGTGCAGGGCAAGTCTGGAAAATGGCGGGTAAGTGCGATCCACGGGGAAGATTAACATGGACACGAGTCACATGACCATGTGCCCTGATGAGGACAGAACTTCTTGCATCTACAAGCCATGACCTCGGCGTTAAAGGGAGTGTTCCAGGTGACCTACTGATGATTGTTGATGGTCCAACTTCTGGAACCAAGACCGTTCCGATGACTCCCGTAGGGCGTGTGCACACAGTCTTTTTGCAGAGTTTTCAGAATAGAAGCTGAGTGGGAAGTTTTTGACGAGTTCTGATTTTTTTTATGCGTTTTGGAGCTTCTGCACCAAAACCTCCTATAAAATGTCAGTGTGAACAGAGCCGTACAGTATGTGCAGAGTTTTCTTCTTTTTCTTCAGCCTGTCAAAAAATTAGGAGTTTTCTAGTGGGAACTGCTTTAGGAAACGCTCCTTGGACAACTTTTGTCGAAGTTTTTTATTTCCTGAAGAATGTTTGAAGCCTTTTATTTTGGCAGCGCTTAGTTTGGGGCAGATTCCATCCATAGTGTTGAGCACTTTCTTTTTTTCCCACCAGACATTTATCAAAACCTGAAGCCAAATAAAAAGGCTAAAAAAGACAAAAAGGTGGTTTACAATAGAAATGAACAAGAAGAGTCATTAAATCAGATTTTGAGCATTTTTTTCCAGGTGTTTCTTGCTCCAAATGACTCCTTAAAAAACTTACGGTAATGTTCATATTCCTGAAGTCTCGTGTATGAATGAAGCCGTAGTGCACAGGTGAGATTACCGCTCCTGACACCGTCTATAGGAGGTGGTCGCACACGCTCACTACCGCTCCATTCACTATGTATAGGAGGTGGTCGCACACGCTCACTACCGCTCCAGTCGCCGTCTATAGGAGGTGGTCGCACACGCTCACTACCGCTCCAGTCACCGTCTATAGGAGGTGGTCACACACCCTCACTACCGCTCCAGTCACCGTCTATAGGAGGTGGTCGCACACCCTCACTACCGCTCCAGTCACCGTCTATAGGAGGTGGTCGCACACCCTCACTACCGCTCCAGTCACCGTCTATAGGAGGTGGTCACACGCTCACTACCGCTCCAGTCACGGTCTATAGGAGGTGGTCGCACATGCTCACTACCGCTCCAGTCGCCGTCTATAGGAGGTGGTCGCACATGCTCACTACCGCTCCAGTCGCCATCTATAGGAGGTGGTCGCACATGCTCACTACCGCTCCAGTCGCTGTCTATAGGAGGTGGTCGCACATGCTCACTACCGCTCCATTCACTATGTATAGGAGGTGGTCGCACACGCTCACTACCGCTCCAGTCACCGTCTATAGGAGGTGGTCGCACACCCTCACTACCGCTCCAGTCACCGTCTATAGGAGGTGGTCGCACACCCTCACTACCGCTCCAGTCACCGTCTATAGGAGGTGGTCGCACACCCTCACTACCGCTCCAGTCACCGTCTATAGGAGATGGTCGCACACGCTCACTACCGCTCCAGTCACCGTCTATAGGAGGTGGTCACACGCTCACTACCGCTCCAGTCACCGTCTATAGGAGGTGGTCGCACATGCTCACTACCGCTCCAGTCGCTGTCTATAGGAGGTGGTCGCACATGCTCACTACCGCTCCAGTCGCCATCTATAGGAGGTGGTCGCACATGCTCACTACCGCTCCAGTCGCTGTCTATAGGAGGTGGTCGCACACGCTCACTACCGCTCCATTCACTATGTATAGGAGGTGGTCGCACACGCTCACTACCGCTCCAGTCACCGTCTATAGGAGGTGGTCACACACCCTCACTACCGCTCCAGTCACCGTCTATAGGAGGTGGTCGCACACCCTCACTACCGCTCCAGTCACCGTCTATAGGAGGTGGTCACACGCTCACTACCGCTCCAGTCACGGTCTATAGGAGGTGGTCGCACATGCTCACTACCGCTCCAGTCGCTGTCTATAGGAGGTGGTCGCACATGCTCACTACCGCTCCAGTCGCCATCTATAGGAGGTGGTCGCACATGCTCACTACCGCTCCAGTCGCTGTCTATAGGAGGTGGTCGCACATGCTCACTACCGCTCCATTCACTATGTATAGGAGGTGGTCGCACACGCTCACTACCGCTCCAGTCACCGTCTATAGGAGGTGGTCGCACACCCTCACTACCGCTCCAGTCACCGTCTATAGGAGGTGGTCGCACGCCCTCACTACCGCTCCAGTCACCGTCTATAGGAGGTGGTCGCACACCCTCACTACCGCTCCAGTCACCGTCTATAGGAGGTGGTCGCACACGCTCACTACCGCTCCAGTCACCGTCTATAGGAGGTGGTCACACGCTCACTACCGCTCCAGTCACCGTCTATAGGAGGTGGTCGCACATGCTCACTACCGCTCCAGTCGCTGTCTATAGGAGGTGGTCGCACATGCTCACTACCGCTCCAGTCGCCATCTATAGGAGGTGGTCGCACATGCTCACTACCGCTCCAGTCGCTGTCTATAGGAGGTGGTCGCACACGCTCACTACCGCTCCATTCACTATGTATAGGAGGTGGTCGCACACGCTCACTACCGCTCCAGTCGCTGTCTATAGGAGGTGGTCGCACACGCTCACTACCGCTCCAGTCACCGTCTATAGGAGGTGGTCGCACACCCTCACTACCGCTCCAGTCACCGTCTATAGGAGGTGGTCGCACACCCTCACTACCGCTCCAGTCACCGTCTATAGGAGGTGGTCGCACACCCTCACTACCGCTCCAGTCACCGTCTATAGGAGGTGGTCGCACACGCTCACTACCGCTCCAGTCACCGTCTATAGGAGGTGGTCACACGCTCACTACCGCTCCAGTCACGGTCTATAGGAGGTGGTCGCACATGCTCACTACCGCTCCAGTCGCTGTCTATAGGAGGTGGCCGCACATGCTCACTACCGCTCCAGTCGCCATCTATAGGAGGTGGTCGCACATGCTCACTACCGCTCCAGTCGCTGTCTATAGGAGGTGGTCGCACATGCTCACTACCGCTCCAGTCGCTGTCTATAGGAGGTGGTCACACACTGGGGATTTGGGCTGCACATTCTCTGGATAGTTGGGTACTCGGCAGTCGGACTGCCATCTTCCAGCTTTCACACATTTTTCATCTATCCTGTGTTTTGTTTTTAGACCTCTGGATAGGTTATGATGAGACTGGGTCATGCCCAGTGTGTTGGTACCAGGACCTGTGCCCTGGGTGCGAGCTCAGTGACTTGTGTGTAGACCTTGTGACATTCTGCTTTACGTGCTCGTCATTATCCAGTGACTTTTTTTTTTATAAGAACGCTCGGACATTTCTCACTGATGTGCATATTCTTCGGTGTCGATGAGTCTTGTTCCATATACGCTCCGTCCTTCCATCGAGGCACAGCAGACGCTGGAGAACCAGAGCTATCGCCTGCACATCTTCAATTCCAGACCGAAAATATAATCAAAATTTTCAGTTTAGTGATTTCAGTGCAGTAAAATGATACAAATAGATAGCAATCCTGCGAAACCGCTTAGTGCCATAGTGACGGTCCGGATGTAACGTGGCCTCTTGATATTCTGGATAAGATGGGGATATTACTGGGGCAGCCTGAAATATTCCTTCATATGAAAGTGCAAGTAAGAAGTGAGAAGAGCATCTCATTACCTCCAAGTTGATGGGAATTTGATTCCTTTGCAAGGAGGAAAAGGTTTTTTTTTCGTTCTACCCATTAAACGAGTCTTCTCCATGGCTCGTAATCCATAAAACTGAAATCTTTTCATGTGCAAGTCTCATGGAGGAATATAACAAGGCCGTAGAAGGAGCGGCCGCCGCACAAGGGGCCTTCTGTTCCTTGTTGCGGAGTTGAAGACTCTAAACTAAAATGTTATCAGTAAGACCATCACAAAGTCTTGTCGAAAAGTTACAAAATATCTTGTAACAAGGATTAGGAGTTCCAGAGGCAATTAATGGTGGAGGAAACTATGAAGCCTCCTTTCTACACCGGTGTCCTGGTAGGTGGAGTGTCTCCAGAATCTGAGGCCGTTGGCCACAGCACGTGTAGGAATTTTGGCTATGTGGCCAAGTGCACCGTGTTGTCTCTCCCTTAGATATGTTGTGTATATATGTTCCCACATTTTTTTGACGTTTTGGAGCATTTTTAGTCCTCTTTTTGTGGTTTTCCCACATACCGTAAGTCACCAAGACATTCAATGAGGCTACTTTACGTGGCTCAGAAGGTACATGTGGCCATTTGACTCTCAGCAAGGCTCCAAGCTCAAGAAAGACAGAGACATGGCAAAGTTGGAATCGAACTGTTTTACTCAAAGGAAGAAAGGCAAATCTAATGGCTGCAGTCGTTCAATGAGGGAGCACGCTTCATGGTTACACAGCCACGTAGACACCGTTCTCGATGGTCAAATGTCAAAAGTGTCAATGTTGAGACTCTGAGCTTGACAGTAAAACAATAGCAGGATCTTGGTGGCCACAGAAATATGTTATGGCACAGAGCTTTTACACTGCTGTACTGTGGCACAGAGCTTGGCCGTTCCTTACTATACTGTGGTGCAGAACTTGGAAGTTACACTACTGTACTGTGGCATAGAGTTTGGCAGTTACATTATTATGTTATAGCACAGAGCTTGACTGTTACACTACTATAATGTGGCACAGAGCTTGGCTATAACTTACTATATTGTGGCTCAGAGCTTGGCCGTTCCTTACTATACTGTAGCACAGAGCTTGGAAGTTACACTACTGCACTGTGGTAAAGAGCTTGGCCGTTACACTGCTGTACTGTGGTAAAGAGCTTGGCCGTTACACTACTGCACTGTGGTAAAGAGCTTGGCCGTTACACTGCTGTACTGTGGCACAGAGCTTGGAAGTTACACTGCTGTACTGTGGCACAGAGCTTGGAAGTTACACTACTGTACTGTGGCACAGAGCTTGGCCATTCCTTACTATACTGTAGCACAGAGCTTGGAAGTTACACTACTGCACTGTGGTAAAGAGCTTGGTCATTACACTGCTGTACTGTGGCACAGAGCTTGGCCGTTCCTTACTGTAAAGCAGCACAGAGCTTGGCCGTTCCTTACTGCACTGTGGCACAGAGCTTGGGCATTTCTTACTATACTGTGGCACAGAGCTTGAAAGTTACACTACTGTACTGTGGCATTGAGCTTGGTCTTTACACTACTGTACAGTTGCACAGAGCTTGGCTGTTCCTTACTATACTGTGGCACAGAGCTTGGCCGTTACACTACTGTACTGTGGCACAGAGCTTGGCTGTTATACCACTGTACTGTAGCACAGAGTTTCGCCGTTACACTACTGTACTGTGGCACAGAGCTTGGAAGTTACACTACTGTACTGTGGCACAGAGCTTGGAAGTTACACTACTGTACTGTGGCATAGAATTTGGCAGTTACATTATTATGTTATGGCACAGAGCTTGGACGTTACAATACTATGTGCTTCAACCTCCATGCAACAATAATCAGTAATTTACAGGAACAGTCTTATAATTATTGCTGTTACAGCAGTCGGTTTCTTTCAGCAACGAACACACCATGGTTTTGGAGGGTTATCACTGCATACCTTGCAGTATATCGCACTCACATCAGTCCACAGTTGTTCTATCACAGAAGCAGTCCATACTGAGTCCTCACAGATGCAGGACACAACAGCCCATAGAGGTTGTCTGAAGGAAGCCATTGCGGAGCTTATCACAGGCCATAGTCATTCACCTTGTCGATCACTTCCGGTCATTTTATCATAGTACTTGGCCAGAGTTAATAATTGTAATCAAAGTGTTTCTCCACTTCTGGAATCACGAGCAGGTAGCCAGTGAGGGCTCATTTCTAATTCTAGAGACACTTTCCATATTTCTTCCTTAGCAGTCTTCTCTTTTTTGAGCTCTCGACCACTCATTGTTTTGTGACCTCCATAAGTCAGCCTTCCCACTGCACAGACTGTACACCAAAGCATGAACTCCGAATCATCCACATTTACATGTATCTCCTGTAGTAATAATTATACAGCATATAAATTATGTAGCACAGTTTGCTTTGCTGCAGTTACACATTTTCCACCAAGGTTAAACAAAATTTTTCCCAAAGTGGGTATCAAAAATTAATCTGATGAAAACTCCAAAATCATCAAATAACATGGTGAGCAATTTGGCAACAAAAAATTAAGGTGCAAGAGCAAAAAGCCATAACTCACATGATGTAAGCAGTAATGGACCCCCAGCCTGCCGCCTCTACGCGCGTTTCACCGTTTATCATCATGGATTATCCATAGTGTTTTATACATAATCTCGTTTGATTTTTCTATGTGCAAATCAATTTAGGAATATAATTTATAGCTATATTCTTGCTTATTACTCCCCAATTGCCTCGATTTTTAGTGTTTCCTCTGACTTGATAATAAAAATTGGATATTTTTGTGCAAAATTCTCTTCGACCTTTTTTTGTGCTTTTACACTCAGAAAGGTTTTCTGTTATTTCCAGCAAGGTGCCTGATGTGGATGCTGGTCAGATGGCCTCTAGCTGACCAAAGGAGATGGCTGTCCCAATGCTGAAACCTTGGTTTAATGCATGGGGTGCACTGCTCTAGTTTGTAGGTGTCTTCATAAGCTGTTTGGCAGATAGAGGAACTTTGATTTCTATAGGGATTGCCCTGTCACAGGCAGCAGGTGACTGACTACCTGGGATTTCCACACCCATGTGGAGACCTCTTACTATTAAGCTGCCGTATCGATGACTTATATAATAGTTGAGTTGTATTTTCTTTACGTAATTAAATATTTTTGTGTCTTCTATAGGTAAAGTAATCAACAGAATCCATTGACGAGGCTCAATGACGGTTTCCAGCCATGCAATGTTCTTGGAAGGCTGTCCTCTTACTAGCGCTAGCCTCAATTGCTATCCAGTACACAGCCATTCGGACTTTTACCACCAAATCCTTTCACATGTGCCCAATCCCCAATCCAAATAATTGTAGCCCTGGACAAGACCCAACAGAATCTCCTGATCGTCTCTGTGAAGATGGTCAGTTGATAACTTCTAATATTTCGAAAAAGACTCACGTCCTCATCTTGGCGACCACTCGCAGTGGATCTTCTTTTGTCGGACAACTGTTTAACCAACACACGGATGTGTTCTACTTGTTTGAGCCACTTTACCACGTTCAGTATACACTTATACCCAAAATGACTCCTAGTAAGAGTGCCACGGATAGGCGAGTGATGTTGGGTGCAAGCAGAGACCTTTTACGAAGTCTTTATGACTGTGACTTGTATTTTATGGAAAACTACATAAAGCCGCAGCCAACAAACCATAGTACAGACAGGTTATTCCGAAGAGGAGCCAGCAAAGCTCTGTGCTCCCCCCCGGTCTGTGATGCACTGGGACCCACCGATATTTACCTCGAAGAGGGAGACTGTGTTAAGAAATGTGGTAACTTAAATCTGACTCTGGCAATGGAATCCTGCAAAGAGCACGGACATGTGGCCATCAAAACAGTGCGTGTCCCAGAGGTCAATGACCTACGAGCACTGGTGGAAGATCCCAGGCTGAACTTAAAGGTGATCCAGTTGGTAAGGGACCCAAGAGGCATATTAGCTTCTCGTAGTGAGACATTCAGAGACACATATAGGTTGTGGAGGATCTGGAGGGCCACTGGCCGTAGACCATACAATTTAGACTCAACCCAGCTGACAACAGTGTGTGAGGACTTTTTAAATTCAGTGTCTACAGGTTTAAGCAGGCCGCTTTGGTTAAAGGGTCGATACATGCTTTTGAGATACGAAGATCTGGCTAGGAAACCCATGAAAAAGATGGAAGAGATCTATGACTTCGTGGGGATTCCACTGGATGCCAATGTTGAAAGATGGATCCTCAATAACACCCGAGGAGATCAGTCCTCCGCCAGACACAAATACGGAACAGTAAGGAACTCTGCCGCCACCGCGGAAAGCTGGAGACTAACATTGTCGTATGACATTGTAGAATTCACCCAGAACGCCTGTCGACAAGTTCTGGCGCAACTGGGCTACAAAACTGTGACTTCTTCCCAGGACTTAAGGAACCTTTCCTACAGCCTCATCGAGGACAGATCTTTTACCCCCTTTTTGTGATGGTTAATTTAATGGTAACGAAAGACTCGAGAAATTGCCAACAACGGAAACAATTATGTTGGAAAGTATATTTTTTTTTATAAGAGATTTCCCTTCTTCATCTGGAGGGGGGAAAAAAAAAATTGCACTACCAAGGAAGAGATAATAAAGCACATGAAACAAAATGGGGGATTATACCGCCGCGAAACTTGAAAATGTTTTAGTAGTTCAGTTCAATACAAAAAGTGTCATAAAAAAGGTCCATACTGTTCTCCACAACACAAAGCAATGCAGGGTACGTGAGCGAGGCTTCGAAGGGAAACATTTTATGGAAAGCCATTGGTTGTTCGGCCATAACCCCATCAAGCTAACTTCCGTAGATTTAGTTGGTTCCTTGCCCCCCCAATCGTCACAATAGTTTCTTCTCTCTTGTATGGCTGCGGAGGGTGTTACAATGTTTACATAAACCAAAACACAAGGTATAGTCCGCGGACGCTTGCTCGGACTGTCTGGTCGATGCCGTATAGGACTCTGGATGAAGGAATTTGCACAAATTTTTGCGATCATGTTGTATTATTTATAAATGTTTATAAAGATACGTTGAAGATGATTATTGTTGTCTTTTATGCTTTGGATCGGTAGAAAAATATGAAAAAAAAATTGTCTTGGATTTCTATATGTGACATTTCGAAAATAAAAAAGGAAGTCAGCAATAAATAGGATGGTTCGTTAATGGTAATAAGTGGGGGAAAAAAAACTACGGTAGATTTGGGTGGTCGGAGAGTTTCACGTTCTTGGGTATTGCTTCTTCATATGATAAAATACATTAAAGGGGTTATCATTGGATGTCTGGATGATGGCGGGAAGGATTTGCCTGCCGTGACCCTTCCCGGTGGCGGGATGGATTGGCACCTAAGTAGTATTGAATTCTTCTGTAGGCGGCAAGAATCAGTATGCATTCAATATAAAGGGTGGACCAACCAGAAAGGAAGTGGCATCCACCCATCGTTCTGGTGGTCACTGTTTGGGCCACGTATTGCTCATCGAAAGTAGGTAAGTGTTGTGCTACCAATAGGTCAACCAGGGCCAGATTATAAGGAGAGCTCATCTCATGGGACAGGTACCCTGGGCCCTTCACCAGCTTGGGAACCACCTGTATGATCAGCTAGTCCAGGTCATGGGCGAGTGGCCACCTCTCTGGGAGACAGTGGTGTGATGAAGATCCTCTTACCATTCTTTTATGTCCTTTGCTTTTCTCTCCACCAACCTTAATCTCACCTTTTATAGTTTTACAGTTTTGCTAGTTTTACTAAATGCAATTAGTTTTTTTTTTTAATTTTGTAAGTAATTGTAGGAAGGTATTTATTCTAGAAGAGCTGCAAGAAAACAAGAAGCGATCAAACCTTCAAGTGATAGTGCAGCAAAACTATGAAAAGAAAAGATGCCGACGGACAGAACTCGGGACACGATTTACACGAAACGAGGTAAGAACAGTATTGACAAATGAATGTAAAGAAAAACCAAAACCTATAGTCTGACAAGAAAAGACATTGTGTTCAGAACGAGGAGACTTGGAGCCGCTGATATTCTGTGTAGGACTGACCAGACTGAGAAAAGTGCCAGAAAACATCCCAATAACTGGAGATTCTGGTCTCCGCTAAGGTCAGTCCTCATGATGTCACACAAAGCCAGGGTTAAAGTCCACTGTTTATTAACTCTATATCATGACATCACTTTGTGCGTTATCCCTGTACTGTGACATCACTGTGTGCGTTATCCCTGTACTGTGACATCACTGTGTGCGTTATCCCTGTACTGTGACATCACTGTGTGTATTATCCCTGTACTGTGACATCACTGTGTGTATTATCTCCGTACTGTGACATCACTGTGTGTATTATCCCTGTACTGTGACATCACTGTGTATTATCCCTGTACTGTGACATTGCTGTGTGTTATCCCTGTACTGTGACATCACCGTGTGATTTATCCCTGTACTGTGACATCACTGTGTGCATTATCTCTGTACTGTGACATCGCTGTGTGCATTCTCCCTGTACTGTGACATCGCTGTGTGCATTATCCCTGTACTGTAACATTGCTGTGTGCATTATCTCTGCACTGCGACCTCACTCTGTGCGTTATCCCTGTACTGTGACATTGCTGTTATCTCTGTACTGTGACATCGCTGTGTTATCCCTGTACTGTGACATCACTGTATTATCCCTGTACTGTGACATCACTGTATTATCCCTGTACTGTGACATCGCTGTTATCCCTGTCCTGTGACATCGCTGTTATCCCTGTCCTGTGACATCGCTGTGTGCGTTCTCCTTGTACTGTGACATCGCTGCGTGTATTATCCCTGTGACAGCTGTGTATTATCCCAGTACTGTGACATCACGCTGTTATCCCTGTCCTGTGACATCGCTGTGTGCGTTCTCCTTGTACTGTGATATCCCTGTGCGTATCCCTGTACTGTGACATCGCTGTGCGCATTATCCCTATACTGTGACATCGCTTTGTGCGTTATCCCTGTACTGTGACATCACTGTGTGCGTTCTCCTTGTACTGTGACATCGCTGTGTTATCCCTGTACTGTGACATCACTGTTTATTATCCCTGTACTGTGAAATCGCTGTGTGCGTATCCCTGTACTGTGACATCACTGTGTTTATTATTCCTATACTGTGACATTGCTTTGTGCGTTATCCCTGTACTGTGACATCACTGTGTTTATTATTCCTATACTGTGACATCACTGTGTGTGTTATCCCTGTACTGTGACATCACTGTGTGTGTTATCCCTGTCCTGTGACATCGCTGTGTACGTTCTCCTTGTACTGTGACATCGCTGTGTGTTATCCCTGTACTGTGACATCGCTGTGTGCGTTCTCCTTGTACTGTGATATCGCCGTGTGTGTTATCCCTGTACTGTGACATCGCTGTGTTATCCCTGTACTGTGACATCGCTGTGTGCGTTCTCCTTGTACTGTGATATCGCCGTGTGTGTTATCCCTGTACTGTGACATCGCTGTGTTATCCCTGTACTGTGACATCGCTGTGTGCATTATCTCTGCACTGTCACCTCACTCTGTGCATTATCTCTACACTTTGACACCTAGTTTTTTCTGGATTGGATTAAGTGGAGGTCCGAGCCGGGGGGGGGGGTATCCGCCACTATAATGTTCTTATACTCTAAGTCGTATGAAAGGAAGTTTAATTGAAAACGACTGTGCAAAGTAATAATATCTACAATTCACTGTTTCGCGCCTCCTAGTTTTACGGTTTCCTCTTTGGACATTTGATGTCTGTAAGACGAGCTTCTTACATTGTGTTCCTCAGTGATCCGCTGTAATCTGTGGGAACCGCTAGGATCAATCCTATTACGATGCTCTTAGAGGGGTCGTCCGATGGTCAAAACTTCTTCTGAAATAGGTTCAGATGTGTATGAAAAATTAAAATGAAGTTCTGCCCCCAGCGATCCCCCACAGCTGCCATTCCAGAGCCCACCCTGTCTCTGTTGGTCCCGTCTCGCTGGAATTAGCCATAATAAGTAACTTCTCCGCCAATTCCTGGCGGGAGCTTTGGCCTTCATCCGTTTCTGATGCACCAAGATGGGAGCGGACAGCAGCGCCAGGGATCGAAACGGGAACTGCGGAGGATCGGAGAGGGGATTGCTGCTACTTTTATTGTTATTTCTAAGGCTAGTTTCACATTAGCGTTTTTTTGCGCAGCGCATCGTGCGCATAAAAAACGCAAAGAAAAACGCAAAACAAATGTGCGTTTTTTTTTCTTCATGCGCACGCTGATGCGTCAAAATAACGCAGTGTTACTTGCGTTTTACATGCGTTTTTGCATGCGGTTGCGTTTTTTATGCGCATGCGTTTTTAGGTGTGACATTTCACAATAGCAAAATCCTTGACCACCAATGGGTCACCAGTGGGCGTGTTTCATTGGAATGTTTTATAGACCCTGTACTGCTGAATTCATCAGATTTTGCTGCTGTTTCCGGTGTCAAGATGGACCTGCGTCTGGATAATTTCCGCTTCAAGCTGGATCTTGACATTGCGCTGTCTCAGGCGTATGTCTTTTGTTGCCAGCAAGAAAGGGAGAGGGAGAGACAGCAGAGACGGCAGCGGCGTAGGTTTTGGAGGCATCCAATCATCGAACTCCGGCCAAGCCGTGGAGCATATCACACGCTGTACAGCGAGCTACAGGAAAACCCGGAGAAATTTGCTGACTATACACGGATGTCCCAGGAAAGCTTCCTTGACTTGCTGGGTATGGTTGAAGGAAACATCCGGAGAAGGGACACTCAGCTCCGGCGTGCCATTCCTCCCGAAGAAAGGCTC
>NW_027361792.1:2915000-3095000 GCF_039654945.1 Dendrobates tinctorius
CGTCTTCCTGCTGTCCTCGCTTGAGCCTGAGGACTGGCTAGACCCCGGGGACCGCCTTGAGCCTCTGGAACGCCTTGAGCCTCTGGACTGCCTTGAGCCTCTGGAACGCCTGGAGGCTGGGGACTGGCTGGAGCTGGGGGACCGCCTGGCACTTGTTGACCGCCTGCCAGGATCTTGTTCCAGCTGTGGCATGCTGGAGGTGGTGGATGTCCTGGCAGGGGCCGTAAATATTGAATGCGGGTCCCCCAGCTGATGCTGCTCCGAGGTGGTGGTGGTGGTGGTGGCGGTCCATGCAGGCGTGGTGGCTGTGGCGGTCCATACCGGGGTGGTCCTCCCGCTGGTGGTGGTGGTTGCGGCGCTCAAGGCAGGGGTGGTGACGACGGGCCATCCAGTGGTGGTGGCGGCAGCAGTGGTGGGCCAGGCAGGAGCAGCGCTTGGCATGGTGTTGGCGGGTAAGTGTCCAGCTGCACTCGGACTTGGGGCGGTATATTGGTGTCCGGCGAGGCTTGGAAGTGTGGTGGCTGTGCAGTGATATGCAGCAGAAGTAGGTAATGCTGTAAAACGAGTCAGTGGTGGCACTGGTGGAAATGCCACCACTGACTGCTGCATAATCCTACTCTGCTGCATAGCCTGCATAAAAGCATTGTTGCAGGCCTGCATGACAGTCAACTGGAGGTCAGGGGTAAGGTGTTCCGCCGTGTCCCGAGCTATTTGGGTATAAAAATGATGCGCTGGTCTGGCGAGGTCGACTTCCAGGCGCTCAAGGCGACCCTCGATAGACTTGTAGCGTTGGTCCAAAAGGAGGAAACCACTCTCAAGTCTATCGGAGAGTGCCTTGAGGCTACTCTGAAAGACCGAGCTCAATTCAACGAACTCGGGCATGAGAGGCCTGTCCAAGGTCCTCTGCCGCTGCTGGCGGGAAGTGCCCACAAAACCAGTGGCAGAGACCTGGGACAGGGGAACACCTGAGCGACCAGCTTCCTGGTCTCCAGATGACTGTGGTGCAGACCTGCAAGGTGCTTCCTCGCTGATGGATGGCTGGGAGGGGTCCGGGGCAGCTTGATGAAGGACCGCTTCGGGACCAGGTTGCAGGGTGCTGCTCCAGGTGCTGTGAAAAGAAAAGAAAGAAATTACTACCATAAATTAACAATCGCCAACTCCTGTGGAATAGAAAAGCACAGAATAAAACACAATACAACTAGAAAATACTTACGTTCGGGAGGCAAGGACCGGTCTTAAAAATGCCAAGGCACGATGGTATCGGTACTTCGTGCCGGTCCTTGCCGCAGCACCACTGCGAACCTTATTCTCCTGACGGATATCCCTGTTGAAGCGGTCCTTCATCGAGCGCCAACGGGTTCTGACTTTGTTCACTGTGATGGAAAAAAAAAAAAAAAGAAAAAAAGTAAGACTATGCACTGGAGGCTGTGATCATCCAACTGTGTGTGATGATAGAAACTCCATGGAGTTAATAGCATCACACACAGTTGGGTGATCCCGGCCAAGATCACTGCTGCATCACACTGCATTTAAATACTTACGAAAATCCTTGCGGACCCGGGGAGAGGCGTTGTCCCAGCCATCCATCAGCGATGCGGCCACCTCGTTCCAGAGCCGCCGGATCACCACGTTGTCCGAGTGCAGTTGGTGACGGGTGTCCCACAACGGGACTCGCTCCTGGACTAGACGGATGAGCTCGTCGTTGTCCAGGGCGAGGTCCTCCTCCCGCTGTGGAGCCTAGAAAAGAAAGACAAACATTAATCTTTGAAAGATTTTAAAAAAAAAAATATCGATAACTAGCTGAAGAGCCCGGCGCTGCCCGGGCATAGTAACTAACTGTGGTTAGTTATATAAATTTAAAATTATCCTCCATCCCATAGTCCCGTGCCCATATTCCATCATACATATCCTCCATCCCATAGTCCTGTGCCCATATACCCATCATACATATTCGCCATCTCATATGCCTGTGCCCATATACACATGATACATGTTCGCCATCCCATAGTCCCGTGCCCATATACCATCATACATATCCTCTATCCCGTGCCCATATACCCATCATATATATCCTCCATCCCATAGTCCCGTGCCCATATACCCAAACAAACAAACATACACACACACACACACACACACACAAACACACACACACACACATACACACTTTGAGCCCTAGATATTGATAAACAATCCATGAAAAAATTATTTGTTTTAAATGGAAATAAATGGAAAAAAAACAACAAACATCGAAAAAAACAACCATGAAAATTTAAAAAAAACAAACTAAAAAATACCAAAAAAAAAAAAAAAAAAAAAAAAAAAACCAGACTAGAAAATAAGTAAAAAAAAAAAAAAAACAGTCCGTCTGTACTTACATCACGTCTTCCCGCCCGCACTTGGCCTTGCTGCTCCTGCCGTTCCTCCGGTGGTGGTGGCGTGATGGAGGATGAGCTCTGAAAATTAAACCAAAAAAATTAATCACATGCGTTTATTTTTTCAAATCCATACGGAAGCATAGTACTCACTTCTTCTGCCTCTTGCCCTGTCCCGGGGACATATTCTTCACCAGATGAAGACATGCTGCAATAAAAAAAAAAAGAGACATAAGTACATAGAAATGTATTGAAATTTCAGCCAGACATTAGGTTTTTCATACTTACATTGGTGCAGCTTGTGCTGTGTGTCCACTAGTGAGCAATCCTTAAAGTATTGTGGAATCCCAGTGCCCACACCATTTTATCACCTTGGTTCAATTTTTTTTTTTTACTGTCTAGACCAAATTTCAGTCATGTTTATGTAAAAAACGCATGCGCATAAAAACGCAAGACCATGCGCAAGTATTGCGATCCCATAGGCTCCAATGTGGTGTTTTTGCGCATTCCGTGCGCATTCCGTGCGCATGCGTTGTTTTAACGAGACAGGGCGGAACCAAAAATGCAACATGTTGCGTCTGACGCGCCTGGCGCAAAAGACAAAAAAACGCATGCGCACGAAAGCGCAAATATGCGCAAGACCATGCGCACATCATGTAAAATATAGGTGCGCAGTGCGCATGCGCACTGGTGCGCCCGATGCGCTGCTCACAAAAGCGCTAATGTGAAACCAGCCTAACCGGGCAGGAACTAGCAGAACTTTTATTCTCTGGAAAACTTCTACAGTTGATTATATTTTTGTGTAAAGAAAAAAAAAAGTTAACACGAAAGCCGAAACGTGATAAATTTAGAAAAATATAAAGGCAATAACGTCCAGAGTAGGGAATTCTCTGCATTGATCACCTATAAATTATAATATGAGCGCGGAGGAGCCGGAAGACAGACAAATCCGTCATCCAAGATAGAAAGCCGCTCCCTTAACAAAGGAGAAGATAAGAAGCTTCTGCCGCGCCGCCGCCGAGTTATTCTCTCCTTTATTTGCATAAAACACAAAGTAAGCGAATAGTTCCCATAAATGCGTGAATAGGAGGCTACAAAAATAAAGGCTTAACAGAGAATAATGAGGGACTTTCATGTCTTCTGGCGCATTGTGGGCTCCACATCTCCGGGAATAATGGAAGACTACGGATAGGAAGATGTGGTTAACTTCTCCGAGAGCGAGGGATAAGAGAAAACATTACATTCAACGTTCTTTACATCTTACCCATGGTAACATATATTAACTCTGAGAAAACCATCTCTTCATGGACTTCCCGAGAAGTTCACGATGACTTCTTCTACCGAAGACGATCAACCTGTCAGTGACAGCTGCAAGAACATGGCGACATGAAGGTTAAGGTGACCTAGAAGAATCATGCCCGGCGTGACAGCCCCAGCAGAAGGCCAGATACCAGGAAACCTTCTCGGGGTCTTGGAATTAGTCTTCATGTGTCCAGATCGGAACGGGCTAATGGACACTCGTTTCTGCTTGCTTGGCCTTGAACCAAGACTTTACTTTCCAAACTGCCAGGATTTTTTTTTTTTTTCCGCTGTTGCCTTCAAGAGAAGGACATCTGAGGGTGAACTACAAAACGATGGATTTGACGGGGTCAGACTGGTTAAACGAAAGAGACGTGACCCTCACCGATCTATTAGAGCCCCCGTTCGGGGTTTAGCGGGTTCTTGCTGGTTTCTTTAGGGTCCCTTAGCAACAAACTGGAAATGGCCACCGATTTCTGGAGGTAGCAATGCTGCGTATTCAATGTAGTCACAGAGCCACCAGCTGTGATGGCCGGGGCATCCCGTAATTTTTGGAGCTTTCAACTGAAGGGAGAGTCACTCGCTGGGCACCCAGAACTTGAATCCCCAACTCTGCTCTGGTATTACCGTCCATCTCTACTAAGACTGAGCTGCAGTACCAGACACGACCTGCAGACAAGGATGGTGCTGTGTTTTGGAAGAAAGCAGCCATGTTTTTCTAGAACTCCTTTAATCGTCCTGCCTCCTAATACTAGGACAGAATGGGCAATGACTGCAGGATGTGTTACACATCATGTCGCTGATCTCGCCGCAATATTAACAGAAGATGACAATTTAATAAAGGCGGCAATGAGAGAAAATAAATTAAACTGATTCCAGATATTCATTGCGGAAAAGTAGATGTCACAGTTGATTAATGTACAAAGGATATCAGCCATGTTATTACACCACTGTCAGCGTCCGCGAGATGCGACTTTTGTGTAGTCAGATTAGAGCAGGTACAGACCGGGCTGTGAGGCGGATGAGAGTCCAGATAACGTGCAGGGCAGTGGGCCGTCAGGCTGATGAGAGTCCGGATAACGTGCAGGGCAGTGGGCCGTCAGGCTGATGAGAGTCCGGATAACGTGCAGGGCAGTGGGCCGTCAGGCTGATGAGAGTCTGGATAACGTGCAGGGCAGTGAGCCATCAGGCTGATGAGAGTCCAGATAACGTGCAGGGCAGTGGGCCGTCAGGCTGATGAGAGTCCGGATAACGTACAGGGCAGTGGGCCGTCAGGCTGATGAGAGTCCGGATAACGTGCAGGGCAGTGGGCCGTCAGGCTGATGAGAGTCCGGATAACGTGCAGGGCAGTGGGCCGTCAGGCTGATGAGAGTCCGGATAACGTGTAGGGCAGTGGGCCGTCAGGCTGATGAGAGTCTGGATAACGTGCAGGGCAGTGGGCCGTCAGGCTGATGAGAGTCTGGATAACGTGCAGGGCAGTGAGCCATCAGGCTGATGAGAGTCCAGATAACGTGCAGGGCAGTGGGCCGTCAGGCTGATGAGAGTCCGGATAACGTGCAGGGCAGTGGGCCGTCAGGCTGATGAGAGTCCGGATAACGTGCAGGGCAGTGGGCCGTCAGGCTGATGAGAGTCTGGATTACGTGCAGGGCAGTGAGCCATCAGGCTGATGAGAGTCCAGATAACGTGCAGGGCAGTGGGCCGTCAGACGCAGGTGAGCCTGGATAACGTGCAGGGCAGTGGGCCATCAGGCTGATGAGAGTCCGGATAACGTGCAGGGCAGTGGGCCGTCAGGCTGATGAGAGTCCGGATAACGTGCAGGGCAGTGGGCCGTCAGGCTGATGAGAGTCCGGATAACGTGCAGGGCAGTGGGCCATCAGGCTGATGAGAGTCCGGATAACGTGCAGGGCAGTGGGCCGTCAGGCTGATGAGAGTCCGGATAACGTGCAGGGCAGTGGGCCGTCAGGCTGATGAGAGTCTGGATAACGTGCAGGGCAGTGAGCCATCAGGCTGATGAGAGTCCAGATAACGTGCAGGGCAGTGGGCCGTCAGACGCAGGTGAGCCTGGATAACGTGCAGGGCAGTGGGCCGTCAGGCTGATGAGAGTCCGGATAACGTACAGGGCAGTGGGCCGTCAGACGCTGGTGAGCCCGAATAACGTGCAGGGCAGTGGGCCGTCAGGCTGATGAGAGTCCGGATAACGTACAGGGCAGTGGGCCGTCAGACGCAGGTGAGCCCGAATAACGTGCAGGGCAGTGGGCCGTCAGGCTGATGAGAGTCCAGATAACGTGCAGGGCAGTGGGCCGTCAGACGCAGGTGAGCCCGAATAACGTGCAGGGCAGTGGGCCGTCAGGCTGATGAGAGTCTGGATAACGTGCAGGGCAGTGGGCCGTCAGGCTGATGAGAGTCTGGATAACGTGCTGGGCTGTGATCCGTTAGGTGGATGCGAGTCCGGATAACGTGTCAGGCTGTGATCTGTGAGGCGGATGTGAGCTGTCAGGCAGATGTGAGCCCGGTTAATGTGCTCTAAATTCTATGCTGACAATTTTCCTAATCAAAGACTAGAACTCAATCTTTCCTTATCCAATGCTCCCAATGATCTGCATAGAGATTAATGGTCAAATTTCCACCACTAGGGGGAACTCCGGAGTTGACTGCATACTACTTGTATACTGAGCTCCCCTTAGTGGTGTCTGCAGGCAGATTAGTATTTATAACATACCCATCCTTTCCCAAAAACCTGTAGAGAAACACGATCTTACTGTTCCCTCCATAAAAAGTTAAACGTGCACCTATCAGTCTAATATGTCCAGGAACAGTCATGATTCTCATGCTCTGTAACTTGCCTTGCCCCTTTTTTGAGTAGGTGGTTCCTTTTCAGCATTCTGACAGCATTTTAGGTGCAGGAACTTCCTTTCCCCTCATTTGTCAGGCATCGATGACTCGCTGGCCATGAACTGATGGCTGTGCGCAGTTTGACAGACAGGTGTGAATGTGCAAATGCCCCCCAGTACCCGCTCATGTATAGAGGTAAAGCCCCTCACTTCCTATAGACAGGGAAAGCTCAAACTGACTTGGTTTTCCAATTGGTGAATTCGCGCAGTTCATCCATTTGTCTCCAAAACTTCTGTTCTAAAATAAATTTTTTGGTTCCCTATGAGAATAATGCAGCGACGCGACCCGGGTTCACTTACTTTCAATATAAGTGATGGTGCCAACTTGCTGGTCATTCTTGGATGTAACATTTCATACTTTCTTGCCCAATCCTTGCATGAATGTTTAGGGGGGAGGTTGGGAATAAAAGCAGAAGCTTATCTTAAAAGAGGTCTTTAACTCGGACAACCCATCTCCATATCAAGGCATAAGGACTTCATAGATGGGGGTCCGCATGCTCGGGATCCCGTGAGGTTAGGGAGTCAGTGCAAAGATCCATGGTCGGCTCACGCGCTGGAGCCCTTCGCTTGCGGACGCTTCCCCTTGTGAGTAACAGATTGATTTTACTACCTGGACATCCAGAGATCACCACTGAGTGCCAGGAAAGGATTGCGCAAACTGTCAAGTGTCCCGTGTACCTTCCAGATATGGTGGTCAGGACACAACCGCAGCCGCCACTATGGCTGCACTATATTATATGACCCGCTAATGTAAAAGAGTGACAGAGAAATCACTGAGATCTTGCCGATTAGGACAGTGAAAAGTACACCGGTCCGGGGGCTACTGGTGCCTTAGGCACCTGCCGCTATTGCCTTCCCATAGTCCCAGCCAAGAACCAGCTCACTCAAAGTATTCATTGATTGATGCAAGTACATTTCCTGTACAACGCTGTGGAACACGTCAGCGCTATATAAATAATGGGTTAGCAATAAATACGACAATGCTTTGCTCTAGTACAATTATGTCCTAACCTACAATGTCCGCCACTGACTTGATACCGGTTCTCGAGTTGCATTGATTTTTGCTTCTAGTTTGACTCTGATCTTGTTGGAGGTTGTGAGAACCCGCTCTTCGTCAGCTCCGGGACCCATGACATATTACAGGTGATCGAGTGCTCACAACCGGGACCTGAACATGGTGGAGACGGACGCTCTTCCTGATGTGTCTCAGGCAGTTCAACAGAGGAGACGGCGAGCAAGAAGTCATTCGATTAATCAAACTTGTCCTTTTTCTTAGGGACAAAGGACACTTTGCTGGCGACGGCAGATCCGACAGCCCCAACTCCGCCAGTCACTACAGACACGCCACCTTTAACCAGTCCCACACCGGCAGCTGGCACGCTGGTGACCGCCGTCTTCGTCAGCTCCAAGCTCCTACTTCCTACCCAAGCAACACCTCCGAGAGTGGCTCCGACTGCACCTCTGGTCATTGAGTATAGTCCCCCTGTGACTCTCCAGATGACCCCTGCCGGTGGGTCAGGGTGATCTTTCAGAGAATCTGTGCAGGAAAAAAAAGAGAAAAACATCAAAGTTATACAAATGTGCAAGCAGATTACGGTTGAGCGCCAGTTGTCTTTTCAACTCGGAAGGAACCGACGGACCGACTTATCATACCACATGTCCATAGCTTCACCCGTCGCAAATGCCTAAAGCTCCCACCCAATGTGAAGACTCCGTTAGATGTGAAGACTTATTTTACTATCACACATCTGTTGGAACTGATCTATCCCGGTGATTCCTACTTGTGCCAAAACTCAACCGAAATCGTCCAGGGTTAGCGGTGCAATCAGTATTTCCACCTTCTACAGATTGCCGTCATTTGATGGCCGTGGTTCATTCAATCTAAATGGACCATAAATCCACGAACCACAAATGGATGCAGTGATGTCACCGGAACAAAAGTAACCTATCCCTCAATAATTGGTAAAACGACCCCTAATATTAACCCCGACAGCTACTGTATCATGAGTTGGTTGGATTTTGCCTGCACCGTCACGGCCTGACTTTCCAGTACAACTCTTAGCGTTGATCAATCATTATTTATTCCATACGTTCCAGTAAGTAAATCACACAGGGGACGTAACTATAGAAAATCCCTGTCATCCGGCTAATGTGAACCTGATCAATAGGACAGCCCGGCGTTGTGTGCTAATGGCTTCATTCACTAACTAACGCCAATGATCAATGGCAAAAAGACATTTGTCCTGGATGTCCGACCCGCGGAAGATCAATCAGAGCTGATATGTTGCAGAGTTATGGTGCAGCGATGCATTACTGGGAAATAACTTTTACCTATCTATCTAATAGGGCTTACGGGGCAGTGTAATGGGATGGCGGCCATTAGCGGGTATCCAGCATCGGCCAGATCAAAGTAAGAAATGTGTCTCTGTGTAGCAAAAGGTTCAAAGAATTCCTACGGTCTTGTAAGAGTCTTTTAAGATGATAGAAGAATCACACAAGGGCATGCACCTCCACCGCGACCAGAGTACGGAGTCCAGAGGACCTAAAGAATCTTCCTACGAAAGGGGAGATGGCCCAAGGCTCGTGGAAGAGTTGTCAAATCTGTCAGGTGCCTTTGAAGCCTCACGGGAAAGCAGAGTTTCCAGAAGGTTTCTTCTAGGTGATGTTGGGATGCTCCATCATCAGATGATGCCCGTGAGGCACAGTGAAATATGGGGCTTGGCCCCCAAAAAATAGGCGCGTAGTTTTGAATAAAATGTCAGGAGAACTGGCGCATGCGCACTGAGTTTCGAGGTAGGATGTCTCTCGTGAAGTCTTAATGTTTGGAATGTTCTGAGACAGAAGGCGGATATTGATTTTAGAAAAGACTACAAGGTGTAAAAATGGGTCAGAACATCCTACAAGTGCATATTAGTAGCGTCTTACCTTCATGCTACACATCTCTCACCCTTAAATTAAAAATTGTCTAACCCTTTTACAGCTGGTGGAGGCCTCTGCACAAAATATTTGTTGGTGTCCACCCAGAGGCGTATCTAGGGGGGGCAGCCGGGGCATGTGCCCCGGGCGCAGCCAGCAGGGGGGCGCATTTGGCTCCAATGTGGTGGTCCACAGTGTCTCCCCCGGTGGCTGCATTCTGCCTCCCCCCGGACTGGGAGTCGGCAGTTCTCTGAGCTGGCTGTCAAGCTGACAGGCTGCAGCGCGCCGGCTCCCAGGGATCAATTGTACTCACGTCTAGCAGATGCAAGTACACAACTGAGGCTCTGACCGCTGGGTCACGTGATCACGCTGCTGACGTCACTCTCCGGCGCGCAGGAGAGGCTCGGTGGTAAGTGCTCCTGTCGTTGTGGAGTTGAAGACACTGAAGATTCAGCGTGGGTGGGGTGTGTGTGTATATGAATATTTATTCAGTGTTTGGGGGGAATTATAATGTGTGTGGTTAGAGATGTATTCAGTGTGTGTGTGTTGGGGGGTCAGGATTTATTCAGTGTGTGTGTGGGGGGATTTATTCAGTGTCTGTGTTGGGGGGGTCAGGATATATTCCGTGTTTGGGAGGTCCGGGATTTATTCAGGGTGTGGGGGGGTTGGATTTATTCAGTGTGTGTGTGTTGGGGGGGTCAGGATTTATTCCGTGTTTCGGAGGTCAGGGATTTATTCAGTGTGGGGGGGTTGGATTTAATCAATGTGTGGGGGGGGGGATTTATTCAGTGTGGGGGGGTTATTCAGTGTGTGTGTGGGGGGGTGGATTTACTCAATGTGTGTGTGGGGGGGGATTTATTCAGTGTGTGTGTCTATGGGATTGGGGTGGCAGGATTTATTCAGTGTGTGTGGGGGGTTATTCAGTGTGTGTGTGGGGGTCTGGAATTTATTTACTGTGTGTGGGGCAGGGTGCATTTATTTTGTGTGGAGGGGGATGGATTTATTCTGTCGGAAGGGGAGTGGATGTAATCTGTGGGGGTTGATTGGGAGATGGGATGTGTGAGGAGGAACTATGGGGAACGAGGGTAATGGGGTGTGTGGACACAGTATGTGGGGCCGGGGGGATGTGTGGGGAGTGAGGGGGTAATTAAGTGAGGAGACAGTATAGTTAGCAAGGAGGACTTACATGAGGAGGTAACAAGAAATGTGAGGAGACAGTATGGGGGGGGGGAAGAATAGATACTGAGTAGTGTGAGGGTAACAGCCAAAAGGAGACAGCGTGCCAAGTTAGTCCTCTTCCTCTCTGAAGAGACAATTTGTATAATTAGCATATTTCCCAGAGGAGCATTGCGGCTTTAAGTCTCCTCACCTCGACATGCTTAGCATGTCATTCTCCGCAAGGAGAAATGATACTTCTTGGATATAAGTAGGGGGAGTGTAATGAAGGGGCACAGTATAGAGACTGAGCTCTATAGGAGGGACACAGCATGAGAAGACAGTGTGAAATATGAAAAAGAGAGAGGGCAGTGTAGAGGGCATGTACCATAAGAGGGATAGTGAGGGTCATATTTTGTGCTGGGAATCTAGTGAGGGGCAAATATTTATTTAGGGGCTCAGCTTAGGGCTGATATTTTTTATTCAGGAGCATTATAATGACACTGGTATCTTTAAGGGCGTTGTGTCGGGATGTGCTGCAGAAGATGGAAGTCTGCAGAAACTAGCCCTGGCTGTGGATGATAAGCGTCATCATGGCATCTGGACAAGATGAAAAGAACGAGGCGACTCCAGAGACTACGTTATCTATACGGTACCTGGATGTAAATTTTTTTTTTGTGATACTGACTAATTCTCATATTTTTATTTATGTTAGAAACATTAAAAGGGGTTGTCCAGGTTTCTGATATTTCTGCAGTCATTCTATGTGACTGCAGACTTCTGAACTCTCACAGTGCACACTGCACGCTGCCAGGATTCTCTGGTGGTTGGTGATTTGCAGACATGCGGTCACTTGCTGACTAGACGTGTGTGGCCTCATTCAATAAAAGTGAATTGACTGAGGTCGGACAGGTCTAGTCAGAATGTGGCCAAAAGTGCACAAATCACATACTTGTGCTGACATGAACGTCCACTCTTGCCACCGGCAAAGGAGAATCCTAAAAGTGTGCAGTGCTTGCGCTGTGAGAATTCAGAAGTCTGCAGTTGCATTGAATGACTCCAGACTTTCATCTCAAACCTGGAGGAGCCCTTAAATTATAAAAGGAAGCCCTGTAGCCAGTCCTAACAACGTGTAATATCCTAGCTGTCAGGATTCAGGTTCCAGCACTCATATGTGATTTTCATACTGTCTCGTGACAACTGCTTCTCTCAGTTTTTCACTGAACATTGAGAGAATTAGGAAGAGCAGCTCGTCGTTGGTGTCCACCACTACCCGAGATACCACAATTGGTCTCACATGCAAGTGACTATTGGAGTTTAGGGGGCTGTAAAGCCAGGGACGTCTTTAGAGAGAGCCACAGGTTTGCGTGACCACTTCTCCATCTGTCCCTGGCTTGATAGCTTTACCGAGGGTGGCCTTGGTCCCAGAACCCAGGTCCTACTTATCTCTAGATTGGGCGTCGCGTTACCATTTGTCCGGCTTTATTCGTCACGTCTAAGCAGAGACCGTCTCCTAAACGTCTAAGATCAGTGCACCCCTTTAATGTCGGCTTAATCTTCAGGAAGCCAGGAACATAAAATTAAAAGATGAAAACAGACATCGTAAAAGTTCCACGTGAGGAACGTGAGCTCAGACAAATGGATATTTCATAGAATTTCACAGAACTTCAAAGCTCTCGCTGCCCGCGCCGAGCGGAGCTACAGAGATGATGTTGGTGGCAAAGCGTTATGTGATTCTGACGGCAAGGAGAATACTTTGATAATGAAAGCGATAAGCTCTGCGGGGGCGCGGGGGGCGACTCGGGGAATTAAGAAAGAAGAGTGAAATGAAAATTATTGCAGGGATATGCCAAATTTTCAAGAGGAACCAGAACGCTCGAAGTCTAACGCCGATTGCAGATGATGTCTATGAAGGATCGAGTACGGACCACAATTCACTCCTGATCATGGGGTCTCCAGCACCGAACGTCACAGCTTTGTAGGCCTATAGGGATAGGTCATCACTATCAGACTGGTGGTGTACGGCACAAGGCACTTAAAAGCCTCGGTGGTGCCGGGTGTCCGACCTCCACCAATCTGATATTGATGATGATGTGATCTCCAGGAAAGCCTTGACTGTGTTCAGTTTCCCTGCAGTGCCCCCACAGGAGAATTGAAGTATTACACCATACAGATCAATGTACTGTCTGTGTAATACAGGACCGGATGCTCTCGTCACCAGATCACATCTCCTCTTTTTCAATCTTTCTTATTTGTGGATGTGATTTTTTTTTTGGGGGGGATAACCCCTTTAACTCATGACAAGCCGAGACTGCAGTTTTTTCCATGGACCCCTCTCTTTGTATGGAGGCTAATAAACCTCATCAGTGTCACATCCAGTCTGGACACACTAGTCCTTCTCCTTTATGCCCGTTCTGCAGGATACTGCCTGGTAAACAGTGCCGGGTTCCGTAGCTGCCGAGGGCGGTGACCCTGTGTGCTCCTCACGGTGCTACCTTCATGCACTACGTAGTAATTAAGTCTGAAAACATCAGTGCCGCGGCGATGTTGCCGGAGGATCAGAGACTTGACTCTGGGAGGAAAGTATGTCAGTAGAAGCGGCTGTAGCCGGGCGCTGAGCACCGCAACGCTCCGGCAGGTGCCACCTCCTGCACGCACTGCTTGACCCAGCAATCTCAGTGCTGCCTCGTCTTACAATGAACCATTTTCCAGCCGACGTGTCTATGCTGGAGCCGCAGTACGCAGCCACCATGCAGGCAAACATCTGTGAAGCCAGCAGATATCGGGTCTGGCTGCACACTTTGGGTGGGTAGAGGCCAAGATCTGAGGAGATATCCAAGTATCAATGCAGTCAATCATGTCGGATATTTTATGGGGACTGGAAATGGAGCTCGGGCTCCCGTTATGTGATCCATAAGTCTTCATAAGGTATAATTACAGAGTTTATTTTTCTGGAACAACCCTTTAACCCTACCTGACGTATATATCCGCCATGAACGCTGGTAAATTAATACTCTATGACAGATATATACATCACGGTGATCGGGTGGCTACTGCTAGCCGAGCTCCTGCTGAGACTACAGAAAACAGTGAAATAACCAATTGTAACCCCTTAGATGCCACAGTCAATTGTGACCGAGGCATCCAAGCAGTTAGATAGAAGGAGGGAGCTCTGTGTCAGCCCACGTGACTAGACTGGGTCTAATAATGCCCGGGCGTCCTGCTCTTCGTCCTCCCACGAGACACAGCCAGAAGCTCCATCGTTACGCTGGCAAACATTATACGCTACAATACAAGGACATTTGGGTTCAGGTCACAGAGAGGAACAAAAGTGAAACCTAAAGAGAAATAAACATCTAAATTGAACAAAAAAAAGCAACCAAAAGACATTTGTAACGAGGGCGAAGAGATACATGACAAAGTTCACGGAGTCAGATTGGGACATTTGTCCTGAGCCCATGGCATCTCTATACGTGACGTCCACCGCACGGGGTCCTTCACGCTTTTTATGCCTGTTCACACTCAGTCACAATGGGAATTGTGGAGACATGAAATATAGAACGTCGTTCTGTGACATAGAAAAAAACTGAACAGGAATCCAAAGTCTCCAGAACACGGAGGAGACGATCGTATGTCAGCAGAGGAAAGAAAGACGTCTACTGTCCGTCCATCTGATCAATATGGTCTTCATAAGGAAACTGATGGAGATTCAGACTTAAAGGGGTTGTTCTCTTTCATTTATGTTCCTCCCTTGGCTCCAGTTTGTCATAAAACAACAAGCTGCGCTCTACTCATTTTCCCCAGGTCTGCCGGCGAAACTCCTCTGCTACTCCCGGTGTCTGGCATCGGCTTCGGTAGCCAATCAGTGAGCTCAGCTGCTCTGTTAGTGTAGACAGAAGACCGCGCTCAGAGCTCTGCTGCTCTGTTAGTGTAGACAGAAGACCGCGCTCAGAGCTCAGCTGCTCTGTTAGTGTAGACAGAAGACCGCGCTCAGAGCTCAGCTGCTCTGTTAGTGTAGACAGAAGACCGCGCTCAGAGCTCAGCTGCTCTGTTAGTGTAGACAGAAGACCGCGCTCAGAGCTCAGCTGCTCTGTTAGTGTAGACAGAAGACCGCGCTCAGAGCTCAGCTGCTCTGTTAGTGTAGACAGAAGACCGCGCTCAGAGCTCAGCTGCTCTGTTAGTGTAGACAGAAGACCGCGCTGAGAGCTCAGCTGCTCTGTTAGTGTAGACAGAAGACCGCGCTCAGAGCTCAGCTGCTCTGTTAGTGTAGACAGAAGACCGCGCTCAGAGCTCAGCTGCTCTGTTAGTGTAGACAGAAGACCGCGCTCAGAGCTCAGCCTCTCTGTTAGTGTAGACAGAAGACCGCGCTCAGAGCTCAGCTGCTCTGTTAGTGTAGACAGAAGACCGCGCTCAGAGCTCAGCTGCTCTGTTAGTGTAGACAGAAGACCGCGCTCAGAGCTCAGCTGCTCTGTTAGTGTAGACAGAAGACCGCGCTCAGAGCTCAGCCTCTCTGTTAGTGTAGACAGAAGACCGCGCTCAGAGCTCAGCTGCTCTGTTAGTGTAGACAGAAGACCGCGCTCAGAGCTCAGCTGCTCTGTTAGTGTAGACAGAAGACCGCGCTGAGAGCTCAGCTGCTCTGTTAGTGTAGACAGAAGACCGCGCTCAGAGCTCAGCTGCTCTGTTAGTGTAGACAGAAGACCGCGCTCAGAGCTCAGCTGCTCTGTTAGTGTAGACAGAAGACCGCGCTCAGAGCTCAGCCTCTCTGTTAGTGTAGACAGAAGACCGCGCTCAGAGCTCAGCTGCTCTGTTAGTGTAGACAGAAGACCGCGCTGAGAGCTCAGCCTCTCTGTTAGTGTAGACAGAAGACCGCGCTCAGAGCTCAGCTGCTCTGTTAGTGTAGACAGAAGACCGCGCTCAGAGCTCAGCCTCTCTGTTAGTGTAGACAGAAGACCGCGCTCAGAGCTCAGCTGCTCTGTTAGTGTAGACAGAAGACCGCTCTCAGAGCTCAGCTGCTGTTAGCGTAGACAGAAGACCGCGCTCAGAGCTCAGCTGCTCTGTTAGCGTAGACAGAAGACCGCGCTCAGAGCTCAGCTGCTCTGTTAGCGTAGACAGAAGACCGCGCTCAGGGCTCAGCTGCTCTGTTAGTGTAGACAGAAGACCGCGCTCAGAGCTCAGCCTCTCTGTTAGTGTAGACAGAAGACCGCGCTCAGAGCTCAGCCTCTCTGTTAGTGTAGACAGAAGACCGCGCTCAGAGCTCAGCTGCTCTGTTAGTGTAGACAGAAGACCGCTCTCAGAGCTCAGCTGCTGTTAGCGTAGACAGAAGACCGCGCTCAGAGCTCAGCTGCTCTGTTAGCGTAGACAGAAGACCGCGCTCAGAGCTCAGCTGCTCTGTTAGCGTAGACAGAAGACCGCGCTCAGAGCTCAGCTGCTCTGTTAGTGTAGACAGAAGACCGTGCTCAGAGCTCAGCTGCTCTGTTAGCGTAGACAGAAGACCGCGCTCAGAGCTCAGCTGCTCTGTTAGCGTAGACAGAAGACCGCGCTCAGAGCTCAGCTGCTCTGTTAGTGTAGACAGAAGACCGCGCTCAGAGCTCAGCTGCTGTTAGCGTAGACAGAAGACCGCGCTCAGAGCTCAGCTGCTCTGTTAGCGTAGACAGAAGACCGCGCTCAGAGCTCAGCTGCTCTGTTAGTGTGGACAGAAGACCGCGCTCAGAGCTCAGCTGCTCTGTTAGTGTAGACAGAAGACCGCGCTCAGAGCTCA
Source organism: Dendrobates tinctorius (assembly GCF_039654945.1). Taxonomy (NCBI): domain Eukaryota; kingdom Metazoa; phylum Chordata; class Amphibia; order Anura; family Dendrobatidae; genus Dendrobates; species Dendrobates tinctorius. Next base: position 2,931,395 of record NW_027361792.1, read on the forward strand.
GCTGCTCTGTTAGTGTAGACAGAAGACCGCGCTCAGAGCTCAGCTGCTCTGTTAGTGTAGACAGAAGACCGCGCTCAGAGCTCAGCTGCTCTGTTAGTGTAGACAGAAGACCGTGCTCAGAGTAGCTGAGCTTCCTGATTGGCTACCGAAGCCAATGCCAGACACCGGGAACAGTAGCAGACACTCGTCGATGGACATGGTTAAGGCGAACACCGCGTGGATTGTTGTTTCATAAACTGCAGCCAAGGGAGAAACTTAATTGAAAGATAACTCCATTAAGGGTGTTGTCCACATAATACATGGTAAGTGGAGGTACAGCTGCTGAGACGCCCAATGATCCCAAGATTGGGGAGACGCAAACGTCCCTTGTGTGAATGGAGCAATAGTGAGCGTGTGTGACCATCCTCCCACAGACTATGCGTGTGGTGGTTGCACATGCTCACTACCTTGCCAAACATATAGGCGATTTTGTAAGCCCCATGTTAATGATTGGGGGGTGTCCTAAAAGTAAGACCCTCAGCAATAAAACAGCTACAGCCCATTTTCTAGTAATGGAAGCTCCTCCTGTAAGTCCCCGCTTAAGAAATAAGCCTGTCCCATAAAAAACAGCTCAATTAATGGAAAGATTAAAAAGTTGCCTTTTTTTTCGACAAAATGAAAAATAAAAATGAAACGATGGAATAATTGTTGGGGTTTTTTTTTCATTTCTGTCACAACAAGGACCTGCAACTTATCCTGCAAAAAATCCATCCCACATGCAGCAATCGATATGGGAAAATACTATGGCTCTTGGAAGGATGGGTTGAAAAAAAAAAGTGAGAATTGACCTCAGCGAAAAAGAGTACAACATTTTTTTTTTAAGCCAAGTTTCACCCTCAGGGTTGGGGTTAGGGTTGGGGTTGGGGTTTTTATGCTCTCCGAGTATTTCAGCAATGAAAAGTTTCTCTTCTGCTTCAAGTTTATTCCCCACAATGTGGTTCACTCAAAAGTAATTGTAAGGTGATCGTTTCTCGCCCCACCAAAAACTAGAAATAACTCAATGATCTGCATAAAGTAGGATGGCTGTAGACGGCAGGTATGCTACGGACACCAGCAGTGGGCGAAACATCTGCCCTTCCTCGGCCCCATCACATATTGCTGAATAGCTGCCATAGATCTTGTTGGTGGGACGTCAGCAGTAAGTACGATCCTTCATTTGTAAGATTTTCCAATATTTCTCGCTGTTTGACTTCAATCTCTTTTGAACATTAGAACCTCTTGCTGTCGACCCCCTACGTGGAGTGAATCCCACCCATTCATCAGACCGGGCTGCAGAAAAAGCAGCTTGCTACCTGCATGTCAATAGGACTTTGGTTGGGGAGGTCCCTCATCTGGGACTCCTGTCACTCGTCTATTTCATATACCGACATTACATGACTCAATTTGTCCTTCTCCTCCCACGATGACTATGTTCTTGTTAATTCGATCAGCACAATACAATGTTTTGGATAATTGGGCTCTTTCATTTGTGCTAAGACCCCCGCACATAGTTTTCTCCCCTATGGAAAGAAGCAGAACTTGAAGATCCTGGGATCCCGTGTAAAATCTATAACAGTTCTCATCTGCAGTGTTACTGATCAACCTTAATATAAAAAAACCGACCCCGCCGTATCCCCCAAAAAGCTCTGTATACCAAGAACACCTCACAAGACTCGCTGTACAACTGGAAAACTGCACAAGACCCTATATTTATAGGGAACACTCCACAACACTTATTGTATATGCAGAACACCCCACAAGACCTGCCGTATTCCGGGAACACCCCACAAGACTTACCATATACACCTCACAACACTTGGTATACACCGGGAACATGCCACAAGACCTGCCGTATTCTGGGAACACCCCACAAGACCTACCATATACACCTCACAACACTTGGTATACACCGGGAACACCCCACAAGACCTGCCGTATTCTGGGAAAACCCCACAAGACCCGCCGTATACCGGGAACACCCCACAAGACCTACCATATACACCTCACAACACTTGGTATACACCGGGAACACCCCACAAGACCTGCCGTATTCTGGGAAAACCCCACAAGACCTGCCATATACCGGGAACACCCCACAAGACCTACCATATACACCTCACAACACTCGGTATACACCGGGAACACCCCACAAGACCTGCCGTATTCTGGGAACACCCCACAAGACTTACCATATACACCTCACAACACTCGGTATACACCGGGAACATGCCACAAGACCTGCCGTATTCTGGGAACACCCCACAAGACCTACCATATACACCTCACAACACTTGGTATACACCAGGAACATGCCACAAGACCTGCCGTGTACTAGCAACACCCCACAAGTCCCCGCAAGATCTGCTATATACCAGGAACACCCCCAAGATCTGCCATATACCGGGAACTCCCCACAAGACCTGCCATATAGTGGGAATAACCCATAAGACCTGCCGTATACCGGAAACACTTCACAAAACCTGCCATATACCTTGAAAACTCCACAAGACCTGCCGTATACCAGGAAAACCCCACGAGACCTGGCTTATGTTGGGAACACCCCATAAGATACCTCGCATAACAGGAACACCCCAAGATCTACCATATACCGGGAACGCCCCACAAAACCTGCTGTTTACCAGAAACACCATACGAGACCTGCCATATAGTGGGAATAACCCATAAGACCTGTCGTATACCGGAAACACTTCACAAGACCTGCCATATACCAGGAAAACTCCACAAGACTTAGCTTATGTTGGGAACACCCCATAAGACACACCGCACACCAGGAACACCTGAGACCTGGCATATACCGGGATAAGTGACAGATGTGTATGCTTAAGGAATAAAAATGCTCTGAAAAGTTATCATTGTAACATAGTAACATAGTAATTAAGGTTGAAGGGAGACTTTAAGTCCATCTAGTTCAACCCATATCCTATCCTAACTTGCCCTAACATGTTGATCCAGAGGAAGGCAAAAAAAAACCCATGTGGCAAACAGTAAGCGTCACATTGGGGAAAAAAATTCCTTCCCGACTCCACATACGGCAATCAGACTAGCTCCCTGGATCAACGCAACACTAAGGAGACTAGTGTATATACCCTGTAATATTATACTTTTCAAGAAAGGCATCCAGTCCCCTCTTAAATTTTAGTAGGGAATCACTCATTACAACATCATATGGCAGAGAGTTCCATAGTCTCACTGCTCGTACAGTAAAGAATCCGCGTCTGTGAGTATGCTTAAACCTTCTTTCCTCCAGACGTAGAGGATGCCCCCTTGTCCCCGTCTCAGGTCTAAGAGTAAAAAGATCATTAGAAAGGTCTTGGTATTGTCCCCTCATATATTTATACATTGTAATAAGATCACCCCTAAGCCTTCGATTCTCCAAACTAAATAACCCCAAATATAATAACCTGTCTTGGTATTGCAGACCCCCTAGTTCCCTAATAACCTTGGTCGCTCTTCTCTGCACCCGCTCCAGTTCAGCTATGTCTTTCTTATACACCGGAGACCAGAACTGTACACAGTATTCTAAGTGTGGTCGCACTAGTGACTTATATAGAGGTAAAATTATGTTCTCCTCATGAGCATCTATGCCTCTTTTAATGCATCCCATTATTTTATTTGCCTTTGCAGCAGCTGCCTGACACTGGCCACTAAATGTGAGTTTGTCGTCCACCCATACACCCAAGGTCTTTTTCAGTGACTGTTTTGCCCAGTGTTTTACAATTAAGCACATAATTATACATCTTGTTCGTTCTACCCAAGTGCATGACCTTACATTTATCCCCATTAAAGCTCATTTGCCATTTATCAGCCCAAGCTTCTAGTTTACATAAATCCTCCTGTAATATAAAATTGTCCTCCTCTGTATTGATTACCCTGCAGAGTTTAGTGTCATCTGCAAATATTGAAATTCTACTCTCTATGCCCCTTACAAGGTCATTAATCAATATGTTAAAAAGAAGCGGGCCCAAAACTGACCCCTGTGGTACCCCACTGCTAACTGTGACCCAGTCCGAGTGTGCTCCATTAATAACCACCCTTTGTTTCCTATCCCTGAGCCAGCTCTTAACCCACCTACACATATTTTCCCCTATCCCCATTGTTCTCATTTTATGTATCAACCTTTTGTGTGGCACCGTATCAAAAGCTTTTGAAAAGTCCATGTACACCACGTCCACTGCATTCCCTTGGTCCAGTCCGGAACTTACCTCTTCATAAAAGCTTATCAGATTAGTCTGACAGGAACGGTCTCTTGTAAACCCATGTTGATATTGGGTCATGAGGTTATTCTTCTCCAGATACTCCAGTATAGTATCTCTTAGAAAACCCTCCAGGATTTTACCCACAGTTGAAGTTAAACTTACAGGCCTATAATTTCCAAGTTCAGTTTTTGTCCCCTTTTTGAATATTGGCACCACATTTGCTATACGCCAGTCCTGTGGTACAGACCCTGTTATTATGGAATCTTTAAAGATTAAAAATAATGGTCTATCTATGACTGTGCTTAATTCCTGCAGTACTCGGGGGTGAATCCCATCTGGGCCCTGGGATTTGTCAATTTTTGTGTTGGTTTACATGGCAGAAGACTTTCTGGCTGAAATCAACAATGTGAAATTCAGCAGCGGCCACACTGGCCGGCTCCGGGCCGCTCTCGGCGGTGGGTACCGGGCACTGGAAATGCCTCAACACTACCAATTAGATAACAACAAATGGCTGGTATTGTGGGCTCCGCATAATGTGACAGAATGATGTATGTGGCGCAGGAATCATGCAGGGCAATCGACAGCCTCCTCTGTCACTCCAGAACCAGACGTCCCACTACCGGCAAAAAGCAGACATTGTCAGAACTGGTGAGAGACACAATCTGTCACCATTTACAGCCATGCTGGGGCCAGGACGCAGCGCCATTCCTACATGTATAATAACCTCGGCATCAGAGCAGAAGAGCAATTTATGGTTTAAAAAAAAAAATGGAAGAAAAGGAAGAATAGCGGACGATGAAGATTGCAGCGGAATAATAATAGCCACACTCGAGTATTCATCTAAAATAATAGATTTTTATAATGAATCCCATGGGATTGTGGTTCACGGGCGTCAGGGTTGATGCATGTCCCGTGTAGTGATATGGGATGGGGGAGGACAGCAGCCACACAGTGCACAGAACTACCAGGCGGCCCCTCACATGCACGGGAACATCCAACTTGGGTAAAGTTAGGACATCATAAAAGGGGATTCTGCTGCAGACCCTAAAAGTAGAGCGACCCTTGCTGTAGTGGATCTGTGCTGTTGGATATCTGCTTTGCCCACACAACATAACTAATCTCGCCTTCTTTTCGCCATTTTTGGTCTTTTCTAGTAAGTCTCTTATTGAGCTCTGTGTGGCATATCCACGGTCGTCCACCAGCCATTGTGTCCCAAGAACTTTAATCATTTCCAACCTTACTGCAAACCTGACGCTCGTCTTAAATCTCACGGCAGAAAGAGTGGAGTGCCGCTACATCAGCCGCAGGTTCTGGATCCTGCTTTTTCCAGGCAGGAGGCCCTGCCCATGATACGTTACCGCAGATACAGGGTCAGGCAGAAGCAGCTGCCGCAGGTTCTGGATCCTGCTTTTTCCAGGCAGGAGGCCCTGCCCATGATACGTTACTGCAGATACAGGGTCAGGCAGAAGCAGCTCCCGCAGGTTCTGGATCCTGCTTTTTCCAGGCAGGAGGCCCTGCCCATGATACGTTACCGCAGATACAGGGTCAGGCAGAAGCAGCTGCCGCAGGTTCTGGATCCTGCTTTTTCCAGGCAGGAGGCCCTGCCCATGATACGTTACTGCAGATACAGGGTCAGGCAGATGCAGCTGCCGCAGGTTCTGGATCCTGCTTTTTCCAGGCAGGAGGCCCTGCCCATGATACGTTACTGCAGATACAGGGTCAGGCAGAAGCAGCTGCCGCAGGTTCTGGATCCTGCTTTTTCCAGGCAGGAGGCCCTGCCCATGATACGTTACTGCAGATACAGGGTCAGGCAGAAGCAGCTCCCGCAGGTTCTGGATCCTGCTTTTTCCAGGCAGGAGGCCCTGCCCATGATACGTTACCGCAGATACAGGGTCAGGCAGAAGCAGCTGCCGCAGGTTCTGGATCCTGCTTTTTCCAGGCAGGAGGCCCTGCCCATGATACGTTACTGCAGATACAGGGTCAGGCAGATGCAGCTCCCGCAGGTTCTGGATCCTGCTTTTTCCAGGCAGGAGGCCCTGCCCATGATACGTTACCACAGATACAGGGTCAGGCAGAAGCAGCTCCCGCAGGTTCTGGATCCTGCTTTTTCCAGGCAGGAGGCCCTGCCCATGATACGTTACCGCAGATACAGGGTCAGGCAGAAGCAACTCCCGCAGGTTCTGGATCCTGCTTTTTCCAGGCAGGAGGCCCTGCCCATGATACGTTACCGCAGATACAGGGTCAGGCAGAAGCAGCTCCCGCAGGTTCTGGATCCTGCTTTTTCCAGGGCAGGAGGCCCTGCCCATGATACGTTACCACAGATACAGGGTCAGGCAGAAGCAGCTCCCGCAGGTTCTGGATCCTGCTTTTTCCAGGCAGGAGGCCCTGCCCATGATACGTTACCACAGATACAGGGTCAGGCAGAAGCATCTCCCGCAGGTTCTGGATCCTGCTTCTTCTAGACCGGAGGTCCTGCTAATGATACGTTACCGGAGGTGCAGAGTTAGGCAGAAGCAGCTCCTGCAGGTTGGAACTGGATCGTGCTTTTTCTAGGCAGGAGGTCCTGCCCATGATACATTACTGCAGGTACAGGGTTAGGCACAAGCAGACAATTAACATCACTTACCCCACTGGTGGAGAAAAGCATCTGAACTAGTGATGAGCAAGTATACTCGTTGCTCGGGTTTTCCCGAGCATGCCCGCGTGACCTCCGAGTATTTTGGCGTGCTCAGAGATTTAGTTTGTGTCAACACAGCTGCATGATTTATGGCTGCTAGACAGCCTGAATACATGTGGAGATTCCCTAACAAACAGACATTCCTCACATGTATTCAGGCTGTCTAGCAGCCATACAGTTGTGGCAAAAAGTATTGACACCCCTGCAATTCTGTCAGATAATACTCAGTTTCTTCCTGAAAATGATTGCAAACACAAATTCTTTGGTATTATCATCTTCATTTAATTTGTCTTAAATGAAAAAACACAAAAGAGAGTGAAGCAAAAAGCAAAACATTGATCATTTCACACAAAACTCCAAAAATGGGCCAGACAAAAGTATTGGCACCCTGAGCCTAATACTTGGTTGCACAACCTTTAGCCAAAATAACTGCGACCAACCGCTTCCGGTAACCATCAATGAGTTTCTTACAATGCTCTGCTGGAATTTTAGACCATTCTTCTTTGGCAAACTGCTCCAGGTCCCTGATATTTGAAGGGTGCCTTCTCCAAACTGCCATTTTTAGATCTCTCCACAGGTGTTCTATGGGATTCAGGTCTGGACTCATTGCTGGCCACCTTAGAAGTCTCCAGTGCTTTCTCTCAAATCATTTTCTAGTGCTTTTTGAAGTGTGTTTTGGGTCATTGTCCTGCTGGAAGACCCATGACCTCTGAGGGAGACCCAGCTTTCTCACACTAGGCCCTACATTATGCTGCAAAATTTGTTGGTAGTCTTCAGACTTCATAATGCCATGCACACGGTCAAGCAGTCCAGTGCCAGAGGCAGCAAAGCAACCCCAAAACATCAGGGAACCTCCGCCATGTTTGACTGTAGGGACCGTGTTTTTTTCTTTGAATGCCTTTTTTTTCTCCTGTAAACTCTATGTTGATGCCTTTGCCCAAAAAGCTCTACTTTTGTCTCATCTGACCAGAGAACATTCTTCCAAAACGTTTTAGGCTTTTTCAGGTAAGTTTTGGCAAACTCCAGCCTGGCTTTGTTATGTCTCGGGGTAAGAAGTGGGGTCTTCCTGGGTCTCCTACCATACAGTCCCTTTTCATTCAGACACCGACGGATAGTACGGGTTGACACTGTTGTACCCTCGGACTGCAGGGCAGCTTGACTTGTTTGGATGTTAGTCGAGGTTCTTTATCCAACATCTGCACAATCTTGCGTTGAAATCTCTTGTCAATTTTTCTTTTCCGTCCACATCTAGGGAGGTTAGCCACAGTGCCATGGGCTTTACACTTCTTGATGACACTGCGCACGGTAGACATAGGAACATTCAGGTCTTTGGAGATGGACTTGTAGCCTTGAGATTGCTCATGCTTCCTCACAATTTGGTTTCTCAAGTCCTCGGACAGTTCTTTGGTCTTCTTTCTTTTCTCCATGCTCAATGTGGTACACACAAGGACACAGGACAGAGGTTGAGTCAACTTTAATCCATGTCAGCTGGCTGCAAGTGTGATTTAGTTATTGCCAACACCTGTTAGGTGCCACAGGTAAGTTACAGGTGCTGTTAATTACACAAATTAGAGAAGCATCACATGATTTTTCGAACAGTGCCAATACTTTTGTCCACCCTCTTTTTTAGGTTTGGTGTGGAATTATATCCAATTTGGCTTTAGGACAATTCTTTTTGTGTTTTTTCATTTAAGACAAATTAAATGAAGATAATAATACCAAAGAATTTGTGTTTGCATTCATTTTCAGGAAGAAACTGAGTATTATCTGACAGAATTGCAGGGGTGTCAATACTTATGGCCACAACTGCAAATCATGCAGCTGCGTTGACACAAACTAAATCTCCGAGCACGCCAAAATACTTGGAGGACACCTGAGCATGCTCAGGAAAACCCAAGCAACGAGTATACTCGCTCACCACTAATCTTTACAAGAAAAGACTCCGAAACCTTCTGAAAACTATGGAAATTGAGAAATGCGAATGGATTCACGGGAAATCGAATTCACCTCGAATTAAAAACAAAAATTGGATTCACCAGATACTGAATAATTTTTGAGAGACGTGTCGCACAAATCCATCATTATAGCGGTCGGCAGCCATTTTCCTGGATTAATGATACCTCTCCACGGCCGGCCTCCGATCAGCTCCTCTCTCCTGATTTCTCCCTATGCCGTCAATGATGCATCTCGCATGTGGTCATGTCGGGGGTCCGAACACCCGAGGGACTAGTGAACGATGGAAGAGGATAGAGGGGCCGATCAGAGGGACCGGTACGGGGAAGGCTAAGGACAATAAGGCTAAGGCTTATACGGCAGCCTTACTGCGCAGGAGTCCAAATCTGAGCACGTGCGTGGGATTGGTAGAGTCTCAGAGAGAGGACCTTAAATCAAAACCAGTAATGGTGTCCCCACCTAGCAGGTGTAAGTTATAATGGTGGTGCCTCTCAGGGTCTACGCTGGTGGGTTTCAATTGTAAATTATTGCCTGAAAGATACATTCACTATGACCCCTTTGCCCCCCGCTGTCTAACATCCGGCTCCATTGCATCCAGTGTATAACATCCGGCCCCATTGCCTCCGGTGTATAACATTTTGCCTCGTTGCCCCAAGCCATACATCACCAAGCACAATGCAGAGCACAATACAGAGCCGTATAAAACAATAAGGCTAAGGACAATGTTAACCTCTTCCCGGCCGATTCAGTCCACATTAAATGGGATTTTAGTTGAATTTTGCCCCCCGGGATTGAATTTGGAGCGATTTGCTGAACTCTAGGGTTAGAAGGAAGTAGTTGCCATCACCCCCAAGATAAAGGACGATGAGACATGGGGGCCGATGGCTGCTGCGCTCGCACGTGACGAGGTCTTAAAGGGATTTATTCCCCAGATTTACGCAATGAAAGTTTTTATTCACTGACAGCGAGCAGAAAAACGTGAATAAGGAGTAAAAGTATAATAAAAAGTTGTGTATTTTTTTTTTCCATTAGAATTACTCTTTTAGGAAAGTTTTGATATTCGTGAGGCTGATAAATTGACAATTATATTTCCTCCGGGGAGTTCACACGCCGGAAAAAAAATAAATAAAAAAAATCCCAAATTTATAAAAATCTGCCTCTCGGCCATGAAGGGGTTAACGAGCCGTCTGTATTCCAGGCCCGTTTCCTCGGCACGTCTGGTTCCTTTTTAGCTTATTCTGCGCCAACCGTTGCCATGGAAACAGCTATTTTCCTGTGGTGTATCCAACCCCCCCACCACCACCACGCCGCCGTCCCTGGCAGTGGATCCCCAAGGATTTCTGTCAGGCCTCTGAAAAATACAACAGGGTCTGAGGGGTCCGTGTGCAGGAACGGAGGGGGCCGCGGTGGAGGGATAGCAAGATTTGGCCTTATCGGGGGGGATGGACGGAGAGTTCACGTCTCCCGCCCCCTGATCACAAGGATGCAAGGGACATTGAATAGGGCAGCGTATTACATAGGACTGCACATATTGCTTCCGTATAGATCCACCGCACCCCAACAGTGCACCCCCGAACAAAATCCGCTCTGCTCCATCTGCCGAGCAGACGTCACACATGATAAGAGCAGAGATAATGGCCAGTGATGGTTCCGCTACAAGGTCCGGGCCCGGACGGTCAACGCTTCGCTTCCGGCGTCGGCGCCGAGACCGAAGTTATGAGTAACCGGAGACGAAAGACCGATCATCTCCACAAAGCTGAAGACACAAGTGTTCCCATCCCTGGAGCTGAGGGTCCGAGGCCGCCCCCCGATAACAGCCCATAGCATTATCCCCCTCCACCATCTGTACAGGGGGCACAATGCTGTCAGGGGGTAACGACCTCCTGGAATCACCAAACCCAGATTCCTCCATCAGACGCAGATAGAGAAGTGCGATCAGTCACTGCACAGAACACGTCTCCTCCAGAGTCCAGTGGTGGCGGCTTTACACCACTCCATCCGACGCTCGGCATTGTGTTTGGTGATGTATGGCTTGGGGCAACGAGGCAAAATGTTATACTCTGGGGGTAATGGGGCCAGATCTCTTACACGGGAGGCAATGGGGTCTGCAAACCCTGTCTTATGAGGAAAGGTTGCAGGATTTGGGAATGTTTAGTTTGCGAAAGAGAAGACTGAGAGGAGACTTAATAGCTGTCTACAAATATCTAAAGTGCTGTCACATTGTAGAAGGATCAACTTTATTCTCATTTGCACAAGGAAAGACTAGAAGCAATGGGATGAAACTGAATGGGAGGAGACACATTAGATATTAGAAAAAACTTTTTGACACAGTGATCAATGAGTGGAACAAGCTGCCACAAGAAGTGGTGAGTTCTCCTTCAATAGAAGTCTTCAAACAGAGGCTGGATAGACATCTGTCTGGGATGATTTAGCAAATCCTGCTTTGAGCAGGGGGTTGGACCAGATGGCCCAGGAGGTCCCTTCCAACTCTACCATTCTATGATTCTATGATTCTAGGATGCAATGGAGCTGGATGTTATAAAGCGGGGGGCAAAGGGGTCATAGTGAATGTATCTTTCAGGCAATAATTTGCAATGGAAACCCACCAGCGTAGACCCTTATAGGCACCACCATTATAACTTAAACCTGCTAGGTGGGGACACCATTACTGGTTTTGATTTAAGGTCCTCTCTCTGAGACTCTACCAATCCCACGCATGTGCTCAGATTTGGACTCCTGCGCAGTAAGGCTGCCGTATAAGCACATGTAACACATAGTACATAGAGGTATATGCAGCAGTCCATATAGATGGAAGACAACTATTCCGATTTTCGGTGTATTTCATTTCATCAAAGCTAAAGTTCTGCATTTGGGCTTGTATGAGTGACAGCACAGCGGCTGCGAGGAGCAGAAGCTTGCACTTTGCGTGCACATGGGGAGGACGCGCGTCGCGGCTATGTTTGCGTTGGCAGTTCTGAGATTGGTAACTCTTGCTTCGTGCCTGCAGGAGCTGGCGAGGGTGGCAGGGCAGCCTCATTAAGTGAGCCTGCAGTGGGTACCTGTCTTGTCAGGATGACTGATGAATGCCGGTTCCCTTGAGCTGTGACTTGACGTACGCCATGATGGATGCCTGTTATACAAACTCGCTTGCTGAGGGCTGAAGCAGAATGAGTGGAAGCTTCATAAACAAGAGGAGCCGAGAAGGATCCTAGGGAGATAAAGACGGCATGGCCACTGCTGGTGTGAACCTCCATCAGAGAGGCAGCAATCAGCACACATCTACATAATCAGACGCCTCGTTCAGATTAACCCTTCGTGTACCTGCAAAAAACATTCCTTCCCGTGATCTCGGCTGCACAACTAAACATAGCCACTCACATACAACCATATAGACGTTTAGGCTGGAGGATACTTTTACAGCACCTCACTTTATGACCAATGCTAGAAAAGCAAAATGTGTCTTGATTTTTTTATTTCCCAATCTCGGGTCTGTGGAGTCCTGGGTGGTTGAATGGTGAAATAAATGGGTTTTTAAAGGCCTATTTTTCTGGATTCCTGTGCTGCATCCTCGGGGGTGGGGTCCTCATAGAGGTAAGCAGTGGAGCCACATGTATAGCGTTTTGTACAGGAACTCCAACTTCTCCTAGCCGTCACATATGTGCACATACTATAGAAAGACCCTGAGGCTGACCCCCATTTCTCCATATTTCCTTCCTTTCTGTGCTGGTTCCTTGGGGGCAGGAACTTCTTTTTGGAGGTAGACAATGGAGCCACACATAACTAATATAGTATAGGATTCTTTTCAGAACCCCAGCTAATCATGGTGATTACAAGGGGGACAGAAACAGACATGAAGCGGACCCTTATTTCTGAGGATTCCTTTCTCTCTGGCCTGGTTCCTCAGGGGCAGGATCTTCTTCTTAGTGGTAAGCTACATATATAGCATTCCTTATGGAAACCCCAACTTCTAAAGTGGACATAAGGAATGAGGTAGATCATGATGTTGACCCCCATTCTCCAGAATTCCTTCCTTTCTGTGCTGTTTTTTTGTGGGCAGTGTCTTTTTCTTTGCGGTAAGCAGAGGACCGACATATAGCACATGTATGTCATTTTGTACAGAAACTCCAACATCTTGTAACTATTTCAGGGGTGTACATGACATAGAGGCAGGTTATGAGGCTGAATCCCATTGTCCAAGATTCCAACCTTTCTGAATCCTTGGGGGCAGGGTCTTATTCTAAGAAACAAGCAGTAGCAGCCACAAGTAACATGTATTACAATCAGTACAGGACCCCCAACATTACTAGGTTGTATATACCCAGAGATGGACCATGAAAAGGACCCTCATTCTCCAGGTTTCCTTCCTTTCACTGTTGGTTAATGTGGGAGGACTTGTTCTTAGGCAAATGATGAAGCTGAGCCCTGTTCTCAAGGAATTCTTAGAAGGGTCTAAGCAATGGTGTCACATATAACACACAGTAACTTTCTTTTGACCATTACAAGGGTATAAAAAAAAAAGTAGAGGCAAAGCATGAGACTGCTCCAATTTCTGCAGAATTCCTTCCGTTCCTTTTGGTTTCCTCAGGGGCAGGCTCTTCTTAGAAGTAAGCAAACAGGCTACATATAGAACATGTTCTGCATTCTGTACGGGAACTCCAACTTCATCTGTCCAATACAAGGCTAGAATCATATGACCCTTATTGTTCAAAATTGCTCATTTTCGCTGATTCCTTGGGGGCAGGGTCTTCTTTTTAGAAGTAAATAGTGGAATCACAGAGAATACACGTACTGCATTGTGTAGAAAAACCTCAAATTCTTCTAACCGTTACCAGGCCATATATTACATGAGGGCAGAATATGGGACCCCTGGTTGGTCTCACAACTTTTCAGGATCCTGTGTAGGAGTTCTCTCCAGAAGAACTGCATGATCCGAAAGAGAGCATTGGGAAAGTGACGCAAATGTCGTGAAAAAAATAAAATGTAGAAGCAAAAACCAGGTCCATTAAAAAAAATATCTGCATTGGGGAGGGGGACAGGTTGTGTCACGGCTTAAGAGAAGACAATTATATGAGTGGACAGGGATTTATACCTTCAAGTACTTGATTTTAATGGTGGAAATGTTCTTTTAAGGTCAACACTTCTACACTGAGGGGAATGCAAAGTGACGCTACATATGCTCCTGTCGTCGCGGTGCTGGACCTGTCATGGCGGTGAGGATGCGATTTTGTCTCACCCGCAGGCAGATCTGGATTTATGCAGAACCTGGCAGGATGTTTTGGATCCTTGGAAAAATTCATGTGTTTACATTGCGTCTCGAAGATTATAAGACGCCTTGTCCTGGAGTGTCACGCGCCCTGATGGCAAATAGCGTTACTGTAATCACGCAGGAAATATGAGTAATATCTGCCGCCAGATACTCAGGTACCGGCACTTCACAGACATGGAAAGATGCCGGCAGAACAAGCGACGCTCTGCTGACGGAGGCGCTGCACGACAAGACGCTCACACTATTACCAGGAGATGCGGCCGAAGAGGCAAAAAACACAGATGGAAATGAGAAGAGGTGGCTCTAAATCAGGGGTCTCAAGCTTGGCTGATTATACGGACCGCACGTATAAAACATATCAATTTGGGGGGCCGCATTCTTTGAAAGACAAAATGATATTTTTAATGACACCGTTTTTTTTTCTATGAACCTTTTAATCCATTTTTGCAGTGTTTATTTTATTTTTTTTAAATGGCGTTCATCGTACAAATTATGGGGCAGTTTTACTGCTAACGTTGTTATGGGTGTGGGATAAGTGCACTTTTTTTTTTTTTGTTTACTTTAGTTTTATATAAAACAGCATCTTTAGCCGCAAAATATTTTTTCATGCTTTAATTTTTTTTTAAACAATTTTGTTTCCACCCCCAATTGGCCACATACAGTGAAATTGTGTTATAATTAGCACCATATCGTAATTATGGCAAACAGCTTGTACAAATGTCCCCCATACTGGTCCACATCTTGTACTAATGTCCCATCCTGGTCCTTTTCTTGTAGTAATGTCCCCACACAGTAGCAATCTCTGCATCCTGGTCCCCAAATAATCTCCCCATCCTGGCTCTCATTTTGTAGTTATGTCCCCATCCAGGTCCCCTTCTGGTACTAATGTCCCCATCCAGGTCCCCTTCTGGTAGTAATGTCCCCATCCAGGTCCCCTTCTGGTAGTACTGTCCCCATCCAGGTCCCCTTCTGGTAGTAATGTCCCCATCCAGGCCCCCTTCTGGTAGTAATGTCCCCATTCTGGTTCCCTTCTGGTAGTAATGTCCAAATTCTGAGGAGTCTGGAGGCGAGGGGCAGAGGAGTCTGGAGGGGACATTGTATCTGGCAGCAGCTCTCATCATCCTGAGCATTACTGTGTATCGGGATAGCTATTGGGTAAACTAGCAGCGATCTAACTTGTATGGCCGCCTTAGACCAGCCTCCTCCGCTCTGTGTGGCACAATTCCCATGTGCTGCCACGCTATGTGTGAGTCATCTAGCTGCCATTATTCTTGGGGGGCTGTAGCACGAGCACAAGCCGGGATCACTTCAGCTATAGTAATATAGCTTCTCTGATGCAGGTATGGGGACTTGTCCACTATCATGGGGGGGGCCCTGGTCAACACTAAGTGAATGATCACAATTTGAGGCTGGGGCCTTCCCTGTATGAACATACATCAGCTCCAGATACAATCTGGGAGACCACTTACACCTTGTAATCTCCCGACTACACCCGGTGCCCGGCTTCTCACCGCCTATGGTTTGTACATTGGAGCCGCATGTGGCACTGACATCTCTCCCTCGTGGTTGGCATCTCTCCCCCGTGGTTGGCATCTCTCTCTCATGGTTGGCATCTCTCTCTCATGGTTGGCATCTCTCCCCCGTGGTTGGCATCTCTCCCTCATGGTTGGCATCTCTCTCCCGTGGTTGGCCTCTCTCTCTCATGGTTGGCATCTCTCCTCCGTGCTTGGCATCTCTCCCCCGTGGTTGGCATCTCCCCCTCGTGGTTGGCACCTCTCACCCGTGGTTGGCATCTCTCCCCCCGTGGTTGGCACCTCTCCCCCGTGGTTGGCATCTCTCCCTCGTGGTTGGCACCTCTCCCCCGTGGTTGGCATCTCTCACCCGTGGTTGGCATCTCTCCCTCGTGGTTGGCATCTCTCCCCCGTGGTTGGCATCTCTCCCCCGTGGTTGGCATCTCTCCCCCGTGGTTGGCACCTCTCCCCCGTGGTTGGCACCTCTCCCTCGTGGTTGGCACCTCTCCCCCGTGGTTGGCATCTCTCCCTCGTGGTTGGCATCTCTCTCTCGTGGTTGGCATCTCTCTCTCATGGTTGGCATCTCTCCCCCGTGGTTGGCATCTCTCTCTCATGGTTGGCATCTCTCCCCCGTGGTTGGCATCTCTCTCTCATGGTTGGCATCTCTCTCCCGTGGTTGGCCTCTCTCTCTCATGGTTGGCATCTCTCCCCCGTGCTTGGCATCTCTCCCCCGTGGTTGGCATCTCCCCCTCGTGGTTGGCATCTCCCCCTCGTGGTTGGCACCTCTCACCCGTGGTTGGCATCTCTCCCCCCGTGGTTGGCACCTCTCCCCCGTGGTTGGCATCTCTCCCGGTGGTTGGCATCTCTCCCCCGTGGTTGGCACCTCTCCCCCGTGGTTGGCATCTCTCCCCCGTGGTTGGCATCTCTCCCTCGTGGTTGGCATCTCTCCCCCGTGGTTGGCATCTCTCCCCCGTGGTTGGCACCTCTCCCTCGTGGTTGGCACCTCTCCCTCGTGGTTGGCACCTCTCCCCCGTGGTTGGCACCTCTCCCCCGTGGTTGGCATCTCTCCCTCGTGGTTGGCATCTCTCTCTCGTGGTTGGCATCTCTCTCCCGTGGTTGGCATCTCTCTCTCATGGTTGGCATCTCTCTCTCAAGGTTGGCATCTCTCCCCCGTGGTTGGCATCTCTCCCTCGTGGTTGGCATCTCTCTCTCGTGGTTGGCATCTCTCCCCCGTGGTTGGCATCTCTCCCTCGTGGTTGGCACCTCTCCCTCGTGGTTGGCACCTCTCCCCCGTGGTTGGCATCTCTCCCTCGTGGTTGGCATCTCTCTCTCGTGGTTGGCATCTCTCTCCCGTGGTTGGCATCTCTCTCTCATGGTTGGCATCTCTCTCCCGTGGTTGGCATCTCTCTCTCAAGGTTGGCATCTCTCCCCCGTGGTTGGCATCTATCTCTCATGGTTGGCATCTCTCTCCCGTGGTTGGCCTCTCTCTCTCATGGTTGGCATCTCTCCCCCGTGCTTGGCATCTCTCCCCCGTGGTTGGCACCTCTCCCCCGTGGTTGGCATCTCTCCCCCCGTGGTTGGCACCTCTCCCCCGTGGTTGGCATCTCTCCCCCGTGGTTGGCATCTCTCCCTCGTGGTTGGCACCTCTCCCCCGTGGTTGGCATCTCTCCCTCGTGGTTGGCACCTCTCCCCCGTGGTTGGCATCTCTCCCTCGTGGTTGGCATCTCTCCCCCGTGGTTGGCATCTCTCCCGGTGGTTGGCATCTCTCCCCCGTGGTTGGCATCTCTCCCGGTGGTTGGCATCTCTCCCTCGTGGTTGGCATCTCTCCCCCGTGGTTGGCATCTCTCCCCCGTGGTTGGCATCTCTCCCCCGTGGTTGGCATCTCTCCCCCGTGGTTGGCATCTCTCCCTCGTGGTTGGCACCTCTCCCTCGTGGTTGGCACCTCTCCCTCGTGGTTGGCACCTCTCCCACGTGGTTGGCATCTCTCCCTCGTGGTTGGCATCTCTCCCCCGTGGTTGGCATCTCTCCCCCGTGGTTGGCACCTCTCCCCCGTGGTTGGCACCTCTCCCCCGTGGTTGGCACCTCTCCCCTGTGGTTGGCATCTCTCCCTCGTGGTTGGCTTACTCTTGAATAGTTTCTAATTCTGCATATCTTTAATCTAGGTCATTGTGAGAAGGCATCTGACAGCTGACAAACATTTCTAAAGCCTCGTGCACACAGCAGAGGATTCCCTGTGGCTCCATACGACAGCGCTGAAGGCATTAAACCGCAGAACCACCGAGCCAACGCATTATGGAGATGTTCTCCTCTACAAGCAATGCTACTGGGGATGAAAATGAACCATCCAACGGAGCATGCCGCAATGTATGCCTCTGCATGAGGCTGGAAACATGAGAAGTTAAGATGGGATCCCACAGGTTTTTATGGATGCCGTAGTATGACGGTGCACAATTTATAGGTTGTATGGAGCAGTATTACATGGCATGTGGATTTTTCTGCAATCCTCTAGGTTAGAAAACTCATTTTTCACACTCTACTAGAGCATGATGAGCTAATAGACCAGTCTCTTGACTAGTGTGAAAAACAATTACCAGGAGCGTCTCTGGCTCTGGAGGAATGGTCCTGTCCTGCAAGACACAGACAACCCAAGGCTATGGATAGGCATGGTGTAATGCATCATTGCTCCTGCGGGGGTGCTGTAGGGAAACATTTACTGCAAGGATTTCCCATAGATTACAGCTGATCGTTGGTGATCTTAACGGAATAGGACACTTTGGAATTATTATAAGAAATATCTGCTCAGCTGATCGTCGTAGATTTGGATCAGGAATCGGCTTCTATTTCCAAGTGAGGTTCCATACTCCAGATCTCTAAACCATATCTCAGATTAAAAAATAAAAAATAAAATGGAATATTAAGGTGAACAGCGCGCATAAAATAAGTACAAAAACAAGGTTGTAACAGGTCCTCTTTAAGGCGAACAGTGGGGGGATCCCAAACAGGGAACAGAATTTTCGGTGTTGTCCATATGATGGGAGTTGATCAACTGGTCACCAAGGATCAATTTTGGTAAAAATACTACTAGCAAACGTTAGGTCTTACACTTACAGTCATTGAGGATCTACACGAGCCGCGGCGATCAATCTATGAATCTGACACAGGTAGAGAACCCCGACGGCAATCTCTTTAATTCGACAAATCTTTTGTAGACATTCCCAGATACAGAACCGTAATCTCCCGCAGCTGTCACTCACGAAGCCGAAACCATACAAAACACTCCGAAATAGCAGCACATATCTATTACTCCCCTGGAAGGACGGGAGCCGGACACATTGTATAGACAGCTCCATTGTCTATATTATCGCTAAGACTCCGCACAAAAGGGCAACCCTGTCCCTCGACTTGTAAAGGTCAGCGCTTGGGCCTGAGCAGCTGGTGGAAAAAATGACATTTTAGAGATGGACGAAAAGGTTAAAATATTCCTGTGGCGCATCCGACGGCTGAAATGTCTATCAGCTAGAGAGGTGAAGACGCTGGAACAGCTAAAGGTGAGCAAATCCACGGCCCGGATCCAAGAGGTCAACACAACTACAGTCTGCATAATGGTCATATTCCCCGGGAAGCCAAAACTCCAATCCCACCAGAAACAGCACAAAACGCAAATAACACTATGGAAATGTCATTGTGCAAAATGGAAAAGGCTACACTAAAAGTATTAAGAAGATTAATGATATCTGACATTCATGAAGATGTGGATGGTCTCGCGAAAAAGGAGGGATCCACTGATAGCCTTGGTTATGACTTTGGAGTGCCAACCAGAAGGACAGAAGGATAGATGTAATGGATTACTACTCACCTGCCTTGGTTCCAGGGGTGAGCGCTGCTGTATCGCTCCCCTCTCTTCGCCTGTTCCTCTTCTTCACAACAAGGTGACATCATACTGCCAGGTCATTTAAAGCCAGCTCAGATGGCACAACGCTACCTGAGTATTCAGGTAGTTTGTCTTTATGCTAGGTCGTCCACTACTTAAGTACTGCTGCTAAGCTTTGCTTCATCCAAGTCTCCACTACTACTATTCAACTCTGCTGCATCCAAGTCTCCACTACTGCAGTAAGCAAAAAAGAAGTCTACTCTACTTCAATGCAACATCTCAGCTCTGCCGCATTCAAGTCTCCACTCCTCCAGTTCTGCTGCTCAGCTCTGCTATATCCAAGTCTTCACTCCTCCAGTTCTGCTGCTCAGCTCTGCTATATCCAAGTCTCCACTCCTCCAGTTCTGCTATATCCAAGTCTCCACTACTCCAGTTCTGCTGCTCAGCTCTGCTATATCCAAGTCTCCACTCCTCCAGTTCTGCTGCTCAGCTCTGCTATATCCATGTCTCTACGCCTCCAGTTTTACTGCTTAGTTCTGCTATATCCAAGTCTCCCCTCCTCCAGGTCTGTTGCTCAGCTCTGCTATATCCAAGTCTCCACTCCTCCATTTCTGCTATATCCAAGTCTCCATTCCTCTAGTTCTGCTGCTCAGCTCTGCTATATCCAAGTCTCTACTCCTCCAGTTCTGTTGCTCAGTTCTGCTATATCCAAGTCTCCACTCCTCCAGTTTTACTGCTCAGTTCTGCTACATCCAAGTCTCCATTCCTCCAGTTCTGCTGCTCAGCTCTGCCATATCCAAGTCTCCACTCCTGCAGTTCTGCTGCTCAGCTCTGCTATAGCCAAGTCTCCACTCCTGCAGTTCTGCTGCTCGGCTCTGCTACATCCAAGTCTTCACTCCTCCAGTTCTGCTGCTCAGCTCTGCTATATCCAAGTCTCCACTCCTCCAGTTCTGTTGCTCAGCTCTGCTATATCCAAGTCTCCACTCCTCCAGTTCTGCTGCTCAGCTCTGCTATATCCATGTCTCCACTCCTCCAGTTTTACTGCTTAGTTCTGCTATATCCAAGTCTCCCCTCCTCCAGGTCTGTTGCTCAGCTCTGCTATATCCAAGTCTCCACTCCTCCAGTTCTGCTATATCCAAGTCTCCATTCCTCCAGTTCTGCTGCTCAGTTCTGCTATATCCAAGTCTCCACTCCTCTAGTTCTGCTGCTCAGTTCGGCTATATCCAAGTCTCCACTCCTCCAGTTCTGTTGCTCAGCTCTGCTATATCCAAGTCTCCCCTCTTCCAGTTCTGCTGCTCAGCTCTGCTATATCCAAGTCTCCACTCCTCCAGTTCTGTTGCTCAGCTCTGCTATATCCAAGTCTCCACTCCTTCAGTTCTGCTGCTCAGTTCTGCTATATCCAAGTCTCCACTCCTCCAGTTCTGCTGCTCAGCTCTGCTATATCCAAGTCTCCACTCCTCCAGTTCTGTTGCTCAGCTCTGCTATATCCAAGTCTCCACTCCTCCAGTTCTGCTGCTCAGCTCTGCTATATCCAAGTCTCCACTCCTCCAGTTCTGTTGCTCAGCTCTGCTATATCCAAGTCTCTACTCCTCCAGTTCTGCTGCTCAGCTCTGCTATATCCATGTCTCCACTCCTCCAGTTTTACTGCTTAGTTCTGCTATATCCAAGTCTCCCCTCCTCCAGGTCTGTTGCTCAGCTCTGCTATATCCAAGTCTCCACTCCTCCAGTTCTGCTATATCCAAGTCTCCATTCCTCCAGTTCTGCTGCTCAGTTCTGCTATATCCAAGTCTCCACTCCTCTAGTTCTGCTGCTCAGTTCGGCTATATCCAAGTCTCCACTCCTCCAGTTCTGTTGCTCAGCTCTGCTATATCCAAGTCTCCCCTCTTCCAGTTCTGCTGCTCAGCTCTGCTATATCCAAGTCTCCACTCCTCCAGTTCTGTTGCTCAGCTCTGCTATATCCAAGTCTCCACTCCTTCAGTTCTGCTGCTCAGTTCTGCTATATCCAAGTCTCCACTCCTGCAGTTCTGCTGCTCAGCTCTGCTATATCCAAGTCTCCCCTCTTCCAGTTCTGCTGCTCAGCTCTGCTATATCCAAGTCTTCACTACTTCAACGGCATTAGAAGTAACAGCAGCACATAAACAGTTTTAGAGCGGTATGGGACGCCTTTTGTAAATTCTTTACCATATCGGTGATGCAACCAGTGAGTGATAATGGGCTGGAGGCTCAGCACAGGCCCCCATGTGGCGGTGCAATCTTACAGTGACAGGTATAATACACTGTAATAAGATAGTATTGCAGTGTATTACAGAAACCATGAAATCATCGCAGGGTCAAGCGTCCTAATTCAAACAAAATATTATTTACAATAAAATAAATTAAATGTTGGAAATTAAAGTCAAATAAAGATCATGAAAATTTTAAAAAATATTCCAACTAAAAAAAATTAATTATAAAATGTTTAATTATGAATAAAAAACAGAGGATTGCTGTCTTTATAACTCATCATCCCGCCAGGTCTATAGTGTCCACAGTTTGTGACCTGTCCGTATAGATCTGCACCGCGACTTTGGTTCTCTGTCCTTTTTCTACACTGGAGGGAGACGTTTCCATCCGCGTATTGTAAACTGCGACTTCTGTTCATGGCACAAAAGGCTCTGCAGCGTTGGGGGGTTCACAACTCGATCTAAAGTGCATGGGGCGGTATGAAACGCCCTGGGAGGTCACTCGTCCGCAAAGAGAAAAATGGTAACTGAAAGCGGAATCATCTATTGTACATAAAGCATGGAAAGCCTCCGACCTCTCGGCCCTCGCAGGACGTGCAGGCTGTGCCTTTCATGATTCGAGTTTCCACTAATTAAAGGGATCTTCTTGGGTTTCTTAAAATACGTTTTATTAACCTGAAATCCCAAAAAATAAACCTTTGAAAAAACTTCACTCATCGATTCTCACTCATTATCACAACATTGGATTACTTGTCTCTTTAGATTCATAGCTCAGACAGATGTCAGACAGACACAAGGTCGGATGAAGTTTCTCCCGCAATTACTCATATTCAAGATTATATTCGAGAGAATAAAAGGATCAAGAGATAAAATCCAACATGCCCAACCGATCCTCCTTACCCAACATGCCCGATCCTCCTTACCCAACATGCCCGATCCTCCTTACCCAACATGCCCAACCGATCCTCCTTACCCAACATGCCCGATCCTCCTTACCCAACATGCCCGACCGATCCTCCTTACCCAACATGCCCGATCCTTCTTATCCAACACGCCCGATCCTTCTTATCCAACACGCCCAACCAATCCTCCTTATCCAACATGTCCGACCGATCCTCCTTACCCAACATGCCCGATCCTTCTTATCCAACACGCCCGATCCTTCTTATCCAACACGCCCAACCAATCCTCCTTATCCAACATGCCCAACCGATCCTCCTTACCAAACATGCCCGATCCTTCTTATCCAACACGCCCAACCAATCCTCCTTATCCAACATGCCCAACCGATCCTCCTTACCCAACATGCCCGATCCTCCTTACCAAACATGCCCGATCCTTCTTATCCAACACGCCCAACCAATCCTCCTTATTCAAAATGTCCGACCGATCCTCCTTACCCAACATGCCCGATCCTTCTTATCCAACACGCCCGATCCTTCTTATCCAACACGCCCAACCAATCCTCCTTATCCAACATGTCCGACCGATCCTCCTTACCCAACATGCCCGATCCTCCTTACCCAACACGCCCTATAATACTTAAGTATGGTATAAGGACTTCAATGGCGTAGGGCAATGACGGCAGAGACACGCTTAGTGAAGCAAGTGATTTATATACAATTGTGCACAACAAACGTGGAAATACGTAACGGGTTCAGAGCACAGACATACAGCAGCACATAGCAAAAGGTTCAGCAAGGATGGTAAGTTATTAAGAGTCACTGAGTACAGAATATAACTGGGTATTGCAGGCAAAGTCCAGAGTATAACAAATGTCCAGCAGGATAATGTTCAGCGGGCACCGGGTAACAACTACTAACCAGTATAGCAAACAGAAGTCCAGTTGTAGCGAGCCTCTGGTATGATGAGTCCGGTGGAGATCCAGTAAGGGGACCTTCAGTGGGCACAAACAGTAACCGGGTACGGTAGCCAGAAGTCCAGCGGTATCCAGAGGTCCAGAGAGGTGAAGTCTCAAGCAGGAAGCAGGGTTGTTCCAGAGTCACAAGATCTGGGAGAGTGGCAGGGCAGGAGCACACCAGGAATCAATATACTCAAGCGATTTGCTTGTGCTTAGGGGCGGGTTTTTATGCAGCTGGGGAGGAAGTGATGTAAACGAAAACTCCATCTTAACTAAGGGCAGCTAAGAGGAAGTGATGCGACAGGACCGAAAACTCCATCTTAACCAAGGGCAAAAGTTCATTCAAAACAGACCGGAAAGTCCTAGGATCCTGACACGCCCGATCCTTCTTATCCAACACGCCCAACCAATCCTCCTTATCCAACATGCCCAATCCTTCTTATCCAACACGCCCGATCCTTCTTATCCAACATGCCCGATCCTCCTTACCCAACATGCCCGATCCTCCTTACCCAACATGCCCGATCCTTCTTATCCAACACGCCCAACCAATCCTCCTTATCCAACATGTCCGACCGATCCTCCTTACCCAACATGCCCGATCCTCCTTATCCAACATGTCCGACCGATCCTCCTTACCCAACATGACCGATCCTCCTTACCCAACATGCCCGATCCTCCTTATCCAACATGCCCGACCGATCCTCCTTACCCAACATGACCGATCCTCCTTATCCAACATGCCCGATCCTCCTTACCCAACATGCCCGATCCTCCTTACCCAACATGCACGATCCTCCTTACCCAACATGACCGATCCTCCTTATCCAACATGCCCGATCCTCCTTACCCAACATGCACGATCCTCCTTACCCAACACACCCGATCCTCCTTACCCAACACACCCGATCCACCTTACTCAACACGCCTGATCCTCCTTACTCAACATGCCCAATCCTTCTTATCCAACATGCCCGATCCTTCTTACCCAACATGCCCGATCCTCCTTACCCAACATGCCTGATCCTCCTTACCCAACATGCTCGATCTTTCTTACCCAACATGACCGGTCCGTCTTATCCAATATGCCCGACCAATCCTTATCCAACATGCCCTACCGATCCTGCTTATCCAACATGCCCGATTCTCCTTTCCAACTTGCCTGAACTTTAAATCCAGCATGCCTTATCCTTCATATCCAGCATGCCCGATCCTTCTTCTCCCACATGTCTGATCCTTCTTATCTAACATACCTGATCCTACTTATCTAACTTTTCTGACCCTTTCCTCCAGACTTCTCTGTCCCCTGCAGACTCCTCTGACCCTTTCCTCCAGACTTCTCTGTCCCCTGCAGACTCCTCTGACCCTTTCCTCCAGATTTCTCTGTCCCCTGCGTACTCCTCTGACCCTTTCCTCCAGACTTTGGGTTCGGTGTTTGAACTGAACCTGCCCAATTCTTCTTTCCCAAACATCAACCATCAT
The DNA here is from genome assembly GCF_039654945.1 of Dendrobates tinctorius. Classification (NCBI taxonomy): domain Eukaryota; kingdom Metazoa; phylum Chordata; class Amphibia; order Anura; family Dendrobatidae; genus Dendrobates; species Dendrobates tinctorius. The sequence goes on from NW_027361792.1 coordinate 2,956,473, forward strand.
GGGAGAACTGGGCGACCCCCCTTTGACATGACATGCTCTGCGTCCGTTCCCCGCTGGGGCGTTATGATGACTTTTTTCCAATGTGTATGGAGACTTCTAAGCCAGATCCAAGCTCTCATATTTTTGCGTCCGTACAGTAATCTAGTTAGGGAAATCCACGGTCCTATGTGCTATTTTTAGGATGTCAAAGGGGAACTAAAAAAGTACACCCAGCTGACACTTTTTGCTCAATAAGTAGCTAATCCTAGAGGCCATATATTGGAAATATCTAAAGCGGATCAAAAAGATTCTCAAAAATAAGCGAAAATCTCGATACATCGAAGCCGGAAGAACAAAATCTCGGCACTCCGAGTCTCCTTAAATGGATTGATTTAATAGGCGTGAGATTAACCAGGTCTACGAATAAACGCTGGAGACCCCGCCACCCATCGAGAGGTCAGATTTCCAAATGGGGGGGTCCTACATGTCACTTTCCATTAGCTTTAATGCTCTATTTGCGGGATCACAGACTCCCATTAATCTTTCTCTAATGAACGCGGCTCGGCACAGATGGTTCTTGCTGACCACAGATTTTGCTTTCTAGATTCTGTCAATGCTGCAGCTTCGGCGGGTCTCCCTGGCAGCGAGGGGTTAATGATGCTGAGCCGAGCACTTCCCTCCAGTAGTGCCCAAAGCAAACTCTGCCAAGCATGCCGAGATGGGCATCGCTGATTGATGGAGGGAACGCGGCGATTGTGGATTTATGCGCAACGGAGATTCCTTGCCTGGAAAATCTTACAATTTAATGTGATGTTGCAGAGACAGATGGCGACATAAAATTGCAAATACGGAGCGCGAAGACTCCTATCTGGAGGGACGGTCATGTATTTCATACCCAGATGAACACGTGACATTAATTCTACGGTGTTTACAACTCAGAAAATTGCAATTTTAAGGTGGAAATGGGATTTCGTTAGCAAATCTACACTTGTACTAAAACCACATCGGAGCCATTCACCACCTCCAAATATACAATGGAGGGCGTGCCGGCTATTATCTCACATCACGGGCAACACCGAGCACACGGGCGGAGGCTGGGGCATGCAGCCGCCACCATTCACCAGGAGGAGGGTTCATATTTACATCCCCCTCATTCATACAGGCAGGAAAATACGATGCAGAATACGGAGAAAAGTCCCAGGCGGCACGGGTTCATCATTTATTCCAGGTTTTACCCTCAGCCCCATTGCTCCCAGTGTGTAACATCATGTCACGCCCGTTCATCCTCCCGGATCTTCTTCCATCACCTGAGAAGTGGAAGGAACCGCAGCCACAAAGTGGAGACCCCGTAACATTACAGAGCCGGGGACTGAGTGCTGAGGAGCAGAGGGCAAAAAAGTCACCAGCGCTCTGCTGATCCCATAACGGCAGAGTCCAGACCTCCTCTGGTATCAGCACAAACACTGCGCCCCCGCCGGGAGCTTCATGGCCGAGCAGCTGCACACAGCCGTACATCACCAAGCACAATGACGAGCGTCGGATGGAGTGGTGTAAAGCCGCCACCACTGGACTCTGGAGGAGACGTGTTCTGTGCAGTGACGGATCGCACTTCTCTATCTGCGTCTGATGGAGGAGTCTGGGTTTGGTGATTCCAGGAAGACGTTACCCCCTGACTGCATTGTGCCCCCTGTACAGATCGTGGATGGGGATAATGCTATGGGCTGTTATCAGGGGGCGGCCTCGGACCCTCAGCTCCAGTGATGGGAAATCTTCATCTTGAGCACAAGACATTGTAGACAATTGTAGCTTCAGCTTTGTGGGAACAGTTTGGGGAAGACCCTTATCTGTTGCCCAATAAACAAGGTTCATACAGAAATGGTTGGAAGAGTTTGGTGAAAGACTATGACCGGTTGCACAAAGCCTGGCCCTAAACCTCATCCAATACCACGGGGATGACCTAGACCAGAGATTGTGAGACCGCCCTATTGCCAACATCAGAAGACACATCACAAATGTTCTTTTGAATGAAGAGGCAAAAATATGGAGGAGCTCAATACGTTTCTCCATAAAGTGACCTTGTAAAGGCCATTAGGGTGGTTTGTAAATACATAGTTTCATCTCTACCATCAATGGTCCATGACATCAAATAGTCTTCTCCATACTAGAGGTGTCACTTGAAGCTCTTGAGCCCCAAAGCAAAATCTGATTCACAACAGACGATTTTGCCATCACACATAATTTACAGCATTGGTCTTGGGATTTAGGGGCTTTAGGATTCTGCTGCCACCCATCACTTTAAGAGTTCTGCAAACCTTGAGAAGTTCATTGCATTCAACCTTTGATCAGATGTAGAAATTATCACTTTAACGTCAGATATGGATGAAAGACCTAGAACCTGTGAAGGACTTTGCCCACCAAGAACATGGAAAGAAATTACATGGACTACCTACATTTTTCTTCCGAGGGTCTTTCTTCGATTTTCATCAAAAGCTTTAGTTAAGTGGTGGTAAGAAGTTTATGACACCCTGCAGCTCATTGATGGTGCTGGAGTTGGGTCTGAATCCACAAGGCAGAAGACCGAACTCGGCACACAATTGGCAATCCTCACTTGGGTGGTGTTTCAGGTCAATAAAGACCTTTATCGAACACTCATTGCTTTGTTGATGAGAGGACGGCTGGTGATCACAGACAGATGACGTAAGGAAGCGGGTCGTCTAAGAATGATTTACCAACGGAGTCCCGACAGACATGGCTGCTTCAGTGCAAGTTCAATGGGAATTGGGTGCCCTATCATTCGTTGACGACCTGCATAGATACCTATGGATGCCATGTAATCTGCTTTTAAAAGTATTTGTGCATCGATGGGATTGGAAAATCAGATTGGTAGTCCTTGATTGGACATGGACTATGTGACAGCATTCTCTATATTGCCCAATTATATGGTCGGTAAAGTAGGAAAAAGTCATCAAGATCAACCTAGAAAATGGACGGTGAATTGGGAATGAAGAAAATTCTACGGATTCTAAAAATAAAAAATGTGGAGTTTGCCACTGAAATTACTCACCAGAAAGTTCTCCACCTTTTGCTAATCCCATTTTAGATTTTAAGCTCTTAGGGGTCCAAATGTGTCAGGTTTGGCCTGAGAGAAGATCATGGTGACCCCTTCTATGAAGCAACTGTGCCGATAGCTCATATTGGTGATGTCCGGCCATAATGGTTCAGTTGGCAGTTCTTGGTGGGATTTTCTCTATTTTGGCCAAAAGTGGGAAAATGTCATAGATTTCCTTAAGCTATAAAAACAACCAGTTGATAAATAAGTAATTACGATGCTCTAAAAATGTGGGAACCGATGGGGGAAACCTAAGTGTACAGAACAAGAATACAATAAAGCTAAAAGATTTATGGGAGCGTTCACCATGCATTGCCAAAAGGCATTAGAAAGCCTCGCTAAAACAATAAGAAGCGCTTGTTTCCCCATAGGCAGAATCCGAATCATCCCGACCCTCCCTGCAGAGCGATCCTTGGATTGGCGCGATTCACAGAGAAGCACTTTCGGTCATGGTTGTCCCCACTGGGCTCCTGGAAGAAGGAAGATTAATTTTTACTAACAGTGAATATTTAGCTACAGATAATTTCACCCTCGTCTGGAGCCTTCGGTGCGGGATTCAATTATGGTTCATGTCTACATCTGGAGCCATGGAAACAATGCGTTGGGATGTTTCTGCTCGTACTAATTGCCGCCATTTCCGAAACGTTCTAATACACATTGTGAAGGATAAGTCGGCGTCAGGAACAGCATGGTGCATTCGAGATGAATGGTAAGAACATTTCCAAACGTCGGTGGGGTCCGTCAATATCGGTCTGGAATCCCCGGAAGGTGGGACACATAACCATGACGTTAGTCTCTAGACCGCCAATGGCTTCCTTTAGATCATACTCATGAAAAAAAATCGGGAAAAAACCCAAGCAATCGGATACATTTAGTCCGACAGATCACGATTTTGTCCGATTATATTCTCTAGTCCTATTCGGTGGCGATAGCTCGGCGCACTTACATGGCGCCGGTGTTCAGCAGTAAATTCCCGCTCAGCATTACATGAATTGTTCTCCGCAGCTTCCTGGGTTTATGGTAATTGCCCCGATCATTCCCGGCTTTTACTGAATTCTGCTGACATTTAGTTATCTCACCGGCAGGCTGCGGAGAGACGCAGAAGTCCTCAAAACACCGGCCAGAAAATAAGAAAAAAAATTCACGGAAGAAGATGGCGAATGCACAGCTGTTCAGGATTATACGGAGGACGAGTCTGTTCCAATTTACAATAGGAAGATGAGAAACACCGGCCAAGCCGCGATCATCCGACGCGCACATGTACTGAAAACTGACGCATCACCGACCTCTGATGGCCGCCAAGTGAGAGGACGGAAAATGACCTAGGGAGAGTCATCGGAAAACATAAAACAAAAACTTGGAATAATGTATCTGTGCTTTTTACTTTTTCTGTTTCCACCATTAAAAGAGGTTTTCTCATAAAAAAACAACCAGATCGGTGAGAACTTGCTGATTGTTGGTGGGTCTGACGATCCCGAGAGAAAGGCTCCGGAGTAACGAGTAGAGGAACAGTTGCCCCCCAACGATCAACTCATTGTCTATACAACTGCCGGGGATTATAGAGCGCTACGATCGTCTATCTTCATCAGTTCTATAGTCAATGAGTAGTGAGCACAACCATCGTGTCACTCATTACTTCAGAGCTCTTTTCTTGGGATTGGCGGGGATCCCAGCAATCTGCAAGTTTCCACCTTTCCTTCTTCATGAATCTGCACAGCTTCTTTTCTAACAGATTGCTGCCGGATCCGTTCTAACGGGGTGATTACTGGACACGTGAACATTGCTATTTTACTCATTTAAGGCTAAGTGCAAAAAAAAGCAACTTTGCAATTTCCGTTTTAATAAAAATCCTCTCTATTATTAGGAACGGATAGATTTTTAATTCTATAGTTTACTGTCCATTACCAAGGTTACCAGCTACCTTTGCAGTGTATGAGCGGTGGCCTGTCTCCTGGCCAAGGAGTTTGCAATCTCTTTGCTTTAGAGCTCCTCTATAGCTGGCCCGGTTGCTGTATCTGGCCATCTTCTTTCCTCCGATGCTGTAAATGAAAAACTGTAAAGGTCGGACCGGCTGCTCGGCCTGAACTGTCAGTCTTCACGTCGCACCGTCACTGGAAATCAGGAAGCCAAGAGGCAGAGGAAGAAAAAGGAGAAAAATAGGCTCCTACCTAATTTGGGACAATGGGGTCCTATTTTCCAGCTTCCATAATTCCCTTAGACCTTAATGAAGAGCTGTGCACACGCGCCGCCCCCTACTTAGGTCATCTTCCTTAATGACATGACATGCAAAAAGGGTTTTCAGGAGACCCCTTTATTCCTATGATCGGTGGGAGTCACAGGCACCTCCTGAATTACCAGAACATGATATCAGAACGCTGCCCCCTAGGGACACAATTATCAGACTTTTCTCATCAGATCGGAATGTAGCGCTCTACTGCTGCACTTCAGATGCCAAGAACAACGCCGGCGACATCGTACAAAGCGCGGAGGATTATATTAATGCGCAAAGTTTATCTACATCTCTGTAGTATATGAAGTGTAGGGTGCGCACGGAGCGCACGTCGTCTTCCATCGATCTCACACAAAATACGCTTCTGATTTGTAGATCTTATTTTAACCTTTCTGCCGCTTGAGAAATCTAACACAAATAAGTGATAATTCTTTCGAGCCTCTCGGCAAAAAAAAAAAAGGGAAATTCATGTTTTATGTAACTTGTAGAGGAGTATGGAGGTGACTAGTAGACTGTTCCTCCACATACAAGAAACGCTCCTCTGTGCTTCTTACTACAATTCCTCTTTTTCAGTATTTGTTTTGTTTTTTTGTGCAATTTATACTACGGTGGTTTTTTTTTGCCTGAAGAAGGCAAAAGTACGGTGCTGAAACGCGTTGCTTGTCTGTGATCCATTAACCTTTTACCCAATACCTGTCATTTCTCATGACTGTTCAGAAAAACTGTCGTCTGTGTGTACATGAGAAGTAACACTATTTTTTTGGCCATTACATAACTTGTATCCTGTCTTTTTCTCTTCCTATGTAAGATCTATCTCTAATGTCCAGTCGTCTCTGAGCTAGTGAATGGAGGATAGCTGAAAAACGCCTCCCATACACAGCACACAGAGACATGTGGGATTCCAGCTTTTCTCTCATTATGTAGCACATGTGCAAAGGGAGCAGAGGCAAGAAAAACAGCAATACTGAGCAGTGCAGCCGTGGATCCAGCATTGAGAGATGAATAATCATTTACTAGAATAAAGAAGCAGGGAGGACATTATACAGCAATACTGAGAAATGTAGCCTGTGAATCCAGCATTGGGGGAGGGATAAACATTTACTGGAATAAAGCAGCAGGGAGGACATTATACAGCAGTACCAACTAGTGTACCTGTGAGTCCAACACTGCAGTAAGATAAACATTTACTAGACAGCAGCAGCATGGAGGAAATTATACAGCTATACTTTGCAGAATAGCTGGGAATACAGCACTAGAGTGACAAACATTTACTACAAAGCAGCATGATGGAGGACATTTTACAGCAGTACTGTGCAGTGTAGCTGTGGATCCAGCATTGGGGGAGGAATAAACATTTACTAAAATAAAGCAGCATGGAGGACAGTACACAGCAGTACCGAGTAGTGTACCTGTGAGTCCAACACTACAGTAAGATAAACATTTACTGGAAAGCAGCAGCATGGGGGAAATTATACAGCTATACTTTGCAGAATAGCTGTGAATCCAGCACTAGAGTGACAAACATTTACTAAAAAGCAGCAGGATGTAGGACATTTTACAGCAGTACTGTGCAGTGTAGCCATGAATCCAACACTACTGTGAGATAAACATTTACAAGAAAGCAGCAGCATGGAGGACATTATGCAGCAGTACTGTGGAGTGTAGCTGTGACTCCAACACTGAAGTGAGATAAACATTTACTAGAGACTAGCAGCATGGAGGGCATGATGCAACTGTACTGTGCAGTGCAGCTTTGAATCGAGCACTGCGGTGAAATAAAACACTTATTAGAAAAGTGCATCTCAAACTGACCGTGTCTTCACCTCTCTGCTCCCCAGACTTCAAAGGGCAGCTGAAAATTGATCCCTCAGTGAATTGGCAGTTTTAACTTGTCTTGATTAAGTTGGGTTTTAGTCATTTTGCAGAGTGAATTACGAGAGAAGTGGCTCATAAGTGGAGAAAGGATCAGATTTCTCCTTCCAGATATATTACAACGTTCCTTACATTTGTTTGCACTATTGATTTATGCAAAAATTTGCTGAAGAGACCAAAAACATTTAAGTATCCCGCCAGCATCAGTGTCATTATATCCCCAATTTTCTTTGTGTCTCCATTGATCCTCCCATGGATGGACGATCCAAACCGACCCGGGGTGCGGCTGTGACCAAGAATTATCCCATTGGAAATCCTCATGTCTACCAACTGCACAACTACTAAAAATGAGTACATCCCTCCCCCTCAGTACATATGGTCAGGGCGCCATGAAGACCCATGTGCATTGCCTCTCATTCATCCAGATGTAATCGATAGGGATTATTAGGAAAAGCCTGCAGCTGTCAGGACATGCTGGGAGTTGTAGTCTTTCAGCAACCAACTAGTGACGGAGACACATTGCAAACAGTCTAATCATATGCAGCCAATAATACATTTAAAGGGATTGTCCACTTTGGATAAATCCTCTTCAATGCGAAGCCTCTAGGTGTAGAAAGCCCGATCCATATGTCGATCTGCAGAATTCCATTGAAGAAGAATAAACCGTGTGAATGTGTTTGTTTCCCCTGCAGCGATACCACAGGCAACACCGAGCGTGACGGCCGGGTCTTAAGATGATGAGAACATTCTTATAGTGGAGACCTGCCCTTACACTCTACGCCGGCGGAGCCGTGGATTGTGGCTGTTATATCCTCGGGTATGATGAGGTCCCAAATCATGAACCCCTCACCCAAAAATTGTAAGGGCTTAATCAAAGTTTTGTAGTATTTTTAGTGCAATGGATGCCACCCTACATGAGGCAGGTCCACTACGGAAGAGATTGCCTTCTTCAGCTTCTGCCCTAGTGCCCTCCAGGTCAGTATAGACGGGGAAATGGAACAGCAGAAAGGACAGAATTAAACTTTCACATACATCGTTATTTCACTGTCACTGCTCCCCTATGGTCCCAATTATTCAGTGCACCCCATTATGTTAATGAAACATCCCTGTTGGTGCCTGCACCCTCTGTTTTAGCTTCTGTGGTAGGGTGGCAATGCAGAGGTCCTGTTGAAATCTCTGGGACTTGTGGTGCCAGTATATTGCCCGTAGGGACCTGGCTGCCTGCATGTGACCATATGGACCCAGCTGTGCGCATGTGCCCATAGGGACCCGGGTGTGTGCATGTGCCCGTTGGGACCCAGCTGTGTGCATGTGCCCGCAGGGATCCTGCTCTGTGCATGTGCCCCTTGGGACCCAGCTGTGTGCATGTGCCTGTAGGAACTATCCTCATTGCCCTGTGCATGTGCTCGTTGAGACCTGGCTGTGTGCATGTGCCCGTTGGGACACAGCTGTGTGCATGTGTTCGTAGGGATCCTGCTGTGTGCATGTGCCCCTTGGGACCCAGCTGTGTGCATGTGCCCATAGGGACCTGGCTGTGTGCATGTGTACATAGGGATCCTGCTGTGTGCATGTGCCCCTTGGGACCCAGTTGTGTGCATGTACCCATAGGGACTATCCTCACTGCCCTGTGCATGTGCCCGTTGGGACCCGGCTATGTGCATGTGCCCGTTGGGACCCAGTTGTGTGCATGTGCCCATAGGGACTATCCTCACTGCCCTGTGCATGTGCCCGTTGGGACCCGGCTATGTGCATGTGCCCGTTGGGACCCAGTTGTGTGCATGTGCCCATAGGGACTATCCTCACTGCCCTGTGCATGTGTCCGTTGGGACCCAGCTGTGTGCATGTGCCCATTGGGACCCAGTTGTGTGCATGTGCCCATAGGGACTATCCTCACTGCCCCGTGCATGTGTCCGTTGAGACCCAGCTGTGTGCATGTGCCTGTAGGGACTATCCTCACTGCCCTGTGCATGTGCCCGTTGGGACCTAGCTGTGTGCATGTGCCCGTTGGGACCTAGCTGTGTGCATGTGCCCATTGGAACCTAGCTGTGTGCATGTGCCCATAGCGACTATCCTCACTGCCCTGTACATGTGCCTGTAGGAACTTAGCTATGTGTTTGTCCCCATAGAGACTATCATTACTGGTGTGTGCATGTGTCCATTGGGACCCAGCTGTGTGCATGTGCCCATAGCGACTATCCTCACTGCCCTGTACATGTGCCCGTAGGAACTTAGCTATGTGTTTGTGCCCATAGAGACTATCATTACTGGTGTGTGCATGTGCCCGTTGGGACCCAGCTGTGTGCATGTGCCCGTTGGGACTATCCTCACTGCTGTGTCGCTTCATTACGTAAAATTGCCATCCGTACAGAACACTGTCAGTTTCTCTTGACGCTGATGAATCGGCCCGTTTTGGCCTTTGCCTACATTTGTTTACTGTGTGCACTTTTTTTCATGCATGAGTTTCCTAGAATAATGTAATTCATGTACGACCTCATGTATAACAGAAAAAAAAAAAAAACATATTAAAAGAACATTTCACCCGGATGCTGATGAGCTGCAATACCAGAAACAGCCAGCCAGGAGAGGTGGCGCTATTTCTGAAAGGAATTGTAATGTTCATTTTTTTAAAGTTGAAATTGTTTTATAGATTTATTGCAACTACAAAGGAAAAAAACAAACAAAGCAACTCCGCTTAACAGTGAGGACTAAAATCTTCTACAGTATACTGTATACAGCTTCTGTGCGGACGTACGTGTCCCCATGGCGCCCAGTCCCGTCAAGCCGTAATATTCCTCTTCAATAGCCTTCTTGCTACGGTGGAAACAAAGAAAGAAAGAAGCTGATCTGCAGGGTGTGGTCAGACTACGCAGAGTTTATTTGTAGTCTGTAACCATGGAGACACATACCTCAGCACAGAAACGGTGTACAACGATGGGATGGGATTTTTAATCACGACTACTTGAAACTTTATTTTTACTTTTTTAGTTTATGTATAACAAAGATGGAGAACGTTTAACTGGCCTTTCCCTTATGGAATATTCATAGGATTTAAAAAATTGCTCAGCAAGAGAATAAAATTGGATAAAAAATCATATTCTGCAATTTTACCTATAATGTGTACAGGGGTCTACGGGCATTTCTTTTGAGGTCAGATGTCAGAAGACAGAAGGGACAGATTGAAATGCAACATGACCAATCCTTTCATTCTCATAGGAGATAAACTGCCACCAAAGGTAGAAAAAGGGGCCAAGGGTGGCAGGAGGGGAAGAGGATGGCTGAAGGAGACAGAGGATCAGAAGAGGACGGAGGTAGCAGGTGGATATAAGCATTGCTGGAGGGGACAGAGGTGGCTGGAGGAGACAAGTGGACAGAGGTGGCTGGAGGAGACAAGTGGACAGAGGTGGCTGGAGGGGAAGAAGTGGCTCGAGGGGACAAGGGGATATAGGTGGCTGGAGGGGCAGAGGTGGCTGGAGGAGACAAGGGGACAGAGGAGGCAAGTGGTTGGACAGGACAGAGGTAATAGGATAGGGCAAGGCTAGCTGGAGGGGACAGAAGTGATTGGTGGGACAGAAGTCTGTAGGGGGGCAGGGGAGTTCTGGGAGGGCAGAGGAGTCTGGAGAAAGCAGAGAAGAATAGAGGCGGCAGAGAAGTCTGGAGGGGGCAGAGGCGTCTGGAGGGGATAGAGAATTCTGGAGGGGCAGAGGAGTCTGAAAGGGGCAGAGGAGTCTGGAAGGGGCAGAGGAGTCTGGAAGGGGCAGAGGAGTCTGGAAGGGGCAGAGGAGTCTGGAAGGGGGAAAAGTGGCTGTAGAAGATAAATTGGAAGACGGAAGGGGCCGGAGAAGACAGAAGCGGCCGGAGAAGGCAGAAGCGGCCGGAGAAGGCAGAAGCGGCCGGAGAAGGCAGAAGCGGCCGGAGAAGGCAGAAGCGGCCGGAGAAGGCAGAAGCGGCCGGAGAAGGCAGAAGCGGCCGGAGAAGACAGAAGCGGCCGGAGAAGACAGAAGCGGCCGGAGAAGACAGAAGGGGCCGGAGAAGACAGAAGCGGCCGGAGAAGACAGAAGCGGCCGGAGAAGACAGAAGCGGCCGGAGAAGACAGAAGCGGCCGGAGAAGACAGAAGCGGCCGGAGAAGACAGAAGCGGCCGGAGAAGACAGAAGCAGCTAGGGAAGACAGAAGCAGCTAGGGAAGACAGAAGCAGCTAGGGAAGACAGAAGCGTTTGGAGAAGATAGTAGCAGCTAGGGAAGACAAGCGGTTGGAGAAGACAGAAGTGGCCGGAGAAGGCAGAAGCGGCCGGAGAAGGCAGAAGCGGCCGGAGAAGCCAGAAGCGGCCGGAGAAGCCAGAAGCGGCCGGAGAAGACAGAAGGGGCCGCAGAAGACAGAAGCGGCTGCAGAAGACAGAAGCGGCCGGAGAAGACAGAAGCGGCCGGAGAAGACAGAAGCGGCCGGAGAAGACAGAAGCGGCCGGAGAAGACAGAAGCGGCCGGAGAAGACAGAAGCGGCCGGAGAAGACAGAAGCGGCCGGAGAAGACAGAAGCGGCTAGGGAAGACAGAAGCGGCTAGGGAAGACAGAAGCGGTTGGAGAAGATAGAAGCAGCTAGGGAAGGCAAGCGGTTGGAGAAGACAGAAGCGGCTGAAGACAGAAGTGGTTGGAGAAGACAGAAGCGGCTGGAGAAGACAGAAGCGGCCGGAGAAGACAGAAGCGGCCGGAGAAGACAGAAGCGGCCGGAGAAGACAGAAGCGGCCGGAGAAGACAGAAGCGGCCGGAGAAGACAGAAGCGGCCGGAGAAGACAGAAGCGGCCGGAGAAGACAGAAGCGGCTAGTGAAGACAGAAGCGGCTGGAGAAGACAGAAGCGGCTGGAGAAGACAGAAGCGGCCGGAGAAGACAGAAGCGGCTGGAGAAGACAGAAGCGGCCGGAGAAGACAGAAGCAGCTAGTGAAGACAGAAGCGGCTGGAGAAGACAGAAGCGGCTAGTGAAGACAGAAGCGGCTGGAGAAGACAGAAGCAGCTGGAGAAGACAGAAGCGGCTGGAGAAGACAGAAGCGGCTGGAGAAGACAGAAGCGGCTGGAGAAGACAGAAGCGGCTGGAGAAGACAGAAGCGGCTGGAGAAGACAGAAGCGGCTGGAGAAGACAGAAGCGGCTGGAGAAGACAGAAGCGGCTGGAGAAGACAGAAGCGGCCGGAGAAGACAGAAGCGGCCGGAGAAGACAGAAGCGGCTAGTGAAGACAGAAGCGGCTAGTGAAGACAGAAGCGGCTGGAGAAGACAGAAGCGGCTGGAGAAGACAGAAGCGGCTAGTGAAGACAGAAGCGGCTGGAGAAGACAGAAGCGGCTGGAGAAGACAGAAGCGGCTGGAGAAGACAGAAGCGGCTAGTGAAGACAGAAGCGGCTAGTGAAGACAGAAGCGGCTGGAGAAGACAGAAGCGGCTGGAGAAGACAGAAGCGGCTAGTGAAGACAGAAGCGGCTGGAGAAGACAGAAGCGGCTGGAGAAGACAGAAGCGGCTGGAGAAGACAGAAGCGGCTAGTGAAGACAGAAGCGGCCGGAGAAGACAGAAGCGGCTGGAGAAGACAGAAGCGGCTAGTGAAGACAGAAGCGGCTAGTGAAGACAGAAGCGGCTGGAGAAGACAGAAGCGGCTGGAGAAGACAGAAGCGGCCGGAGAAGACAGAAGCGGCTAGTGAAGACAGAAGCGGCTAGTGAAGACAGAAGCGGCTGGAGAAGACAGAAGCGGCTGGAGAAGACAGAAGCGGCTGGAGAAGACAGAAGCGGCTAGTGAAGACAGAAGCGGCTAGTGAAGACAGAAGCGGCTGGAGAAGACAGAAGCGGCCGGAGAAGACAGAAGCGGCCGGAGAAGACAGAAGCGGCTAGTGAAGACAGAAGCGGCTAGTGAAGACAGAAGCGGCTGGAGAAGACAGAAGCGGCTGGAGAAGACAGAAGCGGCTAGTGAAGACAGAAGCGGCTGGAGAAGACAGAAGCGGCTGGAGAAGACAGAAGCGGCTGGAGAAGACAGAAGCGGCTGGAGAAGACAGAAGCGGCTAGTGAAGACAGAAGCGGCCGGAGAAGACAGAAGCGGCTGGAGAAGACAGAAGCGGCTAGTGAAGACAGAAGCGGCTGGAGAAGACAGAAGCGGCCGGAGAAGACAGAAGCGGCTAGTGAAGACAGAAGCGGCTGGAGAAGACAGAAGCGGCTGGAGAAGACAGAAGCGGCCGGAGAAGACAGAAGCGGCTGGAGAAGACAGAAGCGGCCGGAGAAGACAGAAGCGGCCGGAGAAGACAGAAGCGGCTGGAGAAGACAGAAGCGGCTAGTGAAGACAGAAGCGGCTAGTGAAGACAGAAGCGGCTGGAGAAGACAATGTATGCTGAGGGAATTGAGGTTTCTGGCAGCAGTGCAGTCTGCCTTCTCTATGGAGATCATATTCACACTGCACCGGGCGTCCATTCCATGTGTATGCGGTCCAAGAGGAAAGGCTTTTACAGCCGGGACTGGGACTAGTTGTGGCCAAGTCATACAAGTCACAGTGGTAGACAATAAAGATACTAGGGGCCCTTGGAGAGAGGGGGCCCTGCCCGTTGGTTCCATTACTTTAGCTATAGGTTGGTGAGATCTGCATTACTTGCATGAAATACTGTTTATTAAGGGTCAGATTAGACTTTTGCTTCCCTCTTCTGTGCACCAGCCCCATATTGATGTTTGCTATGGGTCCCCTATCTTTAACGCTGGGGGGTCATTACACACAAATCCCTGGTGAGTTGAATTTCACAACAATTAGACCCCCGGTGTTATTTTTTCACATATTTAAAAAAATTAAGTAAAATAGAAGGGGTGCTCTTCCTGATCTACACACCTGGCAGACATGGGTAGATTAATTTGCGCTTCCCCGGAAAAGGGTTAACTTGGCAAACCTGCTACTGAGCGCAACATAGTAAAGAGACATTTTGCAAATTCATTGTGTCCATGGCAACTGTAAAAAGTGCAACGGAGGGGCAGATATACTAAATAAGGCTAATCAATCTCTGCAAAAACTGTGGAGGATGCTATTCCCACGTCACCGTCCATAACCGTCCTGCCGGAGCGCTCGGGCGCCGGAGCACACACCACGTCAATGTCACGAGGCGAAAGTGGGCTAATGGGCAGAGGACGACGCGCTAAATGAAAACGGTGCCTGGAGGAGTCGTAAAAATGGGGTTAATGCAAGGAAGGAGTATGGAGCAGCATCGTTATGGAGCAGCATCGTTATGGAGGGACCAGGTCACCGACTGATCAGGGTCAAGCCAGGACTCAACTGGATGAAGAAGGAGCTTGTAAAGTCCCAGAGCCGTCGGGAGGAGCCGAGTGACTTATTCAGAATGTGTTCCTTTCATATCCTCTCCTGACGAGTGTGAGCGGCCGCAGGGTGCGGATCAGACGAGGATTAGCAGCCTCGCTCAGCACCTCTGAAGTCGGCACAGGGGGGGATCATGAGCTCCGGGCCCCGGGCTGAGAGAGGCACGGAGCGAGGCGCAGAGAATGGCTTCTTCCATCTGTATGCCAGACGTAGAGCTGCGGAGGGAGAGAAGCAGCATGGGGATTTGGGGACAGCCGGGGGAAGAAACCAGAGTAAGTGGGCTAGACGCAGGAAGAAAAAGAATACGTAAAGACGACGAGAAGGGAAAGTTGATGAAACAGAGACGAAGTTTGGAACGTCGAGAAAGCCACAGAATTACAGATTTCCTCTCTGCTATTCTCGACCCTTTTTTCTTTTTGATCCTGGGAAGAGTATATATTTACATAGCAAGGATACATGAAGAGGGAAGAGATGGAAGCCCCCCTCATAACACATGGATGGTCTCCTCAAAGGGCAGCGATCAATGATTGATCGCAGCACAGAGCTCCTGTGGCCTCAGCTTCCCCTCACCTGGTTCTTTGGTCAATCGTATTGACTACAGCCAGAGGAAAAGCTTAAATATAGCTGAAAAGCGTTACATATCCATGTAACAAATCTGATATTAGCATTGATCAGTCTAGTACTAAAGACAATGAGGATTAGGTGTGAAATCTACTGCAAAAAGAAGGGATAAATGTAGAATAATGTAGCATATTCCAGATGAAGTGGTGCAGCCGCAGTTCCACTTTTTGCACATAGGACTTCATGCTGTTAGAACACAGGAAAAAAAGAAGTGGAGAGGAGGTGGATGCTGCTGCAGCTTCTTTCTGTACCTGTGAGACTGTAAGCTGTGAGAAAAGGGAGTACAGCCCATTCCAAATAGGCTGTGAGAAAGAGGGATTCGCAGAAGTGGGAGAAGAGGGAGAATCTGTGAGGCGAGGGTAAGCAGGAGTAGGGAAAGGGAGTTGCAGCAGTAGTTTCTCTCTGTACCTGTGAGACTGCATGCTGTAAGAGGAGTGGAGGCTGGGAAGACGGACGGTAGACTCAGTGGGATTAGCGGAAGTGGGGAGAGGAGGGAGAACCAACAGTAGGTACTCTCTGTACCAGTGAGACTGCATGCTGTGTGAGGGGACGGAAACAGAAGTGGAGAGAGTTGCAGCAGTAGTTTCTTTCTGTGTCTGTGAGACTGTAAGCTGCGAGTGTAGAGGAAGAAGAGGTGATGTGATCTTTGAGGCTATGTTGTGAGGAGAGAGGGCTAGAGATGCAGTTTCTCTCTGAGTTTGTGAGACTGCAAGAAAAAGGCGAGCAGATGTGGGGAAAGGAGGCAGTAGCTGCAGTTTCTCTCTGTGACTGTGAGACTGCATGACAGACTGCAAGTGAAAAAGAGGAAATGTGGTGAAAGGAGGAAGTAGACAGAGAAACTGCAGCTGTGAGACTGTAACAGAAAGGTATTTGTCAGAAGAAGGGGTTACAGCTGCAGTTTCTGTGAGACTGCATGAGAGAGGCAGCAGACATTGGGGTGAAGAGGAAGCAGCAGCTTCTCTCTGTGAGACTAAGTGAAAGGGAGCAGATGTGGGGAAAGGAGGAAGTAGCTGCTGTTTCGCTCTGTGTTACTGCAAGAGAGAGGGAGCTAGAGAGGGAGCTGTGATAAGAGGAAGCAGCAGCAGTTTCTTTGAGACTGCATGAGGGAGCAGACATGGGGAGAAGAGAAAACAGCAGCAGTTTCTCTCTGTGTCTGTGAGACTGCATGAGAGAGGGAGCAGACATGGGGAGAAGAGGAAGCAGCAGCAGTTTCTCTCTGTGTCTGTGAGACTGCAAGAGAGAGGGAGCAGACATGGGGAGAAGAGGAAGCAGCAGTTTCTTTGTCTGTGAGACTGCATGAGAGGGAGCAGACATGGGGAGAATGGGAAGCAGCAGCAGTTTCTCTCTGTGTCTATGAGACTGCATGAGAGAGGGAGCAGACATGGGGAGAGGAGGAAGCAGCAGCAGTTTCTCTCTGTGTCTGTGAGACTGCAAGAGAGAGGGAGCAGACATGGGGAGAAGAGGAAGCAGCAGCAGTTTCTGTGTCTGTGAGACTGCATGAGAGAGGGAGCAGACATGGGGAGAAGAGGAAGCAGCAGCAGTTTCTCTCTATGTCTGTGAGACTGCATGAGAGAGGGAGCAGACATGGGGAGAAGAGGAAGCAGCAGCAGTTTCTGTGTCTGAGACTGCATGAGAGAGGGAGCAGACATGGGGAGAAGAAGAAGCAGCAGCAGTTTCTCTCTGTGTCTGTGAGACTGCAAGAGAGAGGGAGCAGACATGGGGAGAAGAGGAAGCAGCAGCAGTTTCTCTCTGTGTCTGTGAGACTGCAAGAGAGAGGGAGCAGACATGGGGAGAAGAGGAAGCAGCAGCAGTTTCTCTCTGTGTCTGTGAGACTGCATGAGAGGTAGCAGACATGGGGAGAAGAGGAAATAGCATCAGTTTCTCTCTGTGTCTGTGAGACTGCAAGAGAGAGGGAGCAGACATGGGGAGAAGAGGAAGCAGCAGCAGTTTCTCTCTGTGTCTGTGAGACTACAAGAGAGAGGGAGCAGACATGGGGAGAAGAGGAAATAGCATCAGTTTCTCTCTGTGTCTGTGAGACTGCATGAGAGGGAGCAGACATGGGGAGAAGAGGAAGCAGCAGCAGTTTCTCTCTGTGTCTGTGAGACTGCAAGAGAGAGGGAGCAGACATGGGGAGAAGAGGAAATAGCATCAGTTTCTCTCTGTGTCTGTGAGACTTCATGATGCCAGAGAGGAGGAGTGCAGAAGTGTTCAACCAGATGTCCAGGGCAGTCAGTTCACTTTAAAAAGGTGGCACAATCTCTTGGCACACCAAATAAATAGAGTCAGATAGGTATAAAGTCAGACATCATTGGGGCTGTACAGGCAGTTTACACCTTGTAGCTTTTAAAGGGAAGAACTTGGCCAAAGCTGAAGTTTGCATCATCCAGATCCCCAGCAGCTATCACAGAACCTCTTGATAGGATGAGATGTCAATCAGAGTTTTGCTTCAATTTTTCGCAACAGCAAATTAATGGACATCTCTGATGCACCTGCAGCTTTCAGATTCTTCGAGTCGCTTCCAATTTTCCACTTATTGTGAGCAAATGGACCGGTGGGTTTTGCGGCTGTACTTCTATCTACAGTGGAAACGCGAAGGCTAGTGATGACTTGATATCTACGCAGTAAAATTCATTTGCCTAGCAGTAAGAAAGCAGGTCCTGGGGGACAGGCAGGAGAAAAGAGAGCAAAGAGAAAAGTGGGGGGTAGGGAGGGATCCGAGGACTAATGAGAAGGCCGAGAGATGGAGAACCATGGAGTGAGAGACATGGAGAGAACAGAAAAGCAATAAAGAAGAACCAGGAGAAGTGAGAGTCCAACCCTCAGAGGTCAGAAGATAATGAGAGCGGCAGGAGGTGCTGGTATAGGAGGCGAGACAATGGACGGGTCATGATAAAGGGGGACAAGGAGCACGAGAGAGGGGGCAAAAATGGAAGAATAGGTAACAAAACGCAGCCATCGGGGCGATCAACTGATCATTCCGAGTACCAAACGTAGCAGGTGGTGCGCCGGCTCAAATCCGGGGAGTCCTACGAGAGGAACCTCCCTCCACAGTGTATGTGCTAGAATAAACTGCAAAGTGGGAAAAGGACCAAGAATTTCAGGGGTTTCGATTTGGAAAATGGTGGAAAAAAAAAAAAAAAGTAATGTTGAATAAATCGGTCAACTCAACGGAGACAACGGCTTTCCAAATGCAGCCACGTAGGCAATCGATTGATCACCATCCCAGCAAGCGGTCCAACTCCATTAAAAGTCCTGTGTTTGACCCACAAAGACCAGATACATATACCCTGTCAGGATCTGGGGAGGAGTAACCTAAATTCTTGAAACATAAACCTTCTGTAGGTTCAAAGAAAAAGGGGACACAAGGAAGGAAGTTACAAAAGGCTGTGGATGATCAGACTACAGAGTGTGTAGTCTGTAACCATGGAGACGCATAGGACTGCGTAAGAGCTGTACACCCAGTACGACGGGAGATTTCTCTTTTTCTAATCAAAAGTAATTTGCAAATTTTTTTTTTCTTACGGAAACAAAAATCCAACCCACGCCTCGAAATTAGCACAACGGCCTACCAAAAGCACTTACTCTAAGAATCTAGGGCTCATTTTACTGGTGGGTTTGGCAGACATCCAAATGTAAGATGGCAGTGCCGCTGCGGTCTTATTGTTACTGCGGTGCTTTCAGTATATACGAAAGTTGTCGAAGCCGGTGTGGCGGCACACAAAGGCCAAGCACAGCTGTGAGTAGGGAGCATTAGCGCAACCGTGCACCGCCGAGTTCACAAGCCCCAACATGCTCGGAGGTCGGAGCTGCTGATTTTGACATTTCCGCTGCAGTGTAAATTTGGCGGCCACACAGAGTTCCTCTGGATAGTTTGGGTCCGCCGCCAGATTGAGAAATAAAAAAAAATTATAATTTATACTGATCCTACTAGGGAGTTCTGGGGTAATATCCTGTCTTAAAGAGCTTCATCTCTTGGTCAGCGTGGTTATAAAGAGTGACTCTTGCTCTGGAGTTCCCGTTATTTACCAATATAAATAAACATTGTGTAATACTTACTTTTACCTGCGGGGGAGCTGCAGGAAAACTAAGCACTCACTGTTAGATTTTTCATAGATCATAGCTGATCGCTGGGAATCCCGGAGCAAATTATGAAGGGAAAACTAACAAAAAGGAATAATCCTAAGATGATGTCTGTCGTTCTTAAGCATTTATATCAAATACCAATAATTTTAGTTAGATTTCATATTTTACGTTGCTGATTCGATCTACCATAAAAACTGCAGAGATAAGAAAACAACCCCTATAAGTCGGCCTTATTCTTTCAGTCTTCATCCAGGGATCGCAGACAATGAAGTGGAAAGGAGATGGCGGCAGAAGAGAAAGCGGAGCGGATGAGATGAGCTCTTCAGAAACGTCATACACTTCAGATACCATTAGAGACTGGAATCGCCGGCACAGTAATGACACTACACAGCGCTTACACACGTGGAAAGACCGGAGCTTACACATACAATGCGCCGAGTGCTTGCTCTATTCATGGCTGCCGACAAGAACTTTGGTGCGAGAACGACTTCTTTCATTTGCTGGTGCTGAAGTGGAGACAACAGTCTCGTCAATATCTCCACCGCTTCTTAATTTGCTTCTCTCGAGATACTAATTAAAAGCCTTCTACAGGTGACAGCTGGGTTACAAGTGACCGTGGGGCCCCACTGCACAAGCATCGATAGAAAATGTATCACTGGTGCTCCTAATGTGCAGGGCGACGGCGTACAGTGTCAGGATTCTCCATTAGTTCTATCCCCCCCCCCCCCCCAAGTGTATATCCCCCGGCCCCTACCCCCAGTATATAACCTCCGGCCCCTCAACCCTTGTTGTATAATGTCGGCCCCGTTGCCCCAGGTGTATAACCTCCGCCCCCCCCACAGTGCCGCTTCCCGTTATTACCACGTGACAGAGCGGCCAGCAAAGAGGAGACCCCGTAAAATTACACAGCAGGGGGCCAAGTGCTGAGGAGCAGAGGGCAGAAAAGTCTCCACCGCTCTGTTGACCCCATAACTGCAGAGTCCAGACCTCCTCTGGTATCAGCACAAACACTGTGCCCCCGCAGGGAGCTTCATGGCAGAGCAGTTACATGCAGCCGTACATCACCAAGCACAATGCCGAGCGTCAGATGGAGTGGTGTAAAGCCGCCACCAGTGGACTCTAGAGGAGACGTGTTCTGTGCAGTGACGGATCGCACTTCTCTATCTGCGTCTGATGGAGGAGTCTGGGCTTGGTGATTCCGGGAGGACGTTACCCCCTGACTGCGTTGTGCCCCCTGTACAGACGGTGGAGGGGGATAATACTATGGGCTGTTATCAGGGGGGGGCACATATTTTTACTTTTCTCCATATAAAGCACATTCCTACCAGTTTGATTCCATCTTTCTTTTCTCATTCGGTTCTTTGCCAAACAGAAAAGAATCTGGAAAAGAAGAGGAAAGCAAAAAGGCGAAGGAAGAAATGGGATGAGGCGGAGAGGAAGGAGTGCGAGCCCGATAGGTGCGATAATTGGCTGAGAGGAGCGTCCACCTTTACGTGGATAACAACCAGGATATATATTTTTTAATGATTCCGCTTGCCAATAACAATGGCATCAAATAGAGTAAATGATGCACTAAGCGCTCCGATAGATTGTCGGTAAGTGGGATATTCCCTTTCCGTGACAAGAGAAAAACTCCTGAAGAACTACCTGCCATTAGTCTCCTACTTCAAACGCCCGCGCCTCCAACCCGCTCTCCCAGAGAAGGTGTTCGATGAGACGGCTTGTGATCAATACATCTCCTCCTCTCCCTCCGTCAGCTGTCTGACAGTTCTCCTGTATCTGCAGACATGTCAGGCTGAGACAGGAGCCTCATTAGAGACGCGGAGAATCTGCTGTGATGTCTTTCATCTCCCAGCTTTGGTCCCGCAGGGAACGCGCGTCGCGGAGGAGGAAGGGTCTGTGACAACATTTGGACAGAGCTCAAGAATAAGAATAACAATACATGAATGGGCAAGATGAAGACCCAAATAGGAAAGAAAAGGCGAGCCTCCGACACTGCATCCATAACCCGTGCCCAGGGCTGGTGGCTC
Organism: Dendrobates tinctorius; assembly: GCF_039654945.1. NCBI lineage: Eukaryota > Metazoa > Chordata > Amphibia > Anura > Dendrobatidae > Dendrobates > Dendrobates tinctorius. Next base: position 2,977,716 of record NW_027361792.1, read on the forward strand.
GGAGGACAAGACCTCCAGCCCTGGCTTCTGCTCCAGTGGACAAAGCCAAGATTAATTAAAAATTGAACTGCTCCTCACGGATTGATCTTGGATCTCATTTGCAAAAAAAAAACCTCATAAATAATTGATGAACGCAGATAAACATTTCATGCAGATCAGAAAAACATTTATTGACATCAGAGTAATAAAACCACTTATGAAGCATCATCTCCGGCTCTCGGAGGGCTTCTCGTGTGCGTTGTGTTTGGATGCCCTGAGGCCCCGTTACCAGTACTGAAGGCCCTAACGCTTGTAAGCAAAAGTAACAACTGCGATGTTAACAAGTCCCATATAGACCCGTCAACGGGATTCTTTATGCTCTAATGAGCCGGGGCGGGGACAGTTTTGATACAATTTGGTCTTCTTTTGGAACGTTCAAGGTTTTTCTTACCGATTTGATACATTTTTCTGTTTAACGTCTTATTAGCTATTTTTATTTTTGGAAGCCACAGAAATAAAATGACCCCGATTCATTAATTTGGGGCCGGGATTCTTTATGCTCTAACGAGCCGGGGCGGGGACGATTTTGATACAATTTGGTCTTCTTTTGGAACGTTCAAGGTGTATCTTTTCTTACTGAGATGATACATTTTTCTGATTAATGTCTTATTAGCTATTTTATTTTTGGAAGCCACGGAAATCAAATGATCCATATTCATTAATTTGGGGCCGGGATTCTTTGGAAAACAAATCATTACAGATGATCGCCTGCTAACAGATGCGGTTTATGAAGGAGGAAAGAAACGCCCCATGCTATGTGGGAGCCCTCCTCTTACTAAAATTTCTGAAAATGAACCTGAATAATTCCGTTTTAATTGCTGTTTTCCCAGATTAGAAAATCAATGTTCCGTTCTTCCAAAAAACAGCACCACCCCTGTCCACAGGTTGTGCCTGGTACTGCAACTGAACAAAGCTGCAATAGCAGAAAAAAAAAAAACTAAAGACAAGTATGGAAAAGGGAAATATCTTTTTTAGAAACTCCAAATCTGCTACAAATTGTACTAATACATAGCGATGGAGCAGGAAGGCGCCGGCGGAGGATTTTATATTCACGCTGTAATAATGAGCGCGACTGCCTGTTACACCGGTGGCGAAGAAGAGTTTCGCTAAAGGGCATTTACATTACACAGCGACGGTTATCGCGCGGGAGATAATGGTTTGTGAGGATGATTTGCTATTTTACAGCTAATCCATCAAGTGCTGATGGTAATTCAGACAGTGATAAATCCTCTCCATTAATAGATGGTAATATGTCTCATTATAAACCTCATTTAGCAGCAGATAATGGCGCACACTGGATGCAGCACGCAGTATGTGAGCAGCGCTGACAGTATACAGATATGACGAGTCACTGTAAAGGACGCGGCCACCGCCAGGGTCAGATAACAGGGGTGTTCCCACTTACTGGGGGGGCTTCCTTCCACCATTCCAGAAACTGCATGCAGTTGGGAATAACTATGGAGCAGGTATGGTAAAGGAACTCTAAACACCAAAAATGCACCCAAAAATTAGAGAAAAAAAAAACTCCCAGCTCGTCCTCCCTTACCCATCCTTCATTTCTTTAATCCTACTTCGCTTTCTATTATGCTAAAAATGGAGAAATATAAACATAGAGAAAAATGTCTTCTCAAAAATAAGCTAAAATCTGTACTGCTAAAACCCCCCAAAAATGACACTTTACTGAAGGATCAGATTACAGAAGTGTATGAAGAGGAGAAAGAGGAGCAGAAAGACACATGGAAGTGTTGTTGCTTTCCAGTAAGTGTTTATGTGATAGGTTCACAGCTACACTGTTCAGTACTGCTGTATAATATCCTACATGCTGCTGCTTTCTACTAATTGTTAATCTCACAGAAAAGCTGGATTCTTAGCTACACTGTCAAGAAGTACAGTACAAAGTCTTTTATGCTGCAGTTTTCCAATAAGCATTAAATCTAACCCCAATTATGTATTCACAGGTACACAGCTAACTACTGCTGTATAATGTTTTCCATGTTAATGCTTTCTACTAAGTGCTTATCTCACCAGACAGGCACACTTAAGTAAGGCTGTATAAAAGTATTTTATGCTGCAGATTTCCAGCAAACATTTTATCTAACCCTAGTGCTGGATTAACAGCTACACTACTAAAGTACTGTTGCTTAAAGTATTTTATGCTGCAGCTTTACAGTAAGTGTTTTATTTAACCCCAGTGCTGGATTCACATGTACACTGTTGAGCTATGCCATATAATGTCCTCCATGTTGATGCTTTTTAGTATGTGTTTTATCTAACCCTAGTGCTGGATTCATTGGTACACTGCTAAGTACTGCTATAAAATGTCCTAAGAGCTGTTGCCGTTTAGTGTTTATCTCATCCCTGTACTGGATTCATAGCTACACTGTTGAGCTATGCTCTATAATGTACTTCTTTAGTAAGTGTTTTTTCTAACCCCAGTGCTGTATTCACAGGTGCACTGCTCAGTACTGATGTTGAATCAGTACTACTACGTACTAAGCTGCTCTTCTGAACATGTGCAACATAGAAACGGAAGCAGGAATCCCTTATGTCTGTGTGTTCAGTATATGGGGGGCATAGCAGCTAGTTTCCCTCATTCAGAGAACGTAAAATTAGAGATAGAACCTGCAGAGGGAAAAACTGGTGATAATGCAGGATACAAGTGATATTCTGGCCAGAAACTTTCTCATTATTCATGTTTTGTGCATGTGAACTACAGATACATCATATATATACACAGCTATAAATGCCTTATCCAAAAAAAGGAGACATCCGCAAGTGAAGGTCACACAGTGAAACAAGATGTATGTGCACCTGTTAATGCGTGAGACTGTGATGTCCACCACTAATTTGTAAGGCTCGAGGCTCCGCTGCCGGGGTTAGGATCGTGCCCCCACATCACGCCAACCTCTGATGATACATGTTTTAGAGGAATATAAAGCAATTTGCAGCCGGGGATGTGGTGAGAAATCACGTTATTAAATCCCATAGCAATTTCCACTTAATAGAGGAAGTGTGTAACCCGCAGGGACCTTTATCCTGCGACTGTGACCCTGCTCAGCACAATTACACACAGACGGATTTCGCCTTTCTCTTCCACCATTGCTGGATCTACGGCCAGAAGAGCGGTTATTATGGGAAATCATGAGAAATGCAACATGGTGACAGCACATCACGGCCAGAAGTCAATGAGGAGCTTTACCCCAATAAATGCGTGACGCCAAAACTCCCATAAAGAGGCAAGCCATGTCTCCTGCCAAGTGCAGGGTCTGGGGGTCCGATGTACGACCCTGGGATTATATGATGGGCTATCTAACCGGTGTCATAAATCACCCTCGCCACCGGCACTGAATATGACACCATGTATCAGCTTCACCAGGAGTGTTCCTTTATATACTGTATTCGAAAGAACCCCCCTATAACAGCAGTCTGGATGTGTAGTCCGGAGCCCCCCTATAACAGCAGTCTGGAGCCCCCTATAACAGCAGTCTGTGCGTAGTCTGGAGCCCCCTATAACAGCAGTCTGGATGTGTAGTCTGGAGCCCCCTATAACAGCAGTCTGTGCGTAGTCTGGAGCCCCCTATAACAGCAGTCTGGATGTGTAGTCCGGAGCCCCCCTATAACAGCAGTCTGGAGCCCCCTATAACAGCAGTCTGTGCGTAGTCTGGAGCCACCTATAACAGCAGTCTGGATGTGTAGTCCGGCGCCCCCCTATACCAGCGGTCTGGAGCCCCCCTATACCAGCGGTCTGGAGCCCCCCTATACCAGCGATCTGGAGCCCCCCTATACCAGCGGTCTGGAGCCCCCCATAACAGCGGTCTGGAGCCCCCCTATACCAGCGATCTGGAGCCCCCCTATACCAGCGGTCTGGAGCCCCCCATAACAGTAGTCTGGAGCCCCCCTATACCTGCGGTCTGGAGCCCCCCTATACCAGCGGTCTGGAGCCCCCCATACCAGCGATCTGGAGCCCCCCTATACCAGCGGTCTGGAGCCCCCCTATACCAGCGGTCTGGAGCCCCCCTATACCAGCGGTCTGGAGCCCCCCTATACCAGCGGTCTGGAGCCCCCCTATACCAGCGGTCTGGAGCCCCCCTATACCAGCGGTCTGGATGACTATTCTCTTTCTAGCTCGCTGCAGACATTACAGCCCTTGATAACCAGACAACATGATGTGCCCCCGTCCTGTCCTCTGCGGACCCCCGACACACCATTATGTGGCTGCTTGTCTGCATTAATGCACAAGGCAGTAATTTGGTTCTGCGCCGTCCCCATCCCCCGCTCCCCTGGTCACATCGTTGCTTGGTTGTGTTTTTTGTGACAGCCGCGCATTCTCTGCCGGAGGCCAATTATTCCAAATACAACAACTGCAATGCAAGCACATCCGCACCCCGCTCCGACAAGCTGCGCCCCCCACCCTGGAGGCACCCCGTGGCTAATCTTCAGAGGCCTGTGGATAGAAGGGAGGAGGCGCTGGCGATGACGGGGGCGACAGGCGCTGATTCGCTCGCTGTCAGTAATATTCAGAAGGGAGAGACTTTGAGGGGTAGAGGCGCCCCCCGGGGTCTGCAGCGACTCCGAATATTCACTGCAGCTGCAGATAAAATGCACTGGAGCCGAGGACGGTTCAGAGGAAAAGTGTTCTGTGCTCGAGAAAGATGAGAATAAAGAGCGGGCACCATATCCGAAACACAGGGGAGATACAGAGGGCGCGATATCCGAAACACAGGGGAGATACAGAGGGCGCGATATCCGAAACACAGGGGAGATACAGAGGGCGCGATATCCGAAACACAGGGGAGATACAGAGGGCGCGATATCCGAAACACAGGGGAGATACAGAGGGCGCGATATCCGAAACACAGGGGAGATACAGAGGGCGCGATATCCGAAACACAGGGGAGATACAGAGGGCGCGATATCCGAAACACAGGGGAGATACAGAGGGCGCGATATCCGAAGCACAGGGGAGATACAGAGGGCGCGATATCCGAAGCACAGGGGAGATACAGAGGGCGCGATATCCGAAACACAGGGGAGATACAGAGGGCGCGATATCCGAAACACAGGGGAGATACAGAGGGCGCGATATCCGAAACACAGGGGAGATACAGAGGGCGCGATATCCGAAGCACAGGGGAGATACAGAGGGCGCGATATCCGAAGCACAGGGGAGATACAGAGGGCGCGATATCCGAAACACAGGGGAGATACAGAGGGCGCGATATCCGAAACACAGGGGAGATACAGAGGGCGCGATATCCGAAGCACAGGGGAGATACAGAGGGCGCGATATCCGAAGCACAGGGGAGATACAGAGGGCGCGATATCCGAAACACAGGGGAGATACAGAGGGCGCGATATCCGAAACACAGGGGAGATACAGAGGGCGCGATATCCGAAACACAGGGGAGATACAGAGGGCGCGATATCCGAAACACAGGGGAGATACAGAGGGCGCGATATCCGAAACACAGGGGAGATACAGAGGGCGCGATATCCGAAACACAGGGGAGATACAGAGGGCGCGATATCCGAAACACAGGGGAGATACAGAGGGCGCGATATCCGAAACACAGGGGAGATACAGAGGGCGCGATATCCGAAACACAGGGGAGATACAGAGGGCGCGATATCCGAAACACAGGGGAGATACAGAGGGCGCGATATCCGAAACACAGGGGAGATACAGAGGGCGCGATATCCGAAACACAGGGGAGATACAGAGGGCGCGATATCCGAAACACAGGGGAGATACAGAGGGCGCGATATCCGAAACACAGGGGAGATACAGAGGGGGCGATATCCGAAACACAGGGGAGATACAGAGGGCACCATATCCGAAACACAGGGGAGATACAGAGGGCGCGATATCCGAAACACAGGGGAGATACAGAGGGCGCGATATCCGAAACACGGGAGATACAGAGGGCGCGATATCCGAAACACAGGGGAGATACAGAGGGCGCGATATCCGAAGCACAGGGGAGATACAGAGGGCGCGATATCCGAAGCACAGGGGAGATACAGAGGGCGCGATATCCGAAGCACAGGGGAGATACAGAGGGAGCGATATCCGAAACACAGGGGAGATACAGAGGGCGCGATATCCGAAACACAGGGGAGATACAGAGGGCGCGATATCCGAAACACAGGGGAGATACAGAGGGCGCGATATCCGAAACACAGGGGAGATACAGAGGGCGCGATATCCGAAACACAGGGGAGATACAGAGGGCGCGATATCCGAAACACAGGGGAGATACAGAGGGCGCGATATCCGAAACACAGGGGAGATACAGAGGGCGCGATATCCGAAACACAGGGGAGATACAGAGGGCGCGATATCCGAAACACAGGGGCGATACAGAGGGCGCGATATCCGAAACACAGGGGAGATACAGAGGGTGCGATATCCGAAACACAGGGGAGATACAGAGGGCGCGATATCCGAAACACAGGGGAGATACAGAGGGCGCGATATCCGAAACACAGGGGAGATAGAGGGCGCGATATCCGAAATACAGGGGAGATACAGAGGGCGCAATATCCGAAACACAGGGGAGATACAGAGGGCGCGATATCCGAAATACAGGGGAGATACAGAGGGTGCGATATCCGAAACACAGGGGAGATACAGAGGGCGCGATATCAGAAAACACAGGCAAAATACAGAGGGCACGATATCCGAAATACAGGGGAGATACAGAGGGTGCGATATCCGAAATACAGGGGAGATACAGAGGGCGCAATATCCGAAATACAGGGGAGATACAGAGGGCGCAATATCCGAAATACAGGGGAGATACAGAGGGTGCGATATCCGAAACACAGGGGAGATACAGAGGGCGCGATATCCGAAATACAGGGGAGATACAGAGGGTGCGATATCCGAAATACAGGGGAGATACAGAGGGCGCGATATCAGAAAACACAGGGGAGATACAGAGGGCGCGATATCCGAAACACAGGGGAGATACAGAGGGCGCGATATCCGAAACACAGGGGAGATACAGAGGGCGCGATATCAGAAAACACAGGCAAAATACAGAGGGCACGATATCCGAAATAAAGGCGAAATATATAGGGTGTGATATCCGAAATACAGGGGAGATACACAGGGTGCAATGTCCAAAATACAAGCGAAATACAGAGGGAGCGATATCCGAAATACAAGGGATATGCAGAGGATGCAATATATTATGATGTTCTGCAGCAGCTGAGATGCATTATCCATAAACCTGATTAACAATTTTCTGACCATTTTCTTATGGAGTTGTTCCTCTGTTGCTCCTCCTGGTAAGCTCTGAATACACTGACACTCAGCCATGACTATTTCCCTGTGTTTTCGGTGTGGTGATTGGACCTCGTCCGGGCTCTGATCACTATATACCGTATACCCCGCGGTGATCGCAGCTCTGTCCTTGGTGCTGAACACTAAACACTCACTATTACATAGTGTCACCTACTGAAGGAGCATGGTCAATGCCGGATAAATGGCGGCTCCCGGACACCTGAAGGATGCGGCTCGCGCCATTCACTTGGACCTATCGGTCATCTAAGTAATATGCCATAAATGTCCCAAATGGGAAATATTAGCAATCATCTGCACTTATGGGGGTCCCATATAGCCCCGGGTGTATCACCAGAACAATACTTTATATTTGGGCATTCGGACATTAGAAGCCACCAGTAAGCTGCCATATAATACTATATACCCTGCAGCGACCACAGGTTCCGGGCAGAGGCTCCCACGTTAAGCGTAAACCTGATTTTATAGAATAGGACTTTTATTTCGACACCAAACTTTATCAGCAAGCACAAAAGACAAATATAGCATGCCAAAACTGCCGTCAAAAACGCAGCAAAAAAACACAAGAAAAAACAAGGAAAACGCTTTTTTTTCCAGCAGCTTCTCTCCTGCAAAAAAAAAAAAAACGCTGAAAAAACGCCCAGTGTGAACTTACCCTTAAAGGACCCTTTTAATGTGGGGGTCCGGAGTCCTGACCTGCCATACTAAAGCAGATCAATATCAAACAAAAACATTTTTACTGTACAATAAAAGACTAAAAAGAACCAAAAAAACAATAACAGAATTGAGTTTTTCCACCATTGTACCCATTTTAGAATTTTTTTTTTTCCGTACGTTATCTGGTGAAATAAACTGCAACTCATTCAGCAAAAAAAAAAAAAAAATTTAAAAAAAAACAAAAAAAAAAAAACAACCCACAAAACAAACCCAAGATCTTGTTTTATTTTTCCCATCACCATGACAAGTTCTGGTTTTTGAAAGAAGAGGAGAAAAAAAACCCCAAAAACCTAAATGGCCATGAAGGGGTTAAATATTTCGCCCTTTGCAAAAAAAAATTTTTTTGTTTAATGAACTTTCCTCCGTAGAGTTAAATGAGGAAACTCTGCACAGTCAGCGAGCTCAATAACGACAGTATGTATACATCTAGCTCTATAGCGCTCGCGAGAGAATTTTATCATGTCACTGCCTCTAGAGAAGAGATGATCAGAAACTCTATACAAAAAAAAAAAAGAGCTAAAACTACTATAAAAATATATGAAATAAAATGGAACCCCATTATTGTACAAAAAGAATAAATCCCCACCGGTCCGTCCATCTATATTAATACTCTACAAGACATGGTGGCCAACCTGTGACTCCCTAGACACCACCACTCCGCAGATCGCGAATGATGACATCACACACCCAGGCGATGACATCACTCCCTCCTACGTGAGGTCACTCCTGCCGCTCGGTGCTAATAAACCGCAGCAGCGCGAGTCGAGAAGATACGAGGCGCCTCTCCCCCTCGAGACTCCCACTAATTGTATCGAAATCATTTCGCTTCTTAAATTAAAATTAAAGATTAGTCTAACTCCAGATGCTTTACATCAGCATGTCAGTCTCCCTGTCTTACTTCTAATTAAAGTGGGTTCACCTACGTTAATTACATTAGTAATTCAATTAATGGAGATGCAAATTGTTCTAAGCTGCGCTGGAGCAGGTCGACTGTCACAACGAGCAGCCATTTAAAGCTCTATTAACGGCGCGCAGTCACTATACGGAGGACGCGCGTCGCCGCCGCTGCCGCCGCCATCTCTGCTCCTGGAATATTTACATTGTATGGCTCCAATTCTGCAAATCAAACAAATACAATACAGATCATTACATATATCCGAGCTAACCCTAACCCTAAGTTCGCCTCTGAAGCTGCAGCCCCCAATCATGTCCCATAGCGGAAAGTAGATATTAAAGAGGCGCTGAATCCCGCGTCAGAAGCGATGACTCTACGACCTGTCGGGAATCTCGCATGATCGGCGGCAGATATTGTGCGCGTCTCCCTGTCTAATAAACAGGACATTCCTGATGATCGTGCACGAGGGATCGTCGTCACTTCTGATAAGTGCACCGGATGACCAGAGACGTACCCCAATGCAAAATCTGTAATAGCGCCCCCCCCATCTACTATGTGCCATTTATAACAATGGGGTCGAGGCCTGTGGACCCCCATATGCAGGGTGCCGCAGCGGCTGCTTTTGTTTCAGTTCAGCAGATACTAAAATGTCGGAAATCCTAAAATGATGCAACTCAAAAGTTAACGAGTTCCGAAATCTGGAAGATCATCTTCACCATCTACAATTAAAATATTCTAAAATACTTTGGGAAATGGTAAATAAAAAAAAATAAAAAAAAATAAAGATGGAAATGAAAGCAACAATCAAAACAAATGCAAAATAAATTCTGTGGCTTTCAATCTATTGCAAAACCACAAATCCCAGCATGCCATTCAAAGTGGTTTAATAAAGATTTAAAAGTTAAGGAATTTTAGATTCAGATCTCGTAAAACAGTCAATTTTCCAAAATGTAAGACTTGGTTTCCTTATTTTCTTGTGGGTTACACCGTGCCCTCATCTTCTTGTGGGTTACACCGTGCCCTCATCTTCTTGTGGGTTACACCGTGCCCTCATCTTCTCGTGGGTTACACCGTGCCCTCATCTTCTCGTGGGTTACACCGTGCCCTCATCTTCTTGTAGGTTACACCGTGCCCTCATCTTCTTGTAGGTTACACCGTGCCCTCATCTTCTTGTGGGTTACACCGTGCCCTCATCTTCTTGTAGGTTACACCGTTCCCTCATCTTCTCGTGGGTTACACCGTGCCATCATCTTCTTGTAGGTTACACCGTTCCCTCATCTTCTCGTGGGTTACACCGTGCCCTCATCTTCTCGTGGGTTAAACCGTGCCCTCATCTTCTCGTGGGTTACACCGTTCCCTCATCTTCTTGTAGGTTACACCGTGCCCTCATCTTCTTGTAGGTTACACCGTGCCCTCATCTTCTTGTAGGTTACACCGTTCCCTCATCTTCTCGTGGGTTACACTGTGCCATCATCTTCTTGTAGGTTACACCGTTCCCTCATCTTCTCGTGGGTTACACCGTGCCCTCATCTTCTTGTAGGTTACACCGTGCCCTCATCTTCTTGTAGGTTACACCGTTCCCTCATCTTCTCGTGGGTTACACCGTGCCCTCATCTTCTTGTAGGTTACACCGTGCCCTCATCTTCTCGTAGGTTACACCGTTCCCTCATCTTCTCGTGGGTTACACCGTTCCCTCATCTTCTTGTAGGTTACACCGTGCCCTCATCTTCTTGTAGGTTACACCGTTCCCTCATCTTCTCGTGGGTTACACAGTGCCCTCATCTTCTCGTAGGTTACACCGTGCCCTCATCTTCTTGTGGGTTACACCGTGCCCTCATCTTCTCGTGGGTTACACCGTGCCCTCATCTTCTCGTGGGTTACACCGTGCCCTCATCTTCTTGTGGGTTACACTGTTCCCTCATCTTCTTCTGGGTTACACCGAGCCCTCACCTTCTTGTGGGTTACACCGTGCCCTCATCTTCTTGTGGGTTACACTGTTCCCTCATCTTCTTCTGGGTTACACCGAGCCCTCACCTTCTTGTGGGTTACACCGTGCCGTCATATTCTTGTGGGTCACACCGTGCCCTCATTTTCTTGTGGGTTACACCGCTCCCTCATCTTCTTGTGGGTTACACCGTGCCCTCACCTTCTTGTGGGTTACACCGTGCCCTCATCTTCTTGTGGGCTACACCGTGCCCTCATCTTCTTGTGGGCTACACCGTGCCCTCATCTTCTTGTGGGCTACACCGTGCCCTCATCTTCTTGTGGGTTACACCGTGCCCTCATCTTCTTGTGGGTTACACCGTGCCCTCATCTTCTTGTGGGTTACACCGAGCCCTCACCTTCTTGTGGGTTACACCGTGCCCTCATTTTCTTGTGGGTTACACCGTGCCCTCACCTTCTTGTGGGTTACACCGTGCCCTCACCTTCTTGTGGGTTACACTGTGCCCTCATCTTCTCGTGGGTTACACCATGCCCTTATTTTCTCGTGGGTCACACCGAGCCCTCACCTTCTTGTGGGTTACACCGTGCCCTCATTTTCTTGTGGGTTACACCGTGCCCTCATTTTCTCGTGGGTTACACCATGCCCTTATTTTCTCGTGGGTTACACTGTGCCCTCATCTTCTTGTAGGTTACACTGTGCCCTTATTTTCTTGTGGGTTACACCGTGCTGTCGTATTCTTGCACTATCCATGCGGCATAAAGCGATCTTGTGGCTGCACAACTTGTGTCATCGCCACGTAGTGTAGTGAAGATGTCTAATGTTGCTTTAGCTTTTAATTTAAAAAAAGAGAGCAAATAAAAAATGTTTGCAAAAGTATGCACCCCCGTTGTGGTGGCCTTAGATGTCATCCAGACACCAGACATCGATGATACAGAAATGACATAATAAGTATCATGGAGGAAGGAGCAGAAGGCACGAAAGACGACATCGCTCCCTGACCCTTGGCTTTTTTTGGGCTACGAGAAGTCAAGGGGCCATTGGAAGACCTTGGCCCAAACCTAAGAAGAGGGGGTCCTGGAGGTGAACTGTGCTAGACGGTGGCTTTGGGGTTGGCAGGAATCGGATCATTACAGAGGCAATAACTATAACAAGCACCATCCGGGCTGGATCAGCGACCCCTGATAGAGGCCGTGTTGGTGTCATGACACATTGAGATATCACATTAATTGCCATCCACGGGCGGTGGATGAGCGGTGCAGACTGTTGTAGGCTCCCACACAGCCATCACGTGGAGGGGAGCAGCTTCTCCTTCAGTTCAGCACCCACATAGCTGTCAAGACACCTGAAATCAGCACCGTCTAGTGCAAGCACGCTCAGCTGTCACCCGCCGCTGCCACCTCCCCCACCATCGCTCCTTTTACCCCGCCGCAGCCCTTGCTGCTCCTCAGCATTGGAGAAATTTAATTAAGTCGACGATCTCAATCAGCGCCAGCAGGAACCTCGTGTGCGCCGTCACCGAGTGTCAAGGGGGTAGAGATCTCGCCGGTGCCGGCTGGGTGACACCTTGCAATTAGAAAGACAGACAAGAGGCGCGGATTTGTCAGACACGTACAAGAGTGGCAATTTTATTCTCATCTTTGTAGGAGTGAATTATATGAAAGACGCGTCTTGTCATCCAGAGGCGGGGGGCGGTATACGGGGGGATGGGGGTGGTATACCGGGGGGGGGGGGGGCGAGGGCAGTATGGACACCTCCAATTGTTTTCTACAGACTATTAAATGAGAACCAGTCTGATGGAGGGGGTAGACGCGCCTGCGATTTTCACCGGAGCCATCTTATGCTCGTGTCAGAACATCACGGAAGGTTAATAGCGTTTCTACAAAAGGAAAGAAGGTTCAGGACGGAGGAGGAAGGTGGAAGCGTCGGATACAGAATATAAAGCTTGGAAAGGAAATGTCCCGGAATGATGGGAGCGGGAAAGTCGCTGGGAGCGGGAAAGTCGCTGGGAGGGGGAAAGTCGCTGGGAGGGGGAAAGACACTGGGAGGAGGAAAGACACTGGGAGGAGGAAAGACACTGGGAGGAGGAAAGACACTGGGAGGGGGAAAGACACTGGGAGGAGGAAAGACACTGGGAGGGGGAAAGACACTGGGAGGGGGAAAGACACTGGGAGGGGGAAAGACACTGGGAGGGGGAAAGACACTGGGAGGGGGAAAGACACTGGGAGGGGGAAAGTCACTGGGAGTGGGAAAGACATTGGGAACGGGAAAGTCGCTGGGAACGGGAAAGTCGCTGGGAACGGGAAAGTCGCTGGGAACGGGAAAGTCGCTGGGAACGGGAAAGTCACTGGGAACGGGAAAGACACTGGGAACGGGAAAGACACTGGGAACGGGAAAGACACTGGGAACGGGAAAGACACTGGGAACGGGAAAGACACTGGGAACAGGAAAGTCACTAGGAGCGGGAAAGACACTGGGAACCGGAAAGTCACTGGGAGCGGGAAAGACATTGGGAACGGGAAAGTCACTGGGAACCGGAAAGTCGCTGGGAGCGGGAAAGACACTGGGAACGGGAAAGACACTGGGAAAGTCACTAGGAGCGGGAAAGACACAGGGAGCGGGAAAGACACTGGGAACGGGAAAGACACTGGGAACGGGAAAGACACTGGGAAAGTCACTAGGAGCGGGAAAGACACAGGGAGCGGGAAAGACACTAGGAGCGGGAAAGTCACTGGGAACGGGAAAGTCACTGGGAACGGGAAAATCACAGGGAGTGGGATAGTCACTGGGAGCGGGATAGTCACTGGGAGCGGGATAGTCACTGGGAGCGGGATAGTCACTGGGACAGGACAGGAAACCATCGGCTTTAGGTCAACTTTTATTATATTTCATATTATTTTAATAAATACATCTGACAATTTCCACACTAGCCACTAGACTTCTACGTCCTGCTCTTCACACGGCCATTACCAGCAATCAACAGACCCAGAGTCTATTTATATAGAAGCGTCATCTGAGCAAAAGTCATTAATACAGGAGGAGGAGGTGAGCTGTGACATCACCTATTATGCATGGTGGCTCCTGTGTTATCTACTGTATATAGAGGTGTTATCAGTCATTGTACAGGAGGAGGAGGTGAGCTGTGATATCACCTATTGTGAACGGTGGATACTGTGTTACCTAATCTATATAGAGGTGTTATCAGTCATTGTACAGGAGGAGGTGAGCTGTGACATCACCTATTGTGAACGGTGGATCCTGTGTTACCTAATGTATATAGAGGTGTTATCAGTCATTGTACAGGAGGAGGAGGTGAGCTGTGACAGCCCCTATTATGAATCGTGGATCCTGTGTTATCTACTGTATACAGAGGTGCTATCAGTCATTGTACAGGAGGAGGAGGTGACAGCACCTATTATGAATGGTGGATCCTGTGTTATCTACTGTATATAGAGATGTTATCAGTCATTGTACAGGAGGCGGAGGTGAGATGTGATATCACGTATTGTGAATGGTGGATTCTGTGTTATCTATTGTATATAGAGGTGTTATCGGTCATTGTACTGGAGGAGGAGGCGAGCTGTGACAGCACCTATTATGAATGGTGGATCCTGTGTTATCTACTGTATATAGAGGTGTTATCAGTCATTGTACAGGAGGAGGTGAGCTGTGACATCACCTATTGTGAATGGTGGATCCTGTGTTACCTACTGTATATAGAGGTGTTATCAGTCATTGTACAGGAGGAAGAGGTGAGCTGTGATATCACTTATTGTGGATGGTGGATCCTGTGTTACCTACTGAATATAGAGGTGTTATCAGTCATTGTACAGGAGGAGGTGAGCTGTGACAGCACCTCTTATGATCCTGTGTTATCAGCTGTATATAGAGGTGTTATCAGCCATTCTACAGGAGGAGGAGGAGGTGAGCTGTGATATCACTTATTGTGGATGGTGGATCCTGTGTTATCTACTGTATATAGAGGTGTTATCAGTCATTGTACAGGAGGAGGTGAGCTGTGACAGCACCTCTTATGAATGGTGGATCCTGTGTTATCAGCTGTATATAGAGGTGTTATCAGTCATTGTACAGGAGGAGGAGGTTAGCTGTGACATCACCTATTGTGAATGGTGGATCCTGTGTTATCTACTGTATATAGAGTTGCTATCAGTCATTTTACAGGAGGATGAGGTGAGCTGTGACATCACCGATTGTGAATGGTGGATCCTGTGTTATCAGCTGTATATAGAGGTGTTATTAATCTTTGTAATACTGACTGATAATAAAACTGCTGATAAAGTCATATTTAGAGAGCAGCAAGAAAGAGGTGATTAAAATTCGTTTTTTTCTTTTAATATCTTTTTCAAAAAATGTAAAAAGGATTCATTTATTATTCGTTCCTCTACAGGAATCCATGTGTGGAGACCGTGCCTGCTTCTTTTATATTTGCACAATTGGCACCTCTACTCTAAAGTGTAAATGTGGTTTTAATTTATATGGGATTTTTTCATAATTCAATTGGGCATATGAAAATGAGTGAGTTTATAATATTTCTCAACAGAACAATCGGCTTCCATCTCCTCCAGGACTGAGCTTTTTCTCTCAAAATTCTGAATTCACAGGTAAAAATGTGTCTTCATTGAATACAGACTTTCCCATTACTGAGAGAAGACAGTTGGTGTTTTTAAGGGTCTATGGAGGAGGGAGGAGCTAGAGACACAGACATTCCGCTGCAAGTTCTCCTGAAGCGACAGTTAGAACTCTGAGACCAACTGTCATCCCCTAACTGTCACTTCAGGAGAACTCGCAGCGGAATGTCTGTGTCTCTGTAGCTCCTCCCTCTTCTGTCTGTATCTGTCTCTGTAGCTCCTCCCTCCTCTGTAGAATCT
Source organism: Dendrobates tinctorius (assembly GCF_039654945.1). Lineage (NCBI taxonomy): Eukaryota > Metazoa > Chordata > Amphibia > Anura > Dendrobatidae > Dendrobates > Dendrobates tinctorius. Next base: position 2,993,504 of record NW_027361792.1, read on the forward strand.
TAAAAGCACCAACTGACATCACCTTTCTCAGTAACGAGATAGTCTGTCTTCACTGAATTCGGATTTTATGACTTGAGAATGAGCGATCAGTCCAGGAGGAGAGAGAAGCAGATTTATCTGAAGAGATATATTACAAAAAGTACTAATTTTTATTTATTAAAAATTAGAACAATGGTTACTCTTTAAACCCACAAAATTACGGGGTACGTAGTTCGTATTAGTGGAAACCCTGGTGTTTTTACTGTCATCCGTCGGGGGGGGGGGGGGGGGGGGGGGGGGAGTCGCAGCTGACATCTACCGCTGTCCTCATAGATCCCGCAATATAAATGGAGGAAGAAACAGAAAATAAATCAAATATGAAAAAACGTTAAAAAAAATACATATAAAATGCATTAAACCGCGCTGACATTTCTGAATAATAGCATCAAATGCCACATGAATAACACAAAAATATTTATTAATACAAAAGAGATGTGAAAGTAAGCGAAAGAAAGGAGCCTCCCAGCTGTGCCCATCCGGCAGCCGGCCACGTGCCAGTGTGGGCAGCGCCACAGCCAGCCTGGAAAGTGCAGGGTATTTTTTGGCAGCGTGTCATTAATGGGGTACTTGAACCCAAACCCCTGAAATAAGTCTTCAGCTGCTCCAGCAGAGCTCTGTCCTAAAGCGATTTATGACTTTAATAACTGGAGGGTCCCCGCGGTGCCAACGTGCAATTTTCCCGGTGTAGCGATCCAACGGGTCTGCTAAAATGAAAACATAAATCAGGATTATTAGCGCTTGTGTTTTTTGTGCTAATCCTGCAGTCGCGCTGCCAACGTGGCGCGCCGGCCGGAGGGAGACCGGCAGCTATTTATGTCCCAGCGCCCGCTAGCCCCATTTCACGTGTGGATTATTTACATTGATGCTTAACCCTTTAATGGCCTCGTTCCGCTCTTTCATGCTGCGATCGTCAAGACTTACAAGGACGGCGCCGAAGAAAGAGGGAAAAATCGGAAACTATGATTTTTTTTTTTTATTATTTTTTTTATCTAAAGAAGTCCAAAATTACGTGCGGATTCGTTTTTCATGACATCTTTACAGCGGTCAGAGATACATTTCTTTTCTAACGCAGCTTCTAATTACTTAACAGCCCTCTCCACCGCAACCAATTTTTCCTTTTGTCCCTTGGCGTCTTCCAAGAGCCTTAACTTTTTTTTTTTTTAATTTTTCCATCAAGATACCCATACGAGGGCTCGTTTATTGCGGGACGAATCGCACTTTTTAATGACACCATTTAATTTACCATATTGACCATTCACCTCCCCCCCCCGAAAAAAATGTAAGTGGTGGAATTGAAACAAACAAATGAATAAAGAATTGTTATTTTTTTTATATAACAACTGTCAATAACTATTGGTGCGGTGTTCTTTGAGAATTTTTTTTACATTCACTATTTGGTAAAAATGACTTAGTTCTACAGGTCAGAACGACTACAAATACCCAAAAAATACAAAAAAAAATGTTTTTTTTTTAGGTTTTATTGAGTTTAACATTTAAAAGACAAAATTATGTTGCCGTTTTCTGAAAGCCACATTTTTCTTTTCCTTTGATGGAGTTGTGAGGTTTTTTTCTTTTTTTCGGGGCAAGATGTGTTGGTTTTTTTTTTAGCACCATTTTGTGGCATATATAAACTTTTGGGGAGTTGGTGAGGTGACAAATAAAAAACCTATCAATTGTGAATTTTTACTTTTTTCTTTACATCGTGTAGGATAAATAATTTGATATTTAAAATTTTTTTTTTTTATTTTAGACGAGATTTCAGAAGACCCCCCCCCCCTCCGACAATCCAACATCAAGGAGTCGCTTCATCCATCTGTTCCAGAAAAAGTTAAATAACTTTTGCCGCCATATTCTTTCCAATGGGACAGAGTGTGTTCGAGCTGCGCTGGAAAAAGGTATAATAATTTAACGCCACAATCCGTGGCATAAAATGACAACAGATATGAACTCCAGTTAAACAATGGACATTTTTTTTTTTTTTTTTTAGGTGGTGTACGGCGCTTCTTACTCCTGGGAAGACCCTTCATCAAAACTTGGTAGATGGCATTGTGCTCAGCTCCAGAGGGGATTTAAACTTCAAAAGTTTCTTAAAAGTTTTCAAGAAGTTTTTACGGCTGGAAAACCGCATAACAAAAAATGAAAAGCTAACTGCCTACAACCATGTGGGCTCAAGAGATTATAGCGTGACCCTTTATCAGAGATTATAATTCTATGAAGCATACAGGGATTCTTACAATATGGTGAAATCCATCGTCCTGGTCCAGCCCGTGTTATAGATGTCGCATTCATGACTAATTGTTTCAAAAACAGCGCCCCTGGTGGACAAACAATCCAAAAATCAATCTGATCTTTTTTTCCTGAACCATAGTTAGAGCATATAAATGGTCGGCATGTAATAATACATCTCTCTTGTGCCGGTTGCCGAAGTGCAAAATTATGGTTGTCTCCGGCACTCACCGACCAAATGCCAAATCTGTAGTCATCGACTTGCGGAATCGTCTTCATGAGAGAATCTGCATTCCCATCCTATAAAGTGAAGGTACAATGCTAGTATAGGTCATCACTTTGTGATCAACGGGGTCCGTCCTTTGGGAAAAGAAAGCTCTGTGGCATCTTCAAGGTGCAGCCGTGCCGGGGAAGCGCAACCCAGCGCCATTGAAAAGGCACATGCAGAGAAAATCATCTGCGCCCCTTTATTATTAGGATCATGGGGAACCCCATCGATAAGGTCATAGCATATCCTACAAGGTCCTACAGAGAATGCCCCTTTAAGGCTGTGCCTGCAATACATTTACAGAGTACAGACTGCCACAAAACTCCCCCCGTTTGGTCATTTTTGCAGCACTCATCATAATGGAGGAACTTCTGGAGGATGGAGGAACTTGGAGGAACTTTTTGGGGAATCGCCCAAGTTGGGGGGGTCCTCAATAGAATCTTCATTTTTAGAAATTTTTGGAAAGGCTTAGTTTACTAAGGGTTACTTAGTTTAGTTTACTTAGTTTACTAAGCCTTTCCAAAAATTTCTAAAAATGAAGATTCTATTGAGGACCCCCCCCAACTTGGGCGATTCCCCAAAAAGTTCCTCCAAGTGTCTCCATACCAGAACTTCTCCAGCAAAGCTGCGACAGTGTTAAACCGCGGAGTCCAGACAGGTGTTCCTGAAACCTCATCCTGCGCCGAGTTCTCCCCGAGGACGTCTGGAGCGCGGATCTCCGAAATGAAGAGATTACCGCGTAATAAAATGTCTGCAACGCAGGAGCCGAGTCTCCGGCAGCAGTGATGGGGACATAGAGAAACACGTCAGAGCTGTCTCTTGTCGCAAACTTTTATCTCTCTAGGAAATATTTGTGGTGGGTGCGAAAGAAAACGTCCAACAGAAAAATAACTGCACCGTGTGCACGGCGGACAATGCAACACACAAGCCTGCCCAATGCCAATCACTCTCTGTGCCAGGAGGTCGCCAACCTGCGGCTCCACCACTCTCGCAACTCCATACGTGCTCCTCCGAAGATGGCTCAACTCGTTAGAGGGGGTTGATATTGTAGAGGGCCAACTTCCAAAAACTTCTTCCCAGGAACCAATGCTTTTATTATGAGTCTCCATCTGTCTCGCTCCACGGGTAGAAACATCCCCCCTGAACAATCCATCGAAGACCCTACTCCGCACGGACGACGAGCAATGACCCTGACACAGCCGTCTGGAGACGCATGCTTCTTCCTTTTGGAGAAAAGCTCTTCTGCAGATCTTTTCCCAAGAGGACATTGCTTGGATTTCAAGTCTTCCTTCATAAGCTGATGCCCTCAAGGAGACATAAAATCCCCGAGACCTCCATGACAATCCTCACACCGGGCCGACTGGTGCTCGGCTTTACACTCACCAAAGGCAAACTCCCCGCAACAGCTGTCTACAGAGGGACAGCTCTTCCTTTTAAAGACTCTAGTTTGGCTAAATATCCTAAGTCACGTGGCAAAGCTTGTTAAAGGGTCAGACGTTGACTTGTAGGGGGCTGTGGTGCCAGGAGGCAGCAGCCTCGGTTTTCCTCCCTACTCGCAGGATGCTAATTGGCACCCTTTGTTCCCCAAGGAGCTTATCGACCATACAATTTGCCTGACCTAGAAGCTTTCCTACATTAGCTGGCACTCTCACATAGAAACAGCACTAGCGACACCTCCATTAAGGCCCAACCTGACTCTCAACTGATCAATAGAAAGAACCCTGAAACAGAGGTCTGCAGATAGTCATATGGCGAGTCTTGGTAAAGCGTAGCTTCCTTCAACAGGTGGCACAAGTGGAAAAGATTTCTTCCTTCTATGGGTTGTTTTTATGTTATATTTATGGTTTTTGGCCCATGAAAATGACTTTTGGCCAGACCTCGCCGAACAGTAGGTGGAGTAGGTGATCCCACTGGTTGCTGTCAGTTCTGAGTTGATGGCACTGCTGGACATCTGCTGAATTTGAAGGGAAGCAACATGAGGAGTCTTTCATCTGCTGCACTAAGTTTCGTTGGTCAACCACTGCTTCTACTTATTAGTGTCCTCAATGCTGAGAAATCCTTACCCATCATGCAATACCATCGGGAATTAATCTGATGGGCTCGAAAAATTATCCGGACAACGACTCCCAACACCTATCCAAAATCATGATGAACGAGGAGTCTTGGAAATGATGAGCCAACCCCCACAGAGCTCTGATCTCACATCATCCTGTCTGTCTGGGATCACAAGAAGAGACAGAAGCATCTGTATGAGCCTCATACACAGAAGATCTGGGGTCAGGTCTCCAAGATGTTTGGCCCAATCTCCTGCCGAGATCCTCCATAACCTGTGTACAAGTGACGAGAAGTGACATTAATACCGTAGTTCGCCCCACATGCGTTACGCCTGCTGCTGCCCGTGTGCACACACGTGTTACAGAATAATCCACAGCTTTGCATCATAATCAGTCATTTCCACTTTCTTTGTCCCTCATCTTCTCCGGATCGTCTGATGCCATGACACGTCTCCTCTCTGCCCTGGAGAAGTTGTTTTAAGAACCAGGAGATGTCGACCGATTGTTCGGCTACAGATGGAGTAATAAATATTTAAATTGCCGAGGTGTAAAAATAACCTATGCTTATGCAAATCTGCATCCTACAAAGCACCCAGGTTTGTACAATCCGCAACACAGCACAGCTTGTGGGATCACTGGGGAAGACTAAACGTGTCTTTCATCTATCAGGTCAATGCTGAGAAAGTGAATAAATGAGCTCCTCATCTATACCGCTATCCAGTGCCTTCTGATTAACGGTCTGAGAGCCGGCAAGGAGCACAGCTCAGGTCCGGCCATTCATAAAGGGTCGATTCCAAAGTTCGTTCTAGGTCTCCAACATAAGAATGGTGGAACATATCTATTAGTAAATGACCCACCGAGATCCCAATGTCCAGATTAGTATCTGTAGAGGGAAACAAGACTCCGATACAAAAGATGATTTGCCAGAAATACACTGTATGGACAAAAGGATTAGGACACACGTCGTAATCATTCAGGTTTCGTTGGATGACCTCCAGCCCCCCACCATACCGTCTATCTTTACTAACGTGTGGCAGGACGACTGGTGGTAAAGCACTCACAGATAGCAGCGCGGTGCTGCACTCGGTGTAATCTCTGCGCTCCCGCCGGGAGCTTAATGGTCGAGCAGCTGCACACAGCCGTACATCACCAAGCACAATGAAGATCGTCGAATGGAGTGGTGTAAAGCCGCCACCACTGGACTCTGGAGGAGACGTGTTCTGTACAGTGACGGATCGCACTCCTCTATCTGCGTCTGATGGAGGAGTCTGGGTTTGGTATTTCCAGGAGGACGTTACCCTCTGACTGCATTATGCCCGCTGGTGGTGGTGCGGAGCTCCCTGATACCAGTGTGGTCCTGTAATAGGAGCCACTGGGATAAAAAGTCAGTCCATGACATTTCTTCCTCCTGAATCTTCCCCCATCAAGTAATATTATTGAGAAGTGGAAAGAACCGCAGCCACGATGTGAAGACCCCATAACGTTACAGAGCGGGGGGCCGAGTGCTGGGGAGTCACTGCTCTGCTGACCCCATAACTGCGGAGTCCAGACCTCCTCTGGTATTCACTGCGCCCCCGCCGGGAGCTTCATAGCCGAGCAGCTGCATGCAGCCGTACATCACCAAGCACAATAATAATAATAATCTTTATTTTTATATAGCGCTAACATATTCCGCAGCGCTTTACACACATTATCATTTCTGTCCCCGATGGAGCTCACAATCTAAATTTCCTGTCAGTATGTCTTTGGAATGTGGGAGGAAACCGGAGTGCCCGGAGGAAACCCACGCAGGGAGAACATACAATCTCCTTGCAGATGTTGTCCTCGGCACAATGCAGAGAGTGTAAAGCCGCCACCAATGGACACGGGAGGAGACGTGTTCTGTGCAGTGACAGATCGTAATTCTCTGTGTCTGATGGAGGAGTCTGGGTTCTCATTCCAGGAAGACGTTACCCCCTGACTGCATTGTGCCCCCTGTACAGATGGTGGAGGGGGATAATGCTATGTGCTGTTATCAGGGGGCGGCCTTGGATCCTCAGCTGCAATAATACGAAATCTTCATATTCAGCACAAGAAATTGTGGACAATTGTAGCTTCAGCTTTGTGGGAACAGTTTTGGGAAGACCCTTATCTGCCCCCCATGACTGTGCCCAGTGCACAAGACCCATGTAGACATGGAGGGGTGGACATGAGCGGCCGCACAGAGCCCGGACCCCAGTCCCATCCTATAATGGAGATTGTGATCCCGCCCCCCCCCCAACATCAGGGCCTGACCCTACAAATGGGCAATAATTCCCACAGACGCCTCCAAAATCTTGTAGAAATCCTCCCAGAAGAGCGGAGGCAGCCATTATATATATGAAGCAACTCCATATTAATGCCTATGGATGTAGGAAGGGAGGACACAGAAGCCCCTGGGGGTGGATGTTGGGGGTGGATGTTCTCTACAGGAGGATAGTTCTACTCTTCCCATGAACCATTCACAGATTGTAGCCTCCAGACGCTTCTCCCATTAGGACTTCATTATCCCATTACCAGTAAGGCAGATTTCTTACACCGAGCTCCTTGGCTCAGCAGGTCGCCCCGCTGAAGGTTTCCCCACCGGCACATGGAGACATTTGCTTTCAATTATTGCTTTTGCCCTTGTGTTACACGAGCTCGGACTCTAATTATCATCATGTTAAATGAGCGTCTCGCGTCCTTCTGTGAATCTTCACTTTTCGTTGTTTTCATGCACGACCCCTGATGACATGAGGTCCCGATGCTGCACTATGAGCGGTGTCTTAGGACTTCAGAGCATTGGGTGGTCTTTACGGTTACAAGGCTTTGAAGAAGAATCACACGACCAATTTTCGGATCCCTGTGGCCAGTCCATGTGATCGATGGACTAAACCAGGCCCTAAAATTGTCGGTATCACTATGTACTTGTGTTGGCTGGAAACATTCCGGGATGTATCAGACGTCATCCAAAAAACAAGAGCCGGATGGATACATAATGTGCACTGGATGTCACCCAGACTGAAGTCTCGTTAGAGCCCTCAGAAGTGTCGGGTCCGGAAGTGTCGGGTCCGGAAGTGATGGGTCCGGAAGTGTCGGGTCCGGAAGTGACGGGTCCGGAAGTGACGGGTCTGGAAGTGACGGGCCCGATCCTCGTGGGGTCACGTGAATAAACCCAAACTCTGAAAACTTAGGCATTCTTGCAATTAAAGAAGAATTGCCGGGAGAGTTGTCGTAGGAGTCAATCAATTTTTTTGCAATGGCGTTTTGCTGGTGGCTGGAATGCAGATGGTTATGGACGAGGAGCCATTTATGGTAATCTCACTGCTTTTATCCCAGTTAGGGAATAATCCCGTAGGTAAATACGCGGCGCTGATGTTCGGGCTTCATCCTCACCTTTTACCAGCATAATCTTTAATCAGGTCCAATCCCATTATCCGCAGTTTCGGCGGGGAACTCACGGCCATAAATGCTCTCGGCTCGAGGACGATTTCCTTGTGTCTCCCATTTCTCATTAACCTCCGAGTCTGCTGAGGATTTGCTGAGATTTCTGCCCTTTCTTGATCCTTCTCTACAACTGAAGATCTGAATCTTTCTCCTTCTACAATCAAATTACTACAATGACACCAGGCCATAGGATGGAGTTCAGAGCTATCCGGCTAATTACCCGTCGCCTCCCAATATTCAATCCCCGAATCTGCCGGAATCAGGATTGTAAGTGCTAAATATATCGAACACGGGAAAGTTCCTCCACCACCCAGAACTGCTCACAACATTGTATGTGTATCCTGCTGGAGAAGGGATACAAAGGTGTTATGATTCGGTCACCGAGGAGGATTACCAGGGAATTAGCTAAGCAACCAGGAAACCGGAAAGGTTGGTAACTGAGCGGACTACAGACTCCTAAACCTAACAACACAACTAGCATTAGCCGTGGGACGTGCCTACGATGCCCTAGACGCCTCGGCACAGCCAAAGAGTTAACTAAGCCTAAAGCAAGAAAGGGGAAAGCTAAACTGCCCCGGAGTAGAACCCCAAAGGAATAGACTGCCTCCGAACATATATTGTTGGGGAGACAAGAAGAGGCACAAACGCAGGCAGAAAATAGAGTAAGCAAATGATGGGGCCCAAACTGTCTAGATAGAACAGGACAGAAAAGATACTGTCTGCAATCAGGCAAAAACCCTAAAAAATCCAACACGTCTGATATACAAAATCACTGAGGCCACACGACCTCTCCCCCGCTAGATCAGCATTCTGGTGTGAACTGGAAGCAAAGCAAAAGATACTAATATAACAGGGAATTAGCAATACTGAACAGACTGACATAAGCTGTGACACATGAGCGGGGTCCAGCACAGGTCCCAGCATGGAATAATGCTGAACCCACTCAGCAAAGCAGAAAGCAGAGAAAGGCAAAAACTATATCAAATGCAAAAGATTCCAGCAAACAAATAACTTATCTGAATGATGCAAGACCAAGGAGGGGAAAAAGCAGACTTCACAATGCACAGGAAGACAAACAAATCACCAGCAGCAACTGAAGGAAGCTTGCTCACTTAAATCCTCCCAGTCTGTAACCCCTGACTTTCAATCATCGTCTTCAGGTGATAGACTTCCATCAACACGACCAGCTCCACTACCCGCAGCAACCACCAGAGGGAGCCCCGACTCAGAAGTCAGATCAAGAGAGTTCACAACACAAAGCGATACGGGCAAAAATCATGCCTGGCCTAGCTGAAGCTTCGTCCATCAAATCCAACCTCTAATTCTATTGTGCTGATCCAGAGAAAGGAGAATCCCTACGAGACCGATGCTGATTGTATGATACAAGGGTTAGAATAATCCAGGGATCAACATCCCATCTGCAGCAATAACCGGTGACATTAAGAGTTTCAAAAAAGGCAGCCTGGCTCTTCTTGACCTTGTGGAATGAATCAACCATCACAAGGCAGAGAGTTCCATAGTCTTACTGCTTATACAATAAAGAATCCACAGTCTCACTGCTCGTACAGAAAAGAATCCACAGTCTCACTGCTCGTACAGTAAAGAATCCACAGTCTCACTGCTCGTACAGTACAGAATTCACAGTCTTACTGCTTTGACAGTAAAGAATCCAGTCTCACTGCTTGTACAATAAAGAATCCACAGTCTTACTGCTTGTACAGTAAATAATCCATAGTCTCATTGCTTGTGCTGTAAATAACCTGCAGTGTCACCGCTTGTACAGTAAAGAATCCACAGTCTCACTGCTCCTACAGTAAAGAATCATTATGAAACCTTTCTTCCATATGTAGAGAGCCTTTCTAAAAGAGACAGCGCATTCACGGGGTGAGTATAGCTTTTTTCTTCTTTTTCATCTTCAATGCACTTTTTTTAAAGTGAAAAAAAAAAAAGACTGAACATATAAAAAGAAGAGGGCCCAATACTGACCCCTGTGGTTCCCCACTGGTTACTGCAGCCCATCCTGAATATGAACCATTAACCACCCTGTGTTATAACAAGCAGTATGTGGTGGGCACCGAGAGTATCATGGTGGCCTGTGGCTACTAAGGTGGAGACAATGTGACATGCAGTCTGATGGTGCACTGCAGCCGACACTACGATGGGGAACGCTAGGTGACAATATCATGGCGGCACTGCGGCTGGTCTGATGATGTGAGCACTAAAGAACTCCAAAACGGTAATGAATGCGGAGTCTGGATTGTGTCACATCGAGAACAGACACAAGAGGGCCGATGCCGGAGTCAGAGAGAGAAGCAGTCTGTGCGGATACCGTATGCGCGACACAAGTCCATACCCCGCACCCCCACACGGGTGACCTCCGGGAACACGCGGCTCTCAGGCTGTTCCCTTTATTTCACAAAGGGCTGAGTGAAGTCATCGTCTCGGCTAAATGGCGGTTTCCATTCCAAAAGCCGGCGGAGCTCGTTGTAGTCGGTAACTATCGCTCATTTTCTCAGTGTGCGCCTCAGATTACAAAGCGCAGGACCCGCCGACGCTCGTAAGTGCTCCGAAAGTTACGGATTTTGTGACAAAGTCATTTTCTGAAGACGTGAAGGTCTTTTGTGTTGAAAACTTCTGCGTGGAGTTTTTTTTTACTGTTGTTTATTTTGACACTAACTGGCGGCATTATACTGACAAAGTAGGGCAGTTTTATTTTTGCACGGGAAGCGATATGAACGGGAGGTATTGTATTGGCACGTTAGGATTTATGAGTAGAAATAGGTTAGCACAATATGGCAGCATTATTTTTGCACCATTTGGAAATGGTATGAATAACAGTATTATATTGGCGCACTATGATTTCTGCTCGGTCTAGAAATATAAATAACGTTATATTGTCACAGTGTGGCAGTATTATGTTAGCACTGTTTGGAAATTGTATAAATAACGGTATTATATTTGTACATTATGATTTCTGCACAGTATGGACACATGAATAATGGTATTATTTTGGCAGTGTTATTTTTGGGAAAGGTATGAATAACGGTATTATATTGGTACATTATGATTTATGCTCTGGATAGTAATATGAATTGCGGTATTATATGGGCACAGTATGGCAGAATTATTCTTCAACCATTTGAAAATGGTAAAAATCAGGGTATTCTATTGGCCTATTATGATTTTTTCACTGTACTGAAACATGAATAACGGTATTACATTGGCACATTGGGGCGGTATTATTTTTGCTACGTATGGAAATGTTATGATAGTGGTAACATTACATAGGAATGATACAATGTTATTTGTATCTCTATTCGCACAGTATTCTTTGTATACTGTATGGCGATATTTTTTAGAATCAATAATTAACCATTTCCTGACTTTTGATTTGACATCAATGATCAATTTGATCATAACGACCATTCTGATCGGAAATAGAAATACGGTACATTTCACGACTTTTGCACAATTTTTGAGAATTTCCTTCACCCCATACGGATATGACCGCCCCACCGGCCCTGTTTCAAGCGTCTCAAAAGCCATAATTCAGACTGTGTCGGGGAAGCTAAAAGCCTCACACAGAGAGCGCACAGCCGGGGACAACGCCGGAGAATGATGACTTTAATAGTTTTCAGTTCCTTTTTTGTTCTTTTGGGGTTTATGTGAAATAAAGTCTTCGGGATATCACAGCGGAGAAATCAGAGGAGGAGGTCTGCAGGGCCGAGGGGTTAACACTCACTACATTATTCCAAATCTCTGATTTATTACATTACTAAGCCAACAAAGATCAGATATGGAGACACAACCAGGGGCCCATACTGCGCCTAAGGGCGGCAAACAGCTGTCTGAGCCACACGCCCCCCCCCCCTATGTGCTATTACTGCACCTCTCAATGCCACAGACTTATATGGCTGCTCCGTGACTCCTCTGGTCCCATACTGTACCTCCAGGTGCTAAAACATCCCCCGGGCGCACACTGTGCCTTCAAGGGCCATAAAATACTCTGGGAACATGCTCTGAAGGTATAAGACACGGGATCCTTTAGGCCCATGCTTCCCCCTATATGACACAGAGTCCTTTTAGGTTCACATTGCACTCCCCCCTTATGACACAGAGTCCTTTAGGCTCATACTACCCCCTGTCTGATAGAGAGTCCTTTAGGTTCATACTACCCCCTGTATGATAGAGAGTCCTTTAGGCTCATACTGTCCCCTTTCTGATAGAGAGTCCTTTAGGCCCACACTGTCCCCTGTCTGATAGAGTCCTTTAGGTCCATACTGCCCCCTGTATGATAGAGAGTCCTTTAGGCTCATACTGTCCCCTGTATGATAGAGCCCTTTAGGCCCACTCTGTCCCCTGTCTGGTAGAGAGTCCTTTAGGCTCACACTACCCCCTGTATGATAGAGAGTCCTTTAGGCTCATACTACCCCCTGTCTGATAGAGAGTCCTTTAGGTTCATACTACCCCCTGTATGATAGAGTCCTTTAGGCTCATACTACCCCCTGTCTGATAGAGAGTCCTTTAGGCTCATACTGTCCCCTTTCTGATAGAGAGTCCTTTAGGCCCACACTGTCCCCTGTCTGATAGAGTCCTTTAGGTCCATACTGTCCCCTGTCTGATAGAGAGTCCTTTAGGCTCATACTGCCCCCTGTATGATAGAGCCCTTTAGGCCCACTCTGTCCCCTGTCTGGTAGAGAGTCCTTTAGGCTCACACTACCCCCTGTATGATAGAGAGTCCTTTAGGCTCATACTACCCCCTGTCTGATAGAGAGTCCTTTAGGTTCATACTACCCCCTGTATGATAGAGTCCTTTAGGCTCATACTACCCCCTGTCTGATAGAGAGTCCTTTAGGCTCATACTGTCCCCTGTCTGATAGAGAGTCCTTTAGTTTCATACTGCCCCCTGTCTGATAGAGTCCTTTAGGTTCATACTGCCCCCTGTCTGATAGAGTCCTTTAGGCTCATACTACCCCCTGTCTGATAGAGTCCTTTAGGTTCATACTACCCCCTGTATGATAGAGTCCTTTAGGTTCATACTACCCCCTGTATGATAGAGAGTCCTTTAGGCTCATACTGTCCCCTGTCTGATAGAGAGTCCTTTAGTTTCATACTGCCCCCTGTCTGATAGAGTCCTTTAGGTTCATACTGCCCCCTGTCTGATAGAGTCCTTTAGGCTCATACTACCCCCTGTCTGATAGAGTCCTTAAGGTTCATACTGCCCCCTGTCTGATAGAGTCCTTTAGGCTCATACTACCCCCTGTCTGATAGAGAGTCCTTTAGGCTCACACTACCCCCTGTATGATAGAGAGTCCTTTAGGTTCATACTGCCCCCTGTGTGATAGAGTCCTATAGGCTCATACTGCCCCCTGTCTGATAGAGAGTCCTTTAGGCTCATACTACCCCCTGTATGATAGAGTCCTTTAGGTTCATACTGCCCCATCTGATAGAGAGTCCTTTAGGCTCATACTGCCCCCTGTCTGATAGAGTCCTTTAGGCTCATACTACCCCCTGTCTGATAGAGAGTCCTTTAGGTTCATACTGCCCCCTGTCTGATAGAGTCCTTTAGGCTCATACTACCCCCTGTCTGATAGAGAGTCCTTTAGGCTCACACTACCCCCTGTGTGATAGAGAGTCCTATAGGCTCATACTGCCCCCTGTCTGATAGAGAGTCCTTTAGGCTCATACTACCCCCTGTATGATAGAGAGTCCTTTAGGCTCATACTGCCCCCTGTCTGATAGAGAGTCCTTTAGGTTCATACTGTCCCCTGTCTGATAGAGTCCTTTAGGCTCATACTACCCCCTGTATGATAGAGAGTCCTTTAGGCTCATACTACCCCCTGTCTGATAGAGAGTCCTTTAGGCTCATACTACCCCCTGTCTGATAGAGAGTCCTTTAGGTTCAAACTGCACCCTGTATGATAGAGTCCTTTAGGTACATACTGTCCCATATATGACAGAGAATCCTTTTAGGCTCATATTGTCCACTTTTTGAGTCCATACTGCCACCTGTATGATAGAGCATCCTTTAGGCCCATAATGCCCGCCTTTTGAGTTCTTTAGGCCCATTCTGCCCCTGTATGACACAAACTTTCAGGTTGAGTTCAGACTTGGCTACAGATTCCGCAGCAAATATTTGGAAGTGCGGCGCCTTTAATGGCTTTTTTTTCATAAATAGTGACATGTAAAAGTTTGGGCACCCCTGTTATTGTAAACAGTTAAGCAAGTTGAAGATGAAATGATCTCCAAAAGGCCTAAAGTTACAGATGACACATTTCATTTGTATTTCAGGCAAAAAAATATACCGTATATTGGAATTTTTTTACATTTTAATAATTAGAAAAAGGAGAATGGGCTGATGCAAAAGTTTGGGCACCCTTGGAAATTTGTGTGCTCAGATAACTTTGACCAAGGTTTCAGACCTTAATTAGCCTGTTAGAGTTATGGCTTGTTCACCATCATCGTTAGGAAAGGCCTGGTGATATAAATTTCCAAGCTTTATAAAAACCCAACCTCCTCTAACGTCTCAAAAAAACAGCAGCCATTGGCTCTTCTAAGCAGCCGCCTAGCACTCTGAAAATGCAAATGGTGGTGGCCCACAAGGCAGGATACAGTTATAAGGGTGAGTGCACACAGTGTGGATTGAGCTGCGGAATTTTCTGCATGGATTTGCAGGTAAAGTGACCTGCGGTTTACCTGCGGATTTGCCAGCGATTTTCCCCTGCAGTTTGACACCTGGACAATGGAACAGGTGTCAAACCGCTGCGGAATCCGCAGAAAGAATTGACATGCTGCGGATTTAAAACCACAGCAAATCCGCTCGGAAAAATCCGCAACGTGTGCACTGCGGTTTGGAAATCCCATTGATTTGCATTGTACTGTACACTGCCTGCGGATCTGCAGCGGATCCGCAGCAAAATCCGCAACGTGTGCACATACCCTAAGAGCGCAAAGTGTTTTTAAGCTGCCCTTTCCTCAGTTCGAAATGTAATTAAGAAATGGCAGTTACCAGGAACAGTGGAGGTCAAGATAAGGTCTGGAAGATCTGCTCGCCCTGCTTGACTGCAAAAGATATTCAGAAAGATTTAGCAGACTCTAAAGTTGTGCTCTACTGTTCAGAGACAACGTGCACAAATATGGCCTTCATGGAAGAGTCATCAGAAGAAAACCTCTCCTGCGTCCTCGTCACAAAATTCAGCATCGGAAGTATGCAAAACAACATCTAAGCAAACCTGGTGCATTCTGAAAGCAAGTCCTGTGGACCGATGAGGGTAAAATAGAACTCTGTGGCCGTGATGATGAAAAGTTATATGTGGGGGGGGGAAAGGTCACAGAATTTCAGGAAAAGAACATCTTGCCAACCATTAAGCATGGGGGTGGATCAATCAGGCTTTGGGATTGTGTTGCAGCTAATGGCACAGGAAACATTGCACAGGTAGAAGGAAGAATGGATTAAATGAAATTTCAACAAATTCTTGATGAAAACATATCACCATCTGTAAAAAAGCTGAAGGTGAAAAGAGGAAGAGGATGGCTGCTACAAATGGATAATGATCCTAAACACACGTCACAATCCACAATAGACGACCTCAAAAGGTGCAAGCTGAAGGTTTCACAATGGCCCTCACAGTCCCCTGATCTGAGCATCATTGAAAATCTGTGGCTAGTCCTCAAAATAGCAGAGGATGGAAGACGCCCCAGGAATCTCACAGAAGTGGAGGAGTTCTCCAAGGAAGAATGGAGGAAAGTCCTTCAAACAAGAACTGAAAGACCCTTGCCTGGCTAGAAAAAAGCAATTACAAGCTGTGACACTTGTAATGCAAAAGGGGGTGAGACTAGGTACATACCATGGAGGGTGCACAAACTTTTACATCTTCCAATTTTCCTTTTTGCAATTTTAAAAATGTAAAAGATGAGAATATATTTTTTTTCCCCTAAAATACAAAAAGAAAATGTGTGATCTTTAGCTTTAGGCTTTTTAGAGATCTTTTCATCTTTAACTTGCTTAACTGTTCACTATAACAGTAATTTTGACCAGGGGTGCACAAACTTTTACATGTCACTGTATGTTTCCCTGTAAATTATAGAAACGCATATTCACATTTAGTAAAAGAGAAACAGAACATTCGGCATTGAAGCCCCCAAGAGGCCTCAAATTGCTCTTTGTGTAACAATCATTGTATTGCTTTCTCCTAAAAAAAAAATTGGGAGCAGAGAGCGCCTCCTGTCGCTGTCATGGATGTATACATTTATATAATAGCCCATAAAACTCGGAGGTAAAAAAAAAAAAAAAAAAAAAAAAAAAAAGGGGGGGGGCGGGTTCTCTTGAAGAGATCTATCAGAGAAAAAGAACAAAGAAGGTTTGAGGACGGCAAATTGCTGTTGTGCCGCAATAGATAATGACACCTCGATCCCAAACAGAAAGAAAACAACTTTGTGTGACTGATGTAGAGAGCGCCGGCCTGGACGGGGTGCCGCATTACTGCTGGGATCACCGGTACGTGCCTTACAGACCATGTCTGCCCAAAATACAAAAAAAGAGGTAAGAAGCACAGTAAATATAAATTCTTGCACTTTCCTTCAGGGGTAAATATACTTTTGTGGGTTCACTAGTTCTGCTGGGGACACACAGAGCCATCCGGAGGCACACAGAGCCCCCGTAGCTCCACAGTACAGAGCCATAGGCTCTCTGTGGGCCGCCATATGGCGCCTTCATGCGACGTATTGTAGAGATTCTGCTTCCTACACGCAATGCCTCCATTATATTCTAGTACATCCAACTAAAAATAAAATTTTGATTACAGGGGCCTTGTCTCTGAACCCCACTTGGTAAACATCTGATTTAACCAGGGAAGCCGCAGTCATGTAATATTAAATGACAGAGATGTAACACATAGGCAGCTTTGTCTGGCAGAGAGGGGAACCCAAACTTGGGACCCCCTTCCACTATGACACAGATTTGCCTTATTAGGGTCTATAGACAGGGGTCATCTTCACAAGACACATGGTTAGAGTCTATAGACAGGGGTCATCTTCACAAGAAACATGGTTAGAGTCTATAGACAGGGGTCATGTTCAGAAGACACATGGTAAGAGTCTATAGACAGGGGTCATGTTCACAAGACACATGGTTAGAGTCTATAGACAGGGGTCATCTTCACAAGACACATGGTCAGAATGGGCCCCATAAATGTCTAAATGTGCCACATTATGGCTTTATACAGCTCGAAAAGTTGCAAGAAATTGTAATATGGTCATGTGCGGGAGACTTAAAAGAAGAGGTATTCCAGTCTATAAAAATTATCACCTGTTCACGGGGTAGGTGAAAGCTGGCGAATTGGTATGGTAGCAACTGCTTGGACCAACCCTATCAAAAGAACAGGGGACTCATTCCCTTCAGTCTCCCCTATGTGCAGAACAAGGTCAGGATGAGATGAATGGGGTCAGAACGATTGTGCATGTACCGTGATGTGCCATTTTAGCGATAGGGCATCAACGAAGATCATCACCACTCCCATAATTCTAACCCCCACTTTACTCTTAATGGGAGAAAAAAACTTATTGGATACAGGGAAGTGTAAGAAATAATAAACATAAAACCTGAACTCACCTCCTGGACCTGCACCACTCGTCTGCACTCGGTATCCCGCCAGTCTCCTGGCACCAAATCCATTGGAGAACTATACTTTGACCATGGCGGCTTTTATAGTTCATCTGAACGGTATGAGAGAAGTTTCGGACAAAGATGTGAAGTCTGTAAAAGATCAGCGGCTACTGAATGGCTGCAGCAGTCACATGGCGCCCCCAGGTGCATGAGGATACAAGGAGAACAGCAGGCGACCCAGTACTAAGTCAGAAGGAGGAATGTTGCCTGGCCAGGAGGTATCGGTATTTTTTAATTCTTGCATCGACCACGACCCATTAAGTTTAACTTTTAAAGTAGGAGTCAACCAGTCTAAGCATGGGCGGGACTTTCTCCTGTGCCAAGTGCTGAATTTTATGCAGGTGACCAAAGAACAGTAGTGAAAACGTAAATCCCTTCCCAGTCACTTCCCATCATCCAAACCCTGCAGAATTATCGATGTTTTCCTGCAAATTTCTGTGTCATTTTTAGTTCTGCTGCAGCAATCAGCTCAGCTCAGTGGGGGTCCCGTCTCTCTCTCCGGGCCACGTTCACTTCTGTCTCTATGGTGGTCATTAGTTCTGGCTCCATTGTATCCAGAAATAGACAATGCACTGCGGAGAAGGTGTCCGGGACCTGAACAAGAGGACAATATGGCCCCTTAATTATAGTAATGGTTTCCTGGTATGGTGCAGAGGGGACGTTTTAGGTTCCAGTGCTGGATCCCACCACAATCCACAGTTATACCCATCACAGGTTCCTTAGTGTCTAGATGAAACACAGAA
Source organism: Dendrobates tinctorius (assembly GCF_039654945.1). Taxonomy (NCBI): domain Eukaryota; kingdom Metazoa; phylum Chordata; class Amphibia; order Anura; family Dendrobatidae; genus Dendrobates; species Dendrobates tinctorius. Next base: position 3,011,942 of record NW_027361792.1, read on the forward strand.
GAACTTACGAGACTATCGGCTGAAACAATTTATAACCGCAAGGCATGAAGCTCTTCTATGACACCGATCGGAAAGTTCATCAGCGTCCATGATCTTCGTCAGCAAACTAGATCCATCAGCTTCACCACGAGCGGCGCGGACGTTGTGCCTGAGCCGGCTAACCTACAGAAGACGAGTCTTATCTTCGGAAGCTCGTTGTGGCTTCATTCATCATAATATCTAGTGGATTTATCACAGGTTACATTGTCAGGTGAATGAACTCGGTAAATGTCAGTGTTTTTCAGCAAGTGGCGGCTTCTCGGTTGCTGGAAAACAAGTGTGACATTTCTGAAATCATCACGAGCCCAGAAAATGCAGCGAGCTGAGAACCGCGACAACAGCGGAGAACCATTAATTGTAGGAACCGGTGAACACAGGCAAGAAGAACATGACACGATAATTAGAGCAATAGTACAGCACTTGCTGGCCACCTTCCAGTGCTGTCCTACGGGTTCGGCCCCGGACACCACTACGGGCTGTACAGGTCCCTTATATGAACACTAAAGGCTGGTAAACCTCCGCCACAGTTTGGAGTTTGTTCTAGAACTCGACCCAATCCGGCATTTCTGCCTTGAAACCTCTTCAGTTTCATCATTTGATACGTCATATGACCATTGATTGACAACTCTACGGCAGAATATTATGCTACTGTCAGAAGATGTTATGCCTCGATGCCGGCCGCTGCATGTCCATTGTATCTTGACCATGATATTGCCCGCCATAACAATTAGTTTACCTTCTGTTTCATGCATTCATGTTTAGGGGGGTACATCCAAAAGGCCTCTTTACCTTCCTCCACCCTCCACTGACCTTTCCGAAATGATAGGGTTAATAAAATATAAAATGCATCCCAAGTCCAAGCTGTGGATAATGGCTACTGTCATCTTCTCCTTGGTGGCCAGTACATAAGCTGTGGACAGTGGATGCCATCATCTTCTCCATGGCCACCAGCAGGTAAGCTGTGGATAGTGACAGCCATTACCTTCTCCTTGGTGGACAGCACATAAGCTGTGGATAGTGGTTGCCGTCATCTTTTCCATGGCTGGCAGCAGGTAAGCTGTAGATAGTGGCTGCCGTCATCTTCTTCATGGCCACCAGCAGGCACGCTGTGGGTAGTGATTGCCATCATCTTCTTCATGGCCACCAGCAGGTAAGCTGTGGGTAGTGATTGCCATCATCTTCTTCATGGCCACCAGCAGGTAAGCTGTGGATAGTGGCTGCCATCATCTTCTTCATGGCCACCAGCAGGCACGCTGTGGGTAGTGATTGCCATCATCTTCTTCATGGCCACCAGCAGGTAAGCTGTGGGTAGTGATTGCCATCATCTTCTTCATGGCCACCAGCAGGCACGCTGTGGGTAGTGATTGCCATCATCTTCTTCATGGCCACCAGCAGGTAAGCTGTGGGTAGTGATTGCCATCATCTTCTTCATGGCCACCAGCAGGTAAGCTGTGGATAGTGGCTGCCGTCATCTTCTTCATGGCCACCAGCAGGCACGCTGTGGGTAGTGATTGCCATCATCTTCTTCATGGCCACCAGCAGGTAAGCTGTGGATAGTGGCTCCCATCATCTTCTTCATGGCCACCAGCAGGCACGCTGTGGGTAGTGATTGCCATCATCTTCTTCATGGCCACCAGCAGGTAAGCTGTGGGTAGTGATTGCCATCATCTTCTTCATGGCCACCAGCAGGTAAGCTGTGGATAGTGGCTGCCATCATCTTCTTCATGGCCACCAGCAGGTAATCTGTGGATAGTGGCTGCCGTCATCTTCTCCATGGCCACCAGCAGGTAAGCTGTGGATAGTGACAGCCATTACCTTCTCCTTGGTGGACAGCACATAAGCTGTGGATAGTGGTTGCCGTCATCTTCTCCATGGCCACCAGCAAGTAACCTGTGGATAGTGGCTGCCATCATCTTTTCCATGGCCACCAGCAGGTAAGCTTTGGATAGTGACTGCTGTCACTTTCTCCTTGGTGGCCATCACACAAGCTGTTGATAGGGGCTGCCACCATCTTCTCCTTGGCCGCCAGCTGGTAAGCTGTGGATAGTGACTACCTTCGTAGATAGTGGCTGCCATCATCTTCTCCATGACGCCAGCAGGCACGCTGTGGATAGTGGCTGCCGTCAGCTTCTCCATGGCCACCAGCAGGCTCGCTGTGGATAGTGGCTGCCGTCATCTTCTCCATGGCCACCAGCAGGCTCGCTGTGGATAGTGGCTGCCATCATCTTCTCCATGACCGCCAGCAGATAAGCTGTGGATAGTGGCTGCCATCATCTTCTCCATGACCGCCAGCAGACTCGCTGTGGATAGTGGCTGCCATCATCTTCTCCATGACCGCCAGCAGATAAGCTGTGGATAGTGGCTGCCATCATCTTCTCCATGACCGCCAGCAGATAAGCTGTGGACAGTGGCTGCCTTCATCTTCTCGATGTACAATGGAACTCAAGATTTGCCACTTTCTACAAGGAGCTGATGGAGATCTCCAACAGGCCCTAGTTTGCTTTTACATATTCTTTGTTTTCCTGCACCTTACCAGCTGCAGAATGAGATAACTGAAAGTCTGTCAGTGATCTCGTTTAGATGGGAGAGATCCTCTTATCTTTTTCTGTGATCTTCTCAGCTGATTCATGACGACGGACCACAAGGAAGTAAAGTTGACCTTTCATGTGTTCGTAAATCAGCTGAAAGGTTCTCAGAACCAGATAATAACACTAAAAACATTCTCGTCTGAATGAACTCACTGAAGGATTCTTAGTTGGCAATTTGCAGGCTGTTGTATCATCCCCGGCACATGGAGGACGGGGGCCTTGTTACAGATTTTCATTTGGGGCCAAGGAGCAACAAATTACATTTCCATACAAAACTAAAATGGTTAACAAGATAAATGTGATGAAGAAATCGCTCGGCTCCAGCTGATACTGAATGTAAATTGCTTCGGCCGAGCACAGAAGGCTCAATAATATATTCTGTTGAGCCAGTCCATTAAAAATTGTTTAAAGTCTTGTGTTGAACTCAACGGGGGGGAAAAAAAGTGTCTATTCATCAGAATTTATATTGTTCATCCAACAAAGCAAACACATAATAATACCCTGACACGCAGCCGGAAAGGTAAAATTAATATAAAAAAAACAAACAAAACCACACCATAAAATGTACAAGAACAACAACACAACGAAGCAAACAGAACAAGCGGTTACTTGGAACGCGACTTTGATTAATGGACCTCTTGGGTTTTCTCCGGAACGCGCGGTCCTTGTGGCAGTCACTTCTTTTCAGGTTTTATTTACTGGCTTACGAGAGGCACACGAACATTTAGAATATTAAGAGGAACAAAGTCATCGGAAGTAAACACCGCGTACTACTAAAACGCTGGGCAGGACAAGACGTTCTATAGATGGTCACTAAGGGAGAAGTTCATCAAGTTCATGCAAAGTACTACATCTGGGCAATAAAAATGAAAAAAGCATATATAGAATGGGAGGAATAGGGCTAAGTGACAGCACATGTGAAAAAGACTTGGGTATACTAATAGATCACAGACTGAATATGAGTCAACAGTGTGATGCAGCAGCAAAAAAGGCAAATGCAATTCTAGGATGTATTAACAGAAGCATACAGTCTAGATCACGTGAAGTAATTATTTCCCTCTACTCCTCTTTGGTCAGACCTCATCTGGAATATTGTGTCCAATTTTGGGCACCACATTTTAAAAAAGACATCAACAAACTGGAGCAAGTTCAGAAAAGAGCGACCAGAATGGTGACCGGTCTTCAAACCCTGTCTTATGAGGAAAGGTTGCAGGATTTGGGAATGTTTAGTTTGCAAAAGAGAAGACTGAGAGGAGACTTAATAGCTGTCTACAAATATCTAAAGGGCTGTCACATTGTAGAAGGATCAACTTTATTCTCATTTGCACAAGGAAAGACTAGAAGCAATGGGATGAAGCTGAATGGGAGGAGACACAGATTAGATATTAGAAAAAACTTTTTGACAGTTAGAGTGATCAATGAGTGGAACAGGCTGCCACGAGAAGTGGTGAGTTCTCCTTCAATGGAAGTCTTCAAACAGAGGCTGGACAGACATCTAACTGGGATGATTTAGCGAATCCTGCTTTGAGCAGGGGGTTGGACCAGATGGCCCAGGAGGTCCCTTCCAACTCTACGATTCTATGATTCTAAGGGATAGTCGGGGCGGGGAACATACAGAATCGAACGATATTCGGGACGTCCTGCACCAAATGGATGAAAACCTCCGGTGGCTTTATATATTTATGTGACAACAGGAATCCAGAACTCACGCGTTTCGAGTCGTAAAGAATCCTATAGAAATGATCATCTATCCACTGATGAAGTCATAATAATTAGATCGTTGAGGGTCTTGGTGGTCACGAGAGGCTTGGTCTCTACTGGCTACAAGAACGTGGCCAGGAGTAGTTGACGGAGTGACTAGTTCCCTCTCGGATGAAGTTCAGGGCGCCATCGGAAACGGCTGGATCAGCGACATCTTCAGAGTAGAGTTGAGCAAAAAGATCTCTGGGAGACCGTCCCGGTGGTCCCGTCAGTGGACCAAAGCCTTGCGAGCCACCACCTACCCGTCGGCATTGTTGCGTTGCATCACCCTAAAAGCACTGCACCTACAAATCAAAAGTGGCATCGGGCATGACAGCAGTTTGGGGAAAATTCACAGGGCTCTGGGTCCGGTGACCCCTGACACGGGTGCAGGACAGGGGTCTTGGAAATCTTTTTGCCCCATTTTACTTCAGCTCCATAGACTTTAAATGGAGAGGCAGAGGATATGGACAACTATCAGCGCCATTCACCTCCTCGGGACAAGGCTCCAGTTCTGGCAACCAGGGATGGTCCCGGCAGTGGGATCCACACTGATCTCACAAATGTCACCTATCCACTAGACAAGTGATCTGTTGCTTAGACTGAAATACCCCTTTAAGGAGGAGATTATGCAATATGGACACTTTATGGCCATTTTTTTTTATTTAAATGTGTTCCTTTTGGATTAAAAATAACCTTAGTATTAGGATTTCATTAAATATTTTGCACCGCTTGGCCGTTAGAGGCTCATTGTTTTCCTGAACACTGCTGGCTGCAGAATAAGCTAACTGAGAATCCTTCAGTAAGCTCGTTCTTGTTGGGAGTGTGTAACTGTGTCTGGTTTTCTTTCCCCTAAATGATTTATGACAACAGACCCCAACAAAGCTGAGCTGATTGTAAATCAGCAGAGAGAAGCACACCAAAAGACAGATTACAAAAGTTACAAACTCACTGACATTTTCTTAGTTAACTCATTCTACAGCCGGCAATGTGCAGGGAAACAAATAGTATGTAACAGCCAAATGAGGCAACATTTTTGATCAACTCCAAAAAATTTGAGCTCAAAATACATGAATTTAATAAAAAGAGTCCCTGAAGTTTCCATGTCATCTTATGGAGTCATTTTGACTCCATGGCACCATATAATGATGGTATTTCTAGAATCGCTCGCCTTCGAGTTTATCGATGGATTCTATTTCTAGTATTGGCATCCATCAGGTAAGTTCGTCAACTTCTCCATTTTTTCTTGAACTTTTTCCAAAAAGACAAAAGTGTCTCTCCAATGAATTGGGTCTTCTCCTAATCTGATAGGAGTCAAAAAGAAATCTACAGTCTGGTCATTTGAGCTTTTCAGATGAATTGCCCAAACTGAAAATTAACCCCTAACGACGCCAATTATGTTAACAGTGTTGCGCACAATGCAGCCCACGGTCCGACAGGCCCTTCTTGAATTTGCCAGAACTGCCAGATGGCCAGTCCAGTCCTGCATTGGACACATCTTGCCCAAACCAAATAGTTCCTCTGCCAGTCTTCTGTGTATGGGGAACTTCTCGTGAAGAGCCCGGCATATTGGATAAAAACTTGCCAGATCTTTTTGTTTCCTCGATCGATAAACTGGTTTCATTGGCGTCCGGCAGGGACCAACCTCTATACTAAACTGGACATCCGCTCTCTATGCGCGGAGTCAGTGGGGTAAGCGGCTGAAGGAATGCTTGGAGTATCAAGAAAAGTTTCCCGAACTCCTGCAGAGCCACCGGGTAAGGAATGACTAGAGCTGAGAGCTTGACGTTAAGTAACAGAACACTTCAGTACATTTAAGACTTTAATCACCGCTCTACGGAAAAAAGCAGAAAACTAGTTTATGAGATTTATGGTGGTAAAAGCCCAAAATGCGCTTCCCGTGCAAGTCATGTTTTCCCACATTGTAGTATTCACCGTGTCATCGGGAAGTCTTACTCATGTCTGCGTAGGAGGCATGTGGTGGTGGAGCAGATAAGAATAATTTTAATAAGAGGCTGTAGGTTGGAAACGTCATAGACTTATTTAGAGAAAGGCACCAGGTTCGGGTGGAGAGAGACTCCTACAAGTGAAGCTCGGTCCTTCACACTACATCACATCTCCAGATTGTACCCTTTTCCGTGTGAGTAATATTGCGCCATTAGGATATATTTATAGAGTATGGATTAATCAGACAGAAGAGGAGAACGACGGTGGTGACAACCGTCCACAAACCCAAGAAGCTGCTCCGGTCAGTACTCACCAGCTTGTGGGAAGGTGGCAGCTCCAACCCGTTGCCTATTCTTCTGATTTTGGAAGGCATCATGGTTTCTCCTCTTTGCCAATACCAACTTCTCTTCCCGTCTTCATCAGATCCAACCCCTTTCAGAAAGTAGCCTTCAAGGCGATCAGATGATTGCTCCACGTTCTGCTCTCGGCACCTACGGCAAAAAGGAGCTACACCAGGCATTACCCCAACAGTGAGCACTGCTGGGTACATGACTGCCATTTACAAGAATGTCCATGAAACAAAGGAAGAATGAAGTCCGCTAGAACTGGAATCATATTTTTCAGATTGGATCTCTAATTTGGCTCGCAGAGAGGGTCCCAAGTTGGATGACATCGATGATTATCCTTGCAATACAGTATCAGGATGACTTGGCTATGCTAGAACTGGAGGTGCTCTTAGAGACTGGATTTCCATTATGGCTCTTGGAGATTGGGGTCCCGATTGGGAGACTTCCTTCTATGATGTCCATATGCAAAAACAGGGCAAGTTCCAAGGTCATCGTCATGAGTAGACACCTTTTAAACCTCTGTGATACGGTGACCCTTATTGAAGTTTGGCTGGCCCGGTTTCGTTGTTGGAGCGTCAACGGTAATTTCTCTCCAGACTTTAACCACTTTATTTCAATGGAGGAAGAAGGTGCCTTATCTTCTGTGAGAACACTCGATGGACTTAAGTCTACCTCTAACCTCAAAAACTATGAAGCAAAGTCTAGGACATGCTGGAATCCAACGTGCTCCATCTTCCATCGGTGGAAAGCTCCCATACGTTGTCCGATACCAATCTGATTGTGACCCACTTTTTCTTACTCTTGTCATCCCGGAGTCTGACATTTCCCATAATAATCGAAACAATCGAAACGATGGCGGAGATTGGTTTAGAAGAAACTTTAATATTTAAGAGGGTCAGGAACCAAGGTTCAAGAGTGACTTCTAATAATCGTAAGGAATCGAATCAATTTGATCGCTCCAGGATTCTCATTTCTTCTTGGTGTAAATTTTTGTGTGAGCCCCAAGTTTCTGAGCACCTCGGTTAGTGGAAAGTTGTGCGCTTCTACCCGGCCTAAATAACGTGCAATCAGCAGCGCCTTCATCTGTATTCAGAGGGTCATTAGCAATTGATAAAGAAATGGCGCAGCAAAGGTCACCAATCACCGGGTTAAAAGGGAATGCCCTCGACGCGCGCTCGCTCCGTTGTCCCTGAGAAATACTGCCTGTAATTAATTTCTAGAGGAATGAGACCAGGCAAGCCTCCGCCATTAGCACAATTAGATTTCTTTAGGGAAACCAATTAGAAAGCTGAATTATTTGCAGAATGTTGTTTTCTGGCCAAAATACGTGAGATCGCACCAATTAGATACCCTTCTGTCAATCTGCTAACAAGACTCCTCTGCTGCCTCTCAGGATTCTCAGATGCGACTTGTCTTGTAAATTGATCACACAGGACAAAAATAGAGACAGATGACAGCGCTGCGGTCCGAGAAAACGCAACGGTACGCGGCCGTAACTTACTGTATTAACCCCTGATAAAACCAGAAAGTTTTAGCCAAAATATGAAATATTAAAATTACATTAAATCATATTTTACTATTTATTTACAGCAGAAAATAACCTAAGATCTTAGTTTTCAGGGTAGGCTCACAAGTCGCATTTTAGGCAGTATTCTTTCCTGCCACCGCCCTTGTTTTCGGTGTACATTTTTGTCTCGTTTTTCGTTATTTTTGCAACGTCTTTATTTGCATTTTTCACCCATTCATTGTCAAAAACGTGGCAGGGCTCAAAAGATTTCAGAACGCTCACATTAAAACCGCATAGTCTACCCACCAAACACATGGCAAAAAAAAAAAATGCCACGTGTGAACGTGCCCTTGTGCTGAAGATTTTTTGGGAAAAAAAAAACGTTAACTAAAATTTTGCTTAGCAGCAGATTTTCTGTCTGGAATCTACTGCATGTACGATGCACATGAACGTTCCCTTGTGGACTCTCGGCTTTTCAGTGTGGAAAAAAATCGCGTCGTTGGGATACACCGTGACGCCCTCGCCGCTGTTAAAGCGACAGCACGACTATGTATCACAGCTGCTCCTGATCTGACATCTGGAGGTAACACGGGCACATCTCAGACGCTTTTCACATCTCGTTTTTGGCTTCGACAGAAGCCTCTAATGTAAGCCACTATATAGTCAAACTGTATCATAAGTGATCAAAAAACACTAATTTATTACTTACTCCCTTCAGGGGGAAAAAAAAGGGAACAGAAGCATACCGGCCCAGTGTGTGCCAAATAGGACAAACTTTTGGCACGCGCGAGGTGCATGGAGGCCAATGGATGAAGGTAAGCATCGGGGAACACACAAGCGTCAACTGCAAAGTAGCCAAAAAAAACATGTCTACTGAACCATTTCATAGGGAAGTGGAAAACTACGCTTAAAGGGGTCTTTCCAAGGTTGAAAGTTGTTCCTTATCAAGTGGATAGAAGATGACTTCTTGATTGCTGAAAGTCTGATCTCTGGAACCTCCAGCAATCCCAAAGATGAAGTAGAAGTTGATCAAGCACCCGTCTGCATTCATTGTGTCGGAAGTCCAATAGACAATGAATGGGGCGGAAGTGCACGTGCTCGACCTCCCCTCCATACAGAATGCCTAGGATCTCCGAGGTCAGATCCACCGCGATCAGTAAGTTATTCCGTATCCCATGGATGTTGCATATCTTTTACTCTTTAGAAACTCCTTTAATCATTTAGGATACACCCACATTATCCGCCATGAACAGCTCCACATTTGGGACCACTTGCAAGGAACATGTCATCTCTCTTCTCCAAGTCTTTTTTTCTACGTGCCATAGAATTTAAAAACGAATGGGATAGTATCGAACACGAGTCCGGGGTCTCCCATCTATGGCGTCACTCATGGATATACAATAAATGTTGAAAATGGATAGGCAGAAGGAGGAATTGGAGCACGATCTTCTCCCAGCCGTGGTCAAGGTGCAAGGTCTCCCATCAAGACTCCTATCAACCCCACCATTGGCATACAAAGAATAGAGCTGATGTATCCAAATCGTGATGGTCCTCCCTAAGCCCCCTGGATTCTGCGATGCGTCCAGATATGCATGTTGCCATCACCGGTCCTGCCCATTTTAAAAATGGTCCGCGGTTGTGCCGCCATGCCTTAAATTAAAGTCTACATGATGTGATTCCTTCTGTGCTAAGAGAGTGAAATAACAGTTCGTCATTGACCAGGTCTGGCCGTGGTACAAGCTTTTAGCATCAGATCGTTTTTTGTTTTTTTTTTTTGCAAAAGTTCCAACAAAAACTGCAACGCATCAATAGACCCCAAGTGCTTCCAGTCGGTGCGATGGCTCTGGCTTCTGTCCGGCATAAAACTGGAGGCTACAACTTCATAAACCGTAGCTGGTATACTCCATGCAGAAACCGCAGTCTAGATGATGATGATCGCTGGGACCTCCACCGATCATGAGGTTCCTCCGGATGAATAGAGTAGCGGTCGTGCATTTGGAACGCCGCTCCAATGAAAGATATTCAGGCACAAGAGAAAACTGGGGCTATGTCCTTCAATCCCAGAAACGTTCATGGTTGGGGAAGTCCTCATGGTTGGGGAAGTCCTAATAGTGGGACCTTCAGGGATCACAACTAAGCTGTGAATGTAGATGGCCCCTCTAACCATTCAAGAAAAGTTAATGGTTGACACATCACCAAGCAATAATCCCCGATGGGGAGGAATGAGAATGGGTCAAACCCAATATAAAATCATCGTAAATGATAAATATAAAACTGCGTAAAAACCAAGACTAAAGTGCGAAACGCAAACACTTGAATTCAAGACGCCTCTCATGTTCGTTACGGTCTCCCTTTAGTAAGTACGGTAATTAGACGAGGAGACATTCGACAGGTCTAGTAACTTATGGGACGGAATATGGGACCTGACAAAGGTTTCCGTAATGGACGATCTGCTCCACACTACCGTGATGATTGTACTTGGAGAAAGTGGAAAGTCGCCCTTCTCCCCATCACCGTAATCAGCGGCCATAGATGAGACATGGATTAGCCACACAAAACTCATTTTACCACTTCACAAAACACAAAAAATCTGCCTTTCTTCTCTCCCAGAAACAGCGCCACTCTCATCGTTAGGCTGTGTCTGGTATTGCAGCACAGAGGAGGTGGAAAGTTATGCGTGGGTCCATCTTGGTTGGAAGAGACTAGATATCGGGGAGACCTGGGGCTGAGGGGTAAATACACCACCCACAGAACAAGACACGAGGCTGGGGCAATAGTAAAGGACAGGGAGCAGTGATGAGGGAGCGGGCTCGGAAAAAGTGCTATCACGCTCAGGTGCTAATCGAGTGACTCCGGCGCGCTCGAAAAATATGTTTGCGTCCCCGCGGTTGCATGTCTCGCTGCTGTTCGACAGCTACAACACATGCAGGGATTGCCTAACCAGCAGCCCATTCTGGCATGTGTGGTGGCTGTAGAACAGCCGCGGGGACTCAACCATATATCTCGAGCACGCTGAACACACTCGGTTAGCACCCGAGCATGCACAGATAACACCTTATCACACCACCCTCGCTCATCACTAGCAGGTCACCATTGCACCAGCCTGACAATCGATCTTCCCGGTCAGAAGAATGGGAACAGCTCAGGTGGTGGAGGTTCTTTAAGTCGAGAGAGGTAATGGAAGTTTTTTTTATGTCCCGGGAGATTTTTTTTCTTTCCCCTTCATTTTCGGATAAAATGCTCTTCCATACCCAAGAAGTAGGAAGTATTGAATGTTTCCCCACGATCACGCTCTCGTATTCCACCTGCACCTACGGCAGCAGATCTCTAACTCCAGCGGGTCTGGTTAGCATGGGGCGTGCATACTGAGCAGGAACGGCGGCCAAAGAGCAGCTCCCGGCTGGGAACTGTCCGAGGCAGAAGATGCACTTTCCCGTCGGCAACGGTAGAAACAGCAGTTTGATGAGTCAATTCGCAAGCTGGCCTCACTGGCAGAGAGAATCGTGAGAGGAGACGTGATGGGAATACAGAGCATGATGGGGGGGCAGAAGATCTACAGGTAGAGGCGAGGACCACCGCACGCCCGGCTGGGAGGACTCTCGGGGCGCTGCTGTGAAACCTAGATTGCTTTCTTCTTCCTCTTTGGGTAAACGCTTCACATTCGCCGTTTATCTTCCAAGCTGTTTACGAAGCAGCAGAAAATTTTGGATATTCATAGACATAATAAAAGAAAATGATAACGCCGTGTAAGTGTTCATATCAATGGATCGGGGAAAAAAACAACCATCGCCATGTCTGACAGCTGGAGAAGGAGATTCACAAATCAGAGCCGCAACCCAAAAAGATTCGGCCATTGGGCATCCATCAGCCATCATCGGTCATCAGTCATCAGTCAGCCATCATCGGTCATCCATCAGCCATCATCGGTCATCAGTCATCAGTCAGCCATCATCGGTCATCCATCAGCCATCATCGGTCATCAGTCATCAGTCAGCCATCATCGGTCATCCATCAGCCATCATTGGTCATCAGTCATCAGTCAGCCATCATCGGTCATCCATCAGCCATCATCGGTCATCAGTCATCAGTCAGCCATCATCGGTCATCCATCAGCCATCATCGGTCATCAGTCATTGGTCAGCTTCAGCCATTGGTCATCCATCAGCCATCATCGGTTAATCGTCATCAGTCAGCCATCATCGGTCATCAGTCATTGGTCAGCTTCAGCCATTGGTCATCCATCATCGGTCATCCGTCAGCAGTCAGCTTCAGCCATTGGTCATCCATCAGCAGTCATCGGTCAGCCGTCATCAGTCAGCCATCATCGGTCATCAGTCATTAGTCAGCTTCAGCCATTGGTCATCCATCAGCCATCATCGGTCATCCGTCAGCTTCAGCCATTGGTCATCCATCAGCAGTCATCGGTCAGCCGTCATCTGTCATCAGTCAGCCATCATCTGTCAGCCGTCATCTGTCAATCGGTCAGCCGTCATTGGTCAGCCGTCATCGGTCAGCCGTCATCGGTCAGCCGTCAACGGTCAGTCAGCCGTCATCCGTTATTTGTCATCCATCATCGGTCATCCGTTATCTGTCATCAGTCAGCCGTCAGTCAGCCGTCATTGGTCAGCCATCATCGGTCAGTCAGCCGTCATCCGTTATTGGTCAGCCATCATCGGTCATCCGTTATCTGTCATCAGTCAGCCGTCATCGGTCAGTCGTCATCGGTTAGCCGTCATCGGTCAGTCAGCTGTCATCCGTTATTTGTCATCCATCATCGGTCATCCGTTATCTGTCATCAGTCAGCCGTCAACGGTCAGCCGTCATCGGTCAGCCGTCATCGGTCAGCCATCATCGGTCAGCCATCATCGGTCAGCCGTCATCGGTCAGCCGTCATCGGTCAGCCGTCATCGGTCATCAGTCATTAGTCAGCTTCAGTCATTGGTCATCCATCAACCATCATCGGTCATCCGTCAGCTTCAGCCATTGGTCATCCATCAGCAGTCATCGGTCAGCCGTCATCTGTCATCAGTCAGCCATCATCTGTCAGCCGTCATCTGTCAATCGGTCAGCCGTCATTGGTCAGCCGTCATCGGTCAGCCGTCAACGGTCAGTCAGCCGTCATCCGTTATTTGTCATCCATCATCGGTCATCCGTTATCTGTCATCAGTCAGCCGTCAGTCAGCCGTCATTGGTCAGCCATCATCGGTCAGTCAGCCGTCATCCGTTATTGGTCAGCCATCATCGGTCATCCGTTATCTGTCATCAGTCAGCCGTCATCGGTCAGTCGTCATCGGTTAGCCGTCATCGGTCAGTCAGCTGTCATCCGTTATTTGTCATCCATCATCGGTCATCCGTTATCTGTCATCAGTCAGCCGTCATCGGTCAGCCGTCATCGGTCAGCCATCATCGGTCAGCCGTCATCGGTCAGCCGTCATCGGTCAGCCGTCATCGGTCAGCCATCATCGGTCATCCGTTATCTGTCATCAGTCAGCCGTCATCGGTCAGTCGTCATCGGTTAGCCGTCATCGGTCAGTCAGCTGTCATCCGTTATTTGTCATCCATCATCGGTCATCCGTTATCTGTCATCAGTCAGCCGTCAACGGTCAGCCGTCATCGGTCAGCCATCATCGGTCAGCCGTCATCGGTCAGCCGTCATCGGTCAGCCGTCATCGGTCAGCCATCATCGGTCAGCCGTCAACGGTCAGCCGTCATCGGTCAGCCGTCATCGGTCAGTCAGCCGTCATCCGTTATTTGTCATCCATCATCGGTCATCCGTTATCTGTCATCAGTCAGCCGTCAACGGTCAGCCATCATCGGTCAGCCGTCATCGGTCAGCCGTCATCGGTCAGCCGTCATCGGTCAGCCATCATCGGTCAGCCGTCAACGGTCAGCCGTCAACGGTCAGCCGTCAACGGTCAGTCAGCCGTCATCCGTTATTTGTCATCCATCATCGGTCATCCGTTATCTATCATCAGTCAGTCGTCATCGGTCAGCCATCATCGGTCATCCGTTATCTGTCATCAGTCAGCCGTTATCGGTCATCAGTCATTGGTCAGCCGTCATCGGTCAGCCATCATCGGTCTACAGATTCAACAATCTCATCACTGACGATCGTCCTCGAGCTGCTCAGCCCCGCCGTTCCTACTGCACTCCTGCGCCAACCATCGCTGAGCCGATAAGCGGTCCAGTTCCCATCGTCTTTTCCTTTTTCCCAAGCCAGTTTTCTCATGAAGACAAATCCTTCCCTACTGATTGTCACTGAGGCTTTCAACAATCCAAAGTTACCGCTATAGGGGAAGTAACGACCGACAATCAGGACGTGTCTACCAGAACGAAAGATCACCCTAATTTTTTCAATGCAAGTCTCTCCGTAATGTTCTGCAAACAGCACAAATCAAGGTTAAAACTACAGCAAATCGGACAGACGCCGTCGAGTCTTGTGCCTTTTTTTAGAACGCTAGCTTAAAGTTGCAAATTTTTGCACCAAAATTTGTGAATTTATTTTTCTTTTCATTGATTCGTTTGAGCGGTCCAAAAATTACCGCGTGCACTTGATTGATAATTTTTGGAACTTCCCAAAACAATGAATGGAAAAAGCGCCCAAAGTTTCCATCACATTCATCGTGCCCTGCTCGATAGCTGCGGATATCCAACTTCTGGGAAAGGAGAATAATGTCCACATAACATGCACTACAAGAACACAAAGCAGGACGACCTATGGCGGGTCTGTGGCACGCGACGGGCAGCATCTACACGGCACGCTAACTGCGGACTAAAGAAGATAAAGGATTGGTGACGAGATGAAAACGGCAAAAAACGACGGCGATTATTTGCTTGATGTTCTTTGTTCCAGGTTGTCACGAGGTAATAAGATGAAGCAGTCAGCTCCTGACTAATGGCGCGGCGGTCTGCGCTGCCCCAGCCGCTCGCTCTGCCGTTCTGTAGGATTTTCCCCTCTTAATGCGCCGCACACAGGGGACGACTTACTGGAGGATGGGAGATTTCAAAGTTTGCCTGATTCTTGATAAACTCCTAATTTCCCCAGCCGACAGTTCGGCAAAATAAGCATTTTTTTTCTTTTCTTGTATTTTCTTGTAGTTGATGTTAGAGGAAAACCAAAAGGGAATCGCGATTCTGCGCTTTACAACACAGAGCAAATATTAAAGTATTTGCCAATTTAGAAAAAAAGAGGTTTAATTGACCCAAAATGAAAACGAAAAAGGTGTATACCACCATCAGGAGGCGTCTGACGGGCTCCAAATACATTCTGCAAGACGGACAACAACCCCCCAACATCCAGCCAATGTCATTAATAATGAGGAGTACTGGAAATGATGATGATCCACCCCTGATCTCACAGGCAGACGGGATCTGCGATCACGTGAAGACACAGAAGGATCCGCACGAGCCTCATACACAAGATCTGGGGTCAGGTCTCCAAGATGTTTGGTACAACCTCCTGCCGAGTTCCTCCATAACCTGTGCACAAGTGATGAGGAGAAGGGATGGAGGTGACGGGCGGTCACCAGATACTGACGATGAAGGCAGCGGCAGGTCACCAGATGCTGATGGTGAAGACGACGGGCGGTCACCAGATACTGATGATGGAGGAGACGGGCGGTCACCAGATACTGATGATGGAGGAGACGGGCGGTCACCAGATACTGATGATGGAGGAGACGGGCGGTCACCAGATACTGATGATGGAGGAGACGGGCGGTCACCAGATACTGATGATGGAGGAGACGGGCGGTCACCAGATACTGATGATGGAGGAGACGGGCGGTCACCAGATACTGATGATGGAGGAGACGGGCGGTCACCAGATACTGATGATGGAGGCTACGGGCAGTCACCAGATACTGATGATGGAGGCTACGGGCGGTCACCAGATACTGATGATGGAGGTGACGGGCGGTCACCAGATACTGATGATGGAGGCTACGGGCAGTCACCAGATACTGAAGATGGAGGCGACGGGCGGTCACAAGATACTGATGATGGAGGCTACGGGCGGTCACCAGATACTGATGATGGAGGAGACGGGCAGTCACCAGATACTGATGATGGAGGCTACGGGCAGTCACCAGATACTGATGATGGAGGTGACGGGCGGTCACCAGATACTGATGATGGAGGAGACGGGCAGTCACCAGATACTGATGATGGAGGCTACGGGCAGTCACCAGATACTGATGATGGAGGTGACGGGCGGTCACCAGATACTGATGATGGAGGCTACGGGCAGTCACCAGATACTGAAGATGGAGGCGACGGGCGGTCACAAGATACTGATGATGGAGGCTACGGGCGGTCACCAGATACTGATGATGGAGGAGACGGGCAGTCACCAGATACTGATGATGGAGGCTACGGGCAGTCACCAGATACTGATGATGGAGGAGACGGGCGGTCACCAGATACTGATGATGGAGGCTACGGGCAGTCACCAGATACTGAAGATGGAGGCGACGGGCGGTCACCAGATACTGATGATGGAGGAGACGGGCGGTCACCAGATACTGATGATGGAGGAGACGGGCGGTCACCAGATACTGATGATGGAGGAAACGGGCAGTCACCAGATACTGATGATGGAGGAGACGGGCAGTCACCAGATACTGATGATGGAGGAGACGGGCGGTCACCAGATACTGATGATGGAGGAGACGGGCGGTCACCAGATACTGATGATGGAGGAGACGGGCGGTCACCAGATACTGATGATGGAGGAGACGGGCGGTCACCAGATACTGATGATGGAGGAGACGGGCAGTCACCAGATACTGATGATGGAGGAGACGGGCAGTCACCAGATATAGATGGGATTTAGTTTTCTCTTCTTTCTTGACTTTTTATTTTGTTAAATGATGAAAATAAACTATTAACACTTATATTTTCAGAAACTTTCTTGGGTTGTGTTCACCCGCAACGTTTTTCTTCTGCAGCCAAAACCTTCTCTCTTAGGCCTGTTTCACCCATCAGTGTTTTCTGTCAGTCTCAATCCGCCAAAATAGTGGAAAACGGATCCGCAGGCGGACTGACAGAAAAAAATAAAAAATTAATACCGGCGGATGTAGTGAGCGGGCATCTGTGGTGAGCGATCAACTTGCGGGATGTGGGTGAGAGTATATAAAGATTTTTATCCAGCAGCCAGACAGAATTGCGGGTTAGAACAGAAAATAGCGGATCCGGAGAGAGGAAAAATGTTGCAGGGTCCGTCCGGTCAGGTGACGCCAAAATATTGGCAGATCCGCCAAAATGCGGATGCTACGGACGGCAATCAGTCAAAATCCGCCGATAATGAAAGTCAATGGGGGAAAAAACGGATCCGCAAAGAAAAATGGCGGATCCGTTTTTTTTTTTCTCCAAAACGGCGGATTTTGACTGATGGTGACAAACGGATGTGTGAAACAGGCCGTAGCAGTAAAAACGCTTTGCCCATTTGCATTGTTTTCCACCCTTTTTTACATTGGTTTTTTTTTTGGGTGCAGATTGCTTGTCTGTTTTGTCTTCAGTACATATTTAATAAACATAGATTTATTCACTATGTTTATTTATTCATCTAAGGGCTTCTTTTTTTTATTTACTTTCTCACTGCTTTCTATGAGTGAGAAAAATGCTGCGAGAAACACTGAAAGAATTGACAAACGCTGCAGTTCTCAAATTCAATCAGGAGAAAAGAAAAACACGCGTGTGAGATTTTGGAAATCTCATCGTTTTTGCTGGTATTATAAAAAGGAGCTTTTACCTTGCATAAAAAAACACCTTGCTGAATGTAAACATTGCCTTACTGTACAACAACATTTCCCCAACCCCTGCCTAAAAGTTTTGCACAATATGGCATGTAAACTTTTTTTTTGAAATCCTGGTCAACCCTTTAAATGAGCCTGCCCCAGACCTGGAGACCAAGTGCCGGCGGATCCCCTGAGATATAAGATGCAGATGGCAGCTATTGTGTCCCGTCTCTCTGTTCTGAGATCTAGACGAGGGTCCTAAGAAGAGGTCCGACTCCATGACATCAATAAGCCCGAAGACATCCGAGAGTAAGCCATGGAGACACTGGAGGTGGGATGCAATCGAAAGAGTCCAGCTGGTCCACCAATCAATCGGCTGAGCTGTCGGACGCCACTTGTAGCTTTTCGGAACCCAAGGAAAGATCTACAAATAAGGAAGAAAATCTTGTCCTGCAAAAAAAAAAAAAAAATGATGGCTACAAAGCAACAAATAAATTTCCTTGGTTTTTAAGAGTAATTATGACCTCGGTCCTTTGGGAGCTGCTCCTTCGTCGCCTTAACCACCAATTGTTTTTCGACAATGTCATGCTCTTCGATGTTGTTTCACTCTGCCGAGTCCGACGCCCAACACAATTCTTCCAAATCTTGGGTTTCCATGGAGTTCCTCTACTTTTGTCCTTCTTCAAAAACATCAGAAGAACTTGACCTTGACCCTCCATCAGAAGAACATGACCTTGACCCTCCACCACAATTCCTCCACTCCGAGACTCCCACAAAGCAAAATGACTTCTTTCATTTACCAATGTAGTCCACCGTGAAGAGTCTTCTTGACGTTGCCAATCTTCCGCCTTTATCTCACCTCCATAAATGCTGTTGCCTGCATTTCCTTTCTGGGATGTATACGTGTTGAACAAAGACCTGATCCCACGGGAGAGCGAAACGAGAGACGATCAAAATGTGGAGAAATAAGAAAACAAACAAAAAGGAGAAAGAAGAATACAACGCTCTGCAAGTGCCCGGAACATCACAGCTTCCAACTTTATTTTCCTCTAGACAAGACTTGCTGCCTTCATTCACAATTCCCTGGTGCCATGTTACATGACAAAGCAAGCAGGATGCAGGGAACGCGATGGCGGGGCCGAGGACAAACTCGGTGTGACAAACGGGTGAAGAATCTTAAACACATTGGCCTAATTTCCAAGCTGCGCCTCTCGTCTCTGAATCTCCACATCATCAATTCCGGCTCTTGAGGGTGCGTCATGGTAAGTGCTCCTGGGGCTGACGGGAGGAATTCATCCTACCTTTAAATGTAGCTCATTGGGATATCTCCATGTTTTGGGACCTGACCTTCAGACTATGGGGAGAGGGCAGCAGATAGATAAGACTCAATCCACCAATTCCCAACCCAAAAGAACACAACTTCATTCGTCAAGATCCACAACACCAGATTATCATGGCGGATACATCACTGGTCATCCGTAACCTGAATTAGGGGAGAGATGCGCCGGTCAGAATGTCTTAGAATTTACTGCAGAAACATTGCAACACCTGATATTACTACAGCAAGCTTCTCATCTCAGACTTGTCATCTGAGGAGTCCTAATTCAAGGAAGGATCAATTCTGTAAATTAAAACTAGGAATCAGCCTGTAGAATTACAACCCAAGCGGTAAAAGGGAAGTGGGCTTCTGTTGTCCTGATCCCAACATGGACGTTTCCTCAGCCAATCCAACTGGAAATCTTAATGGGGAAGTTACAGGAGACAGCTAAATAAGAGGCGACACAATGTAGCAAACCAGTCATAACAACCAGATGACACTAACAATTATTCAAAACGAATTATACTCCAGAGCTGCACTCACTATTCTGCTGGTGCAGTCACTGTGTACATACATTACTGATCCTGAGTTACATCCTGTATTATACTCCAGAGCTGCACTCACTATTCTGCTGGTGCAGTCACTGTGTACATACATTACTGATCCTGAGTTACATCCTGTATTATACTCCAGAGCTGCACTCACTATTCTGCTGGTGCAGTCACTGTGTACATACATTACTGATCCTGAGTTATATATTGTATTATACTCCAGAGCTGCACTCACTATTCTGCTGGTGCAGTCACTGTGTACATACATTACATTACTGATCCCGAGTTACATCCTGTATTATACTCCAGAGCTGCACTCACTATTCTGCTGGTGCAGTCACTGTGTACATACATTACTGTTGTGAGTTCATTTTCCCCTTCACTACTGAGGCCCGAGGAACTCCCACTTCTGGTGAAGAAAGGTAGTGAGCCTGATTGTCAAACACCTGGGGCTGATGATGACTGGCTGAGTGGAGTTAATGACTGGATATAAGGCTGCCGACGCCCTTCTGGCCTGCGGGTGATTTCTCTGTGGACTTCTAGGAAACCAGTCTGATTCCTGCTCATCTAAAGCTAAGATTTCTGCTTTGCCTTTTTGCATTAGTGTTTTGTTTTCCTTGCTTTTCTGGATTCTGCCATTCCCTGCTGGGGTGAGCTGAATCTCCTTTTGCCTGTTGCTCTGTCTTCAGAATATTCCTGAGTACTGACTTAGCCTTTTTCGAAGTCTAGCGTCTTCAGGGCCTTTTTTACTGTCAGTTTGTTGGCTCTTATTTTCATAGGGTTTTTTCACGGATTGCAGACAGCAGCCTTCCTGTCCTTTCCTATCTAAGCTAGCTTGGGCCCCATCTTTGCTCAGTCTTTCTTTCTTCTTGCTTCACCGTCATTATATGTGGGGGGCTGCCTTTTGCTTTGGGGTCTGCTCTGGGGCAGTTTAGATTTCCCTTTCTGTCTTTAGGCTATGTAGTCCTCCGGCTGTGATCGAGGGGCCTAGGGCATCGTAGGAGCCCCCCACGGCTACTGCTAGTTGTGTTGATAGGTTCAGGGGTCTGCAATCCGATAGCTGCCAACTTCTCTGGTTTTCTGGACTTAGCTAGCATTTCTATTTTTGCCTCCTACGGTGACTCAATCATAACACATTACATTACTGATCCTGAGTTACATCCTGTATTATACTCCAGAGCTGCACTCACTATTCTTATGGTGCAGTCACTGTGTACATACATTACATTATTGACCCTGAGTTACATCCTGTATTATACTCCAGAGCTGCACTCACTATTCTGCTGGTGCAGTCACTGTGCACATACATTACTGATCCTGAGTTACTTCCTGTATTATACTCCAGAGCTGCACTCACTATTCTGCTGGTGCAGTCACTGTGTACATACATTATTGATCCTGAGTTACCTCCTGTATTATACTCCAGAGCTGCACTCACTATTCTGCTGGTGCAGTCACTGTGTACATACATTACATTACTGATCCTGAGTTACATCCTGTATTATACTCCAGAGCTGCACTCACTATTCTGCTGGTGCAGTCACTGTGCACATACATTACTGATCCTGAGTTACCTCCTGTATTATACTCCAGAGCTGCACTCACTATTCTGCTGGTGCAGTCACTGTGTACATACATTACATTACTGATCCTGAGTTACATCCTGTATTATACTCCAGAGCTGCACTCACTATTCTGCTGGTGCAGTCACTGTGTACATACATTACATTACTGATCCTGAGTTACAGCATGTATTATACTCCAGAGCTGCACTCACTATTCTGCTGGTGCAGTCACTGTGTACATACATTACATTACTGACCCTGAATTACATCCTGTATTATACCCCAGAGCTGCACTCACTATTCTGCTGGTGCAGTCACTGTGTACATACACTACATTACTGATCCTGAGTTACATCCTGTATTATACTCCAGAGCTGCACTCACTATTCTGCTGGTGCAGTCACTGTGTACATACATTACATTACTGATCCTGAGTTACATCATGTATTATACTCCAGAGCTGCACTCACTATTCTGCTGGTGCAGTCGCTGTGTACATACATTACATTACTGATCCTGAGTTACATCATGTATTATACTCCAGAGCTGCACTCACTGTTCTGCTGCTGCAGTCATTGTGTACATACATTACATTACTGATCCTGAGTTACATCCTGTATTATACCCCAGAGCTGCACTCACTATTCTGCTCCTGCAGTCACTGTGTACATACATTACATTACTGATCCTGAGTTACATCCTATATTATACCCCAGAGCTGCACTCACTATTCTGCTGATGCAGTCACTGTGTACATACATTACTGATCCTGAGTTACATCCTGCATTATACCCCAGAGCTACACTCACTATTCTGCTGGTGCAGTCACTGTGTACATACATTACATTACTGATCCTGAGTTACCTCCTGTATTATACTCCAGAGCTGCACTCACTATTCTGCTGGAGCAGTCACTGTGTACATACATTACATTACTGATCCTGAGTTACCTCCTGTATTATACCCCAGAGCTGCACTCACTATTCTGCTGGTGCAGTCACTGTGTACATACATTACATTACTGATCCTGAGTTACATCCTGTATTATACTCCAGAGCTGCACTCACTATTCTGCTGGTGCAGTCACTGTGTACATACATTACTGTTGTGAGTTCATTTTCCCCTTCACTACTGAGGCCCGAGGAACTCCCTCTTCTGGTGAAGAAAGGTAGTGAGCCTGATTGTCAAACACCTGGGGCTGATGATGATGACTGGCTGAGTGGAGTTAATGACTGGATATAAGGCTGCCGACGCCCTTCTAGCCTGCGGGTGATTTCTCTGTGGACTTCTAGGAAACCAGTCTGATTCCTGCTCATCTAAAGCTAAGAATTCTGCTTTGCCTTTTTGCATTAGTGTTTTGTTTTCCTTGCTTTTCTGGATTCTGCCATTCCCTGCTGGGGTGAGCTGAATCTCCTTTTGCCTGTTGCTCTGTCTTCAGAATATTCCTGAGTACTGACTTAGCCTTTTTCGAAGCCTAGCGTCTTCAGGGCCTTTTTTACTGTCAGTTTGTTGGCTCTTATTTTCATAGGGTTTTTTCACGGATTGCAGACAGCAGCCTTCCTGTCCTTTCCTATCTAAGCTAGCTTGGGCCCCATCTTTGCTCAGTCTTTCTTTCTTCTTGCTTCACCGTCATTATATGTGGGGGGCTGCCTTTTGCTTTGGGGTCTGCTCTGGGGCAGTTTAGATTTCCCTTTCTGTCTTTAGGCTATGTAGTCCTCCGGCTGTGATCGAGGGGCCTAGGGCATCGTAGGAGCCCCCCACGGCTACTGCTAGTTGTGTTGATAGGTTCAGGGGTCTGCAATCCGATAGCTGCCAACTTCTCTGGTTTTCTGGACTTAGCTAGCATTTCTATTTTTGCCTCCTACGGTGACTCAAACATAACACATTACATTACTGATCCTGAGTTACATCCTGTATTATACTCCAGAGCTGCACTCACTATTCTTATGGTGCAGTCACTGTGTACATACATTACATTATTGACCCTGAGTTACATCCTGTATTATACTCCAGAGCTGCACTCACTATTCTGCTGGTGCAGTCACTGTGCACATACATTACTGATCCTGAGTTACTTCCTGTATTATACTCCAGAGCTGCACTCACTATTCTGCTGGTGCAGTCACTGTGTACATACATTATTGATCCTGAGTTACATCCTGTATTATACTCCAGAGCTGCACTCACTATTCTGCTGGTGCAGTCACTGTGCACATACATTACTGATCCTGAGTTACCTCCTGTATTATACTCCAGAGCTGCACTCACTATTCTGCTGGTGCAGTCACTGTGTACATACATTACATTACTGATCCTGAGTTACATCCTGTATTATACTCCAGAGCTGCACTCACTATTCTGCTGGTGCAGTCACTGTGTACATACATTACATTACTGATCCTGAGTTACATCCTGTATTATACTCCAGAGCTGCACTCACTATTCTGCTGGTGCAGTCACTGTGTACATACATTACATTACTGACCCTGAATTACATCCTGTATTATACTCCAGAGCTGCACTCACTATTCTGCTGGTGCAGTCACTGTGTACATACACTACATTACTGATCCTGAGTTACATCCTGTATTATACTCCAGAGCTGCACTCACTATTCTGCTGGTGCAGTCACTGTGTACATACATTACATTACTGATCCTGAGTTACATCATGTATTATACTCCAGAGCTGCACTCACTATTCTGCTGGTGCAGTCGCTGTGTACATACATTACATTACTGATCCTGAGTTACATCATGTATTATACTCCAGAGCTGCACTCACTGTTCTGCTGCTGCAGTCATTGTGTACATACATTACATTACTGATCCTGAGTTACATCCTGTATTATACCCCAGAGCTGCACTCACTATTCTGCTCCTGCAGTCACTGTGTACATACATTACATTACTGATCCTGAGTTACTTCCTGTATTATACTCCAGAGCTGCACTCACTGTTCTGCTGCTGCAGTCATTGTGTACATACATTACATTACTGATCCTGAGTTACATCCTATATTATACCCCAGAGCTGCACACACTATTCTGCTGATGCAGTCACTGTGTACATACATTACTGATCCTGAGTTACATCCTGCATTATACCCCAGAGCTACACTCACTATTCTGCTGGTGCAGTCACTGTGTACATACATTACATTACTGATCCTGAGTTACCTCCTGTATTATACCCCAGAGCTGCACTCACTATTCTGCTGATGCAGTCACTGTGTACATACATTACTGATCCTGAGTTACATCCTGCATTATACCCCAGAGCTACACTCACTATTCTGCTGGTGCAGTCACTGTGTACATACATTACATTACTGATCCTGAGTTACTTCCTGTATTATACTCCAGAGCTGCACTCACTATTCTGCTGGTGCAGTCACTGTGTACATACATTATTGATCCTGAGTTACCTCCTGTATTATACTCCAGAGCTGCACTCACTATTCTGCTGGTGCAGTCACTGTGTATATACATTACAATACTGATCCTGAGTTACATCCTGTATTATACTCCAGAGCTGCACTCACTATTCTGCTGGTGCAGTCACTGTGTACATACATTACATTACTGATCCTGAGTTACCTCCTGTATTATACTCCAGAGCTGCACTCACTATTCTGCTGGTGCAGTCACTGTGTACATACATTACATTATTGATCCTGAGTTACATCCTGTATTATACTCCAGAGCTGCACTCACTATTCTGCTGGTGCAGTCACTGTGTACATACATTACATTACTGATCCTGAGTTACCTCCTGTATTATATTCCAGAGCTGCACTCACTATTCTGCTGGTGCAGTCACTGTGTACATACATTACATTATTGATCCTGAGTTACATCCTGTATTATACTCCAGAGCTGCACTCACTATTCTGCTGGTGCAGTCACTGTGTACATACATTACATTACTGGTCCTGAGTTACCTCCTGTATTATACCCCAGAGCTGCACTCACTATTCTGCTGGTGCAGTCACTGTGTACATACATTACATTACTGATCCTGAGTTACCTCCTGTATTATACTCCAGAGCTGCACTCACTATTCTGCTGGGGCAGTAATTTATATCACCCTTCCCATCCCCCTTAGATTCCTGCTCAGTCCAGCAGATCTGGGTTGGTTTGCTGTAATCTGGTCCTTCATATACGGCCTATGAACCCCGGACGATGCTGACCATCTCCGCTCCATCTGTATACACCGCGTCTCGTTTCTCGCAGGAGGTTGCTGCTCGTGGAGAAAGTTGCCTTAAGTACATTTCGCCCTAGTTTTTACTCTGTGGGAATCAGCAGTCCATGCATCAAAGAAAGAACTTTGATTACTTCTAATGTGAATTTTTCTTCCCTTTGTGAAGTCTGCGCTATCTCTTCGCTTAAAAGCAAAAAAAATAAAAAATAAAAAATGGAAATGAAAGGTCCGGACAAACATTGCCTTTGTTTTGATCTTCGCTTAGTTTGAAAAAAGAAAATCTTCTTTCTCCTTGAAACTTTGTATCATGTTTCCCTCCTGTTCTAAGCCGATTATTAGGACGGCCGTATAGGTGAAATTCCACAAGGAGCAACGAAGAAGAGTCCGTGTTACATTAAAGGGAACGTCGCCCATGGAAACTCGTCCCGGGAATTTGCTTTTGATGAATTTCTCTAACATTCCAGACAGACGAGATAAAGTGTAATGTTGGGCTTGTTGGGGTCCGCAACTCAAAGTTGTTGTTGGACACTAGGATGGGGGATGTTTAGGATTCT
Source organism: Dendrobates tinctorius (assembly GCF_039654945.1). NCBI lineage: Eukaryota > Metazoa > Chordata > Amphibia > Anura > Dendrobatidae > Dendrobates > Dendrobates tinctorius. The sequence continues at coordinate 3,038,037 of NW_027361792.1, forward strand.
GGGGGACCACCCAAAATATATACCCATTGTGAATGCAGGACAGAGAGACAATAAGATCTAATAGGCTATTGGTAAAAGACCCCATAAGAATTCGACCTTAGCGACAGGTGACCTCCAGAGGGGGTGGTCTTTTGCTGGACTTTTGTGGTCTTTTATTTTGTCATATCCTGCACCCTTCAGAGGATGCTCAGGACTTCTGATTGGTCGTTTGATATCTTATCCAAAATTGGATGAAGTTTCTGTTCCATGACACCATTGTAACGAGAGGTTCCTGACTGTCAGCGCTGCTACATCACTGGACTCTGCTAAATCGCCACAAGTTTGCCTCTTTACGTAATCGGCTCTGTTGTATTCCTCTGAAGCATCACCGTAAGTGAGTCAGTCTGACCAAGCCAGTACTGCTGGGCGCGGCACTGCTGGACTCTGCAGTACTGCTGGGCGCGGCACTGCTGGACTCTGCAGTACTGCTGGGCGCGGCACTGCTGGACTCTGCAGTACTGCTGGGCGCGGCACTGCTGGACTCTGCAGTACTGCTGGGCGCGGCACTGCTGGACTCTGCAGTACTGCTGGGCGCGGCACTGCTGGACTCTGCAGTACTGCTGGGCGCGGCACTGCTGGACTCTGCAGTACTGCTGGGCGCGGCACTGCTGGACTCTGCAGTACTGCTGGGCGCGGCACTGCTGGACTCTGCAGTACTGCTGGGCGCGGCACTGCTGGACTCTGCAGTACTGCTGGGCGCGGCACTGCTGGACTCTGCAGTACTGCTGGACTCTGCAGTACTGCTGGGCGCGGCACTGCTGGACTCTGCAGTACTGCTGGGCGCGGCACTGCTGGACTCTGCAGTACTGCTGGGCGCGGCACTGCTGGACTCTGCAGTACTGCTGGGCGCGGCACTGCTGGACTCTGCAGTACTGCTGGGCGCGGCACTGCTGGACTCTGCAGTACTGCTGGGCGCGGCACTGCTGGACTCTGCAGTACTGCTGGGCGCGGCACTGCTGGGCTCTGCAGTACTGCTGGGCGCTGCACTGCTGGGCTCTGCAGTACTGCTGGGCGCTGCACTGCTGGTTGCTGCACTGCTGGGCTCTGCAGTACTGCTGGGTGCTGCACTGCTGGGCTCTGCAGTACTGCTGGGCGCGGCACTGCTGGGTGCTGCACTGCTGGTTGCTGCACTGCTGGGCTCTGCAGTACTGCTGGGTGCTGCACTGCTGGGCTCTGCAGTACTGCTGGGTGCTGCACTGCTGGTTGCTGCACTGCTGGGCTCTGCAGTACTGCTGGGTGCTGCACTGCTGGGCTCTGCAGTACTGCTGGGCGCGGCACTGCTGGGTGCTGCACTGCTGGTTGCTGCACTGCTGGGCTCTGCAGTACTGCTGGGCGCTGCACTGCTGGGCTCTGCAGTACTGCTGGGTGCTGCACTGCTGGTTGCTGCACTGCTGGGCTCTGCAGTACTGCTGGGTGCTGCACTGCTGGGCTCTGCAGTACTGCTGGGCGCGGCACTGCTGGGTGCTGCACTGCTGGTTGCTGCACTGCTGGGCTCTGCAGTACTGCTGGGCGCTGCACTGCTGGGCTCTGCAGTACTGCTGGGTGCTGCACTGCTGGTTGCTGCACTGCTGGGCTCTGCAGTACTGCTGGGTGCTGCACTGCTGGGCTCTGCAGTACTGCTGGGTGCTGCACTGCTGGGCTCTGCAGTACTGCTGGGTGCTGCACTGCTGGGCTCTGCACTGCTGGGCTCTGCAGTACTGCTGGGTGCTGCACTGCTGGGCTCTGCAGTACTGCTGGGTGCTGCACTGCTGGGCTCTGCAGTACTGCTGGGCGCGGCACTGCTGGGTGCTGCACTGCTGGTTGCTGCACTGCTGGGCTCTGCAGTACTGCTGGGTGCTGCACTGCTGGGCTCTGCAGTACTGCTGGGCTCTGCCATCACATTTAGAGAAAACCTTTCAGCTGACTTCTTTTTACTTTAACAATATATTTCCTGCAATTGCTTCCGCCCCACTGATTTTGAGAACAGCTTTTCTTTTTTTTTGTGCGCCTCCATTCCAAACTTATGCCCTCCGGGAATTTTTCTCTTCGACCAACAGGACGTTTCGATTGGCCAGCATCAGAGGAGCAAAAGGAAATGCCGAGAAGTTCTGCCGTACAACTCCCGGATGGTTGAAGGAAAAAATTGCACTATTGTTACCGGGAGCAAAACCTTGGAACGGAGCGGAACAGAAAAAAGTGGAGGAAGTACCGTATTTTGTTTAAATTAAAAAAACGGCGTGAAATGTCCTCTCTAACTCTGGTTTGTCGGTCTTCCTACACCGAGTCACCAGCCTCGACCACCTCTGTTTCTCCAGATGCCATCCTGCCTCTAGTCTCTGTCGATTCACCATGTTGCGTTTCGACCACTCGTCCGGATCCAAGGCTTGGAGCATCCACCTCACCAGCTGAGGGATACTACTCATGAACACTAGAAACTGGCAGGAGCCAGGTAAGATGGCTACCAACACCTAGATACGGCACCATAGGTAGGCGCCGATCACGTACTACCTAAAGCTGCCCCGTACCAGTACAAGTAACAGGGGCAAAGTCACAGAAGTTGGCACAATCAGATGATAGAGTAAGGAGGTCTCCTTAATCAAGCCATTGGAAACGCGTAGGCTCAGTACTTCATTTTGGTATGTTACTCAATATTCAATAAAGATGATTTTATGCATGTGGCCGGACTGAAGATGAATACTTGGGTTCTCATTGGAATGCTGTACAGGAGCATGGTCAGCGCCTTGGATGAAGACTATTTACACCCAATCCTAGAACTTCTACTGCCCCGCCCCCAAAAATATATATATAAATAAAATTGAAGATTTCAAGAGGTTTAACCTACTGAATATCCATCTATGTTAGGATGAACCAGGTGTGGATACTTAAAAGGAGGTCACAGGAGATACTTGTGGGCCAAATACTTGTGCGGCCATCTGCTCATCTCATGGGAACGATCTGCTAAAGTTGTAAACTGCAGATTTTTAGCCACCACTCAGATCACTCCTCGAAATTGTATCAGTGATCGTTGGCCTTTCATAGAGTCACATGGAGGTTCTTTTTTTTTTTCTTCGCCTGTTGAGATGAAGATTGATCTCACCGCTCCGTTACTTGGTCACAGTTACCCATCGCTGTATGACGCGTGTCTGTCTGGGCACTAAACTGATCGGTGAAGACGGCCGGCTTTCCCAGAAGACATAAAGGAACAGTGGACGCCTGGATTGCAATAAGCAGACTGAGGAGAGGTCACCCTTGTCCGTTGGTTAGATCTGACTGTGTAAGGAGTCCGAGGTGAGAGTCAAAAATCCATAAACTGCGGTTAAACAGTCTGGTTTCCAGCGGGCAGCGCTCAATCAAAAAGGTCGTAGTCAAGCAAGGTGTCAGGAAAGGGGGCAAACAACCGGATCAGGGACACAATCGATAAAGGATAATCAATCTTCAGATTTGTTTTGGAAGTTCTGGTATTAAAGGAACCTTAAGCAATGAGAGTGTTCAACCGTAGCATTGGTGAAGGCCAAACACACAAGGAAATGTTGGTGGAACCCGGTGATATTGAGGAGTTCGGATGACACAATGTATAAGGGGGTGCCGATCAACTGATCGTCAGGGGAGACCTTGATCTGGCATGTCAGATTTCAGACTGTCGAACACTTTATTCTTGTGGAGATCAGTCACTGGCAGACATATTCTTCTCGTAGAGAACACAGGAGAGCTCAGTTGCGCAAGAGCTCCGGTGTACAAAGAGCCGGCTGAAATGCTTGCCGGCGAAACGATTCACCCAAGAACCATCTAGTGTGTGTGGCCGACATAAGACTGGAGGACAGAGCGCACCCCAGTAACTGTACGCAGTGGTAAAGGCGTAGGAAAGATGGTCCATCAAGGTGGTCTACTTTTTCCCTGGTTGTAGAAGTGATTTTTGCGAAGAATTGACCCTTCTCCAACGAGCGTCTCCACACAACAGCCCACCGCAGACGATAATGAATATTTACAGAACACATAATACATTCATACACATTGCAACGAAGAAAAAAAACAAAAACACAAAAGGAATTAAATCTATATTTTTCCACTTTTGCTACTTCGAAACGGCGATCTCCTGGGTATTCGCACGGTCTCGGGAGCTGATATTTTATTGAAATCTTTCTTTATTGGAGGATTTTCTTTCTCTAATTGCTTTTTAATTTTGGAAGCAAGTTCTTCATGGTGAGTCCCGGAGGAGAGGAGACAGAATCTGAAGTAAGCAGATGCTGAGAACTTGCTGGTTAAGGACTGAGAACAGACACTGCACATCCACTTTGTGATTCCGGACTTTGGTTCGATAGTCTCTAATCTCCGCGCTAGGACTCCTTGGGACCTGAACAGTTTGAGGATTAGTAACAGAACGTCTATGCATCAAAAAGGAAGACGGGAGAAGACGTCAATAAACTGTACTGCAAAAACAGAGGTATATCGGCAGATAAGGGCGTCCCTGCCCCCTGCAACATCTCTGATCTAGGAACCTGCGGAGACGCGAGGCTTCCACTGTGTGTAAGGAGGAAGCTCCCGAGACACCGAGTACGGCATTACCACCACCAAAAGGGAAGGAAAAGCCTCCGCTGGGAACCTCAGCCGTCAGACCCTCCAGCTGAAGGTGATGGCGCCTCCAAGTGATCCACCGCTGCTTTCTGTGATGGGAACTGACTAACAGATTGTAAATGATCCCTGTGTTTTCAGACAACTTCATCTCAATAATCATCTTTATAACAATAATCTTTTTTTTTTATATAGCGCTAACATATTCCGCAGCGCTTTACAGACATTATCATCACTGTCCCCGATGGGGCTCACAACCTACATTCCCTATCAGTATGTCTTTGGAATGTGGGAGGAAACCGGAGAACCCGGAGGAAACCCACGCAAACACGGGGAGAACATACAAACTCCTGGCAGATGATACATTCACCACATTCATTATTACTTATCAATTTATCGACTGACGCAAATCACATTACGTATAATTAAGTTCTCTGGATCCGGAAAAATCCCTTTCAGTGCCGTCCACTAGGGGACTCCCTTCTGTCTAACTTGCCATCCTGTGTAGAGGATCACAGGAAGTGGGCGGGTCTATGCCTCAATACAAGTGGGCGGGTCTATGCCTCAATACAAGTGGGCGGGTCTATGCCTCAATATAAATGGGCGGGTCTATGTCTCAATACAAATGGGCGGGTCTATGCCTCAACACAAGTAGGGGGGTCTATGTCTCAATATAAATGGGCGGGTCTATGTCTCAATACAAGTGGGCGGGTCTATGTCTCAATACAAGTAGGGGGGTCTATGTCTCAATACAAGTAGGGGGGTCTATGTCTCAATACAAGTAGGGGGGTCTATGTCTCAATACAAGTGGGCGGGTCTATGCCTCAATACAAGGTGGCGGGTCTATGCCTCAATACAAGGTGGCGGGTCTATGCCTCAATACAAGGTGGCGGGTCTATGCCTCAATATAAATGGGCGGGTCTATGCCTCAATACAAGTGGGCGGGTCTATGCCTCAATATAAATGGGCGGGTCTATGTCTCAATACAAGTGGGCGGGTCTATGCCTCAATATAAATGGGCGGGTCTATGTCTCAATACAAGTGGGCGGGTCTATGCCTCAATACAAGTAGGGGGGTCTATGCCTCAATATAAATGGGCGGGTCTATGTCTCAATACAAGTGGGCGGGTCTATGCCTCAATACAAGTGGGCGGGTCTATGTCTCAATACAAGTGGGCGGGTCTATGCCTCAATACAAGTGGGCGGGTCTATGCCTCAATATAAATGGGCGGGTCTATGCCTCAATACAAGTGGGCGGGTCTATGCCTCAATACAAGTGGGGGGTCTATGCCTCAATACAAGTGGGCGGGTCTATGCCTCAATATAAATGGGCGGGTCTATGCCTCAATACAAGTGAGCGGGTCTATGCCTCAATATAAATGGGCGGGTCTATGCCTCAATACAAGTGGGCGGGTCTATGCCGCAATACAAGTGGGCAGGTCTATGTCTCAATACAAGTGAGTGGGTCTATGCCTCAATATAAATGGGCGGGTCTATGTCTCAATACAAGTGGGCGGGTCTATGCCTCAATACAAGTAGGGGGGTCTATGCCTCAATATAAATGGGCGGGTCTATGCCTCAATACAAGTGGGCAGGTCTATGTCTCAATACAAGTGAGCGGGTCTATGCCTCAATACAAGTGGGCGGGTCTATGCCTCAATACAAGTGGGCGGGTCTATGCCTCAATACAAGTGGGCGGGTCTATGCCTCAATACAAGTGGGCGGGTCTATGCCTCAATACAAGTGGGCGGGTCTATGCCTCAATACAAGTGGGCGGGTCTATGCCTCAATACAAGTGGGCGGGTCTATGCCTCAATACAAGTGGGCGGGTCTATGCCTCAATACAAGTGGGCGGGTCTATGCCTCAATACAAGTGGGCGGGTCTATGCCTCAATACAAGTGGGCGGGTCTATGCCTCAATACAAGTGGGCAGGTCTATGCCTCAATACAAGTGAGCGGGTCTATGCCTCAATACAAGTGGGCGGGTCTATGCCTCAATACAAGTGGGCGGGTCTATGCCTCAATACAAGTGGGCGGGTCTATGCCTCAATACAAGTGAGCAGGTCTATGCCTCAATACAAGAACTGTGTGGGTCTATGCCTCCGTACAAGAGGAAGAATCCATGCCTCTATACAAGAAGTGGGTGGGTCAATGCCTCCCTAGAAGTGGATCGGTCTATGCCTTACTACGAGCGGGCGGGTCTATGCCTCTACACATGCCTTCCTTCAAGAAGAGGTGGAAGATCTTTGTGTCTCTACAGGAAATGGTGGTCGATTTTGGTCATTCTGCTATTTTCCTTTCCGTCATACTACATACATACAACAGTTCTGGGCAGGTGAGTCAATGAACAATGGCAAGAGCTATGTATGTTGTAAAGAGAGGAAAAGAAATTCCAGCTCCTATAGTGCTGGAAGAATGTTAACGAAGAGGAACAGCCTAAGTGTAAATTACAAGGTTCAGATCACAAGAAATGTGCCAATTCTGCATATTTTCGACTGGTAAGTATCAGACATCATCATGATGAAGAGTTCGGATCAATCTTTGCGCGTAAGATTTTGCTAGAATGTGGTTGAGATTTGTCGGAATTTGGTGAAAGTTTCAGTTCTGTGCATTTACCTGTATGGTACGATGACTCGGCCATGAATGTTACCCAACACCAGACAATGAGATGAGAGGAAGCCCCCGGGACGGTCAGAGGAGACCACACCTGATGATCAGGCTACTGAGCAGGGGGTGGACGCGGATTTTTTCGGCAGGCATCTTAGAAGTCAGGTTAGACATTGCAGATTACAAAGTTCATTGCCAGCGCGGCCAACATGAATGAGAGGAGGAAACCAGCGGAGGGTGGACTGGATCGGATTGCTGCCCATTGACGTCCCTTTATGCGTCTCTCCCCGGGCGCGTCCGTCTCAGGCTCCGCTCTGGCCTCTCCACTGAGACAGAACAAGGCTTGTTTTTAGGACTGTGGCTGATGACCGGTATCTGAGACCGGCAGCCGAAACCTTAGTTGCACGGAGAAGCTGTGATACCACCAACCTAGACGAAGCGCAGAAAAGCGCCCCAGTCATGGGACAGGGCGACTCATTCATTCGCTCCGTACGAGGGTTAAAGATCATCCAACGACGGCTCACACCTAATAATGTCTATGGTAAAGTTCCATTACTCCGGAACGCTGCAATCTGGAGATCCTGAAGATCCGGCACCGAACCATAGAGTATACCGAGGGGAGAAGGTTGGGGCAATATGAGCCATGATGTATGTATGCCCATCACCTCTCAGCACCGCCATGGTGGAGAAGAAGTGTCCACTCACCACCAAGGCTGAAAATGATGCAGCACCTAGGGGAGACATCGGCACCTGGGGGAGACAGCGGTGACTGCGGAGAGACAGGCGTGGACAGCGGCACCTACGGGAGACAGCGGCACCTGTGGGAGACAGCGGCAACTGTGGGGGGACAGGCATGAACATCGGCACCTGGGGGAGACAGCAGCATCTGCGGGAGGACAGCAGAATCTGGGGGAGAAAGAGGTGTGAACAGCGGCACCTGGGGGGGGGGGGGGGACAGCGGCATTTGGGGGAGACAGCGGCATTTGGGGGAGACAGCGGCATCTGCGGGAGACAGCGGCATCTGCGGGAGACAGCGGCATCTGCGGGAGACAGCAGCATCTGCGGGAGACAGCGGCACCTGTACCAGGGTGGAAAGAGGTGTCTGCGGATGGGAACAAAGGCATCTGTGGCGGGACAGTGGTATCTGCGGGGGGACAGTGGTATCTGCGGGGGAACAGCGGCATCTGTGGAGGGACAGAGGAATGTGACAGCAGCTATCTCCCCTCTTCCCATTAAGAATATATGAATACTCGGCCGAGCTCTGCGCTCGTGTGTATAGGGGGATCCTGAGAGATGGCCACAGCCCCACATGGCCCATGGCAGCGCGTGGACAATCTGCCACTGTGAATGATACTCCGCAACGGCTTGCTGCGGCTAGCTGCCATATGGAGTGAGGCCTCTGTGGACTACTTTCTGCCAGCGCTTTGTACTACAAATAATCAGCAGAGACTCAGATTCTGGCTTCGTGTGGAGACTAACAACACTGGAATCATCAGCTACAAGGACAATCCCTCTAACTGACCCAGCGTGTCCGTGCATTACAGAGCTTCAATGAGGAATGTGTAATGCCTGAGTTCTCCACTAGAGGAGCTGCAGAGAGACTGAGCATCTGCAGCCAGGTTCCTCCTCCGATCTTCAGTGATCGACCATGTTACCGCCAAATGTCCACAGTGTCCGATCGGTTGTAACCTAAATATTCTGAATTGTACGGCAGGTGCAAGAGGGGACGGAGCGGGGGCAATGATGAAGTAGCACAACCATGCAGGAGACCATAAAGTGCAACAAAGGGGTCCGCAAGCAGTGGGGGTGTGGTGGATGGGCTATCGGGGTACAATTCCTTTTTAAAAATGTTTTAACAATAAATTTGCCAAGAATTACATTTTGGTCACTGAGACTCTAAAAATAACTGTGGCATCAAAAAACGGCGCTTCATCCTTCATCTGAGGACCCATATTTGGGGGATTTAACATAAAATGGCGCCATTAATTTTACACGATTTGTATCCGCTCTGCGGAGAGTCGCGCTCCGTGCAGAGAAGATAGAAAACCTTGTGATGAACCCAATAAAAGGCAAAATGGCAATTTCAGACTTTCATAACCCGGTCACTAAATATAATGTCACTTATCCGGCGTCATCGCTTGTAACATACAATACGGCGAATCCAGACGCCAAGAGCCGCCATAACCGAACCGTCAGCACCGGGGAAGCCTGCGGGGAGGAGACGAGGAGCGACCGCCCCGCAGGACGTCTACCAGCCAACACTACTGGGATGGACCATTCATTACAACGGAGCCTGTGTAATACCTCATGTCCCCACAGGGGGCGCCGCAAAAATCTACATAAGGCTAGTTTCACACTTCAGGCTTCTTGAATCCGGCCCCGGATCCAGCATAAAATGCGGAAAACGCATGGGCTTCCATTATACAAAAAGCCACATGACATCCGGGTTTGCGCCGCAGACAAAAAAACGTTACATGTAATGTTTTTTCCAGACGCCGCACCGTCACTTTTTGCCGGATCCGGCAAAAGCTGGAGCGCTGCGTGTCTATGCGGCGCCCATGCAAGTCAATGGGGCAAAAAACGGATCCGGCGAGACACATCGCCGGATCCGGCTTTAAGAATTTTCGCCGCAGGGCGTCAGATTCAAAAAGCCTGAAGTGTGAAACTAGCCTAATTCATAACCGGTCCAGGGCTCAGGATGACATTTTGGAAATGTCCAGTCGTCTCCCCAATGCAATACAGCCCTTGTCACAGATGCTCATTAAGCCTTCTCATTCTTCTGCCTTCCAAAGCATCAACTTTAAAGGGGGAGAAGGTGAGCTGTGACATCACCTAATGTGAATGGAGGATCCTGTGTTATCTACTGCATATAGAGGTGTTATCAGTCATTGTACAGGAGGAGGAGGTGAGCTGTGACATCACCTATTGTGAATGGTGGATTCTGTGTTATCTACTGTATATAGAGGTGTTATCAGTCATTGTACAGGAGGGGGAGGTGAGCTGTGACATCACCTAATGTGAATGGAGGATCCTGTGTTATCTACTGCATATAGAGGTGTTATCAGTCATTGTACAGGAGGAGGAGGTGAGCTGTGACATCACCTATTGTGAATGGTGGATTCTGTGTTATCTACTGTATATAGAGGTGTTATCAGTCATTGTACAGGAGGAGGTGAGCTGTGACATCACCTATTGTGAATGGTGGATTCTGTGTTATCTACTGTATATAGAGGTGTTATTAGTCATTGTACAGGAGGAACAGGTGAGCTGTGACATCACCTATTGTGAATGGAGGATCCTGTGTTATCTACTGTATATAGAGGTGTTATCAGTCATTGTACAGGAGGAGGAGGTGAGCTGTGACATCACCTATTGTGAATGGTGGATTCTGTGTTATCTACTGTATATAGAGGTGTTATCAGTCACTGTACAGGAGGAGGTGAGCTGTGACATCACCTATTGTGAATTGTGGATTCTGTGTTATCTACTGCATATAGAGGTGTTATCAGTCATTGTACAGGAGGAGGAGGTGAGCTGTGACATCACCTATTGTGAATGGTGGATTCTGTGTTATCTACTGTATATAGAGGTGTTATTAGTCATTGTACAGGAGGAACAGGTGAGCTGTGACATCACCTATTGTGAATGGAGGATCCTGTGTTATCTACTGTATATAGAGGTGTTATCAGTCATTGTACAGGAGGAACAGGTGAGCTGTGACATCATCTATTGTGAATGGTGGATTCTGTGCTATCTACTGTATATAGAGGTGTTATCAGTCATTGTACAGGAGGATGAGGAGGTGAGCTGTGACATCACCTGTTCTGAATGGAGGATCCTGTGTTATCTACTGAATATAGAAGTGTTATCTCACATTGTACAGGAGGGGGAGGAGGTAAGCTGTGATTGAGGGCAATCTCTGGCCTTAGCACAGGAGATGAAGTGCTGAAAGAACTGAAGGCCAAAGCAGAAGACGGTGGCGTTGCGGTGGTGGCAGATTTGGCGTTATGTAGAACGTAGTTTATTACCTGGTGCCCCCCTTCTCTTCCCGCCATGTGTTAAGCGTTGAGGTCTCGTAGTATAATAAACGTCTTTTCACACATTTTGTAACATGTTGTTTCGGTCCAATTTTTTGAGGTGCAAATCGGATCTGCAGGTGGAATCAAGCTTATCAGCGCGAAACAGATTCCCTGGAGAATGGCTCGTGTCTACAGCTGCACCATGCGGCAGAGCAGCGTCCGGGCACAGACAGGCAGGACAGCGGCGTACAATGCAGGGGATCTGGCACTGCACTGATCACGGAGACATCCGCTGCCTCGCTCCAACCAGAGAACTATGAGAAGAAATCATTACAGCTACTTTATTGAGATTCTTTAGGGTTTAGCACTCCGTCATCGCTGCTATTCCTGGGCGGCAGACGGCCGCAACCTCCATCTCTGTGCCGGCGGGCGACTGCTCACCCTGTATGTGACGGCAATCAGTGCCTGGAGCTTGGGATTGACTACAGCAGATGACACGGTCACCTCTGCTACATGGAGTCCTGCTGCCCTCTGCTGCCAGAAAGTGCACCAGCCGCCATTCACCCTATACAGACGCACAGAGCTGGGTTTGTTACATGGCTAATATGTGAAGGCTTTATAGGTAAACCCTATGCACCATAAGTTATATCCAGCTCTGCTACATCTCCGCTAGCTCAGTTATATCCAGCTCTGCTATATCTCCACTAGCTCAGTTATATCCAGCTCTGCTATATCTCCACTAGCTCAGTTATATCCGGTTCTGCTATATCTCCCACTAGCTCAGTTATACCCGGCTCTGCTACATCTCCACTAGCTCAGTTATATCCGGCTCTGCTATATCTCCACTAGCTCAGTTATATCCAGCTCTGCTATATCTCCACTAGCTCAGTTATACCCGGCTCTGCTACATCTCCACTAGCTCAGTTATACCCGGCTCTGCTAAATCTCCACTAGCTCAGTTATATCCGGCTCTGCTAAATCTCCACTAGCTCAGTTATACCCGACTCAGCTACATCTCCACTAGCTCAGTTATATCCGGCTCTGCTAAATCTCCGATAGTTCCGTTATATCCGGCTCTGCTAAATCTCCGATAGTTCAGTTATATCCGGCTCTGCTACATCTCCGCTAGCTCAGTTATACCCGGCTCTGCTACATCTCCACTAGCTCAGTTATATCCGGCTCTGCTAAATCTCCGATAGTTCCGTTATATCCGGCTCTGCTAAATCTCCGATAGTTCAGTTATATCCGGCTCTGCTACATCTCCGCTAGCTCAGTTATACCCGGCTCTGCTACATCTCCGCTAGCTCAGTTATACCCGGCTCTGCTACATCTCCACTAGCTCAGTTATATCCGGCTCTGCTAAATCTCCGATAGTTCCGTTATATCCGGCTCTGCTAAATCTCCGATAGTTCAGTTATATCCGGCTCTGCTACATCTCCGCTAGCTCAGTTATACCCGGCTCTGCTACATCTCCGCTAGCTCAGTTATACCCGGCTCTGCTACATCTCCGCTAGCTCAGTTATACCTGGCTCTGCTACATCTCCGCTAGCTCAGTTATACCCGGCTCTGCTACATCTCCACTAGCTCAGTTATACCCGGCTCTGCTACATCTCCGCTAGCTCAGTTATACCCGGCTCTGCTACATCTCCGCTAGCTCAGTTAAACCCGGCTCTGCTACATCTCCGCTAGCTCAGTTATACCGAGCTCTGCTACATCTCCGTTATTTCAGTTATATCCGGTTCTGCTACATCTCCACTAGCTCAGTTATATCCAGCTCTGCTACATCTCCGCTAGCTCAGTTATATCCAGCTCTGCTACATCTCCACTAGCTCAGTTATATCCAGCTCTGCTACATCTCCGCTTTCTCAGCTATTAACGGCTCGGCTACATCTCCGCTAGCTCAGTTATAAACAACTCTGCTATATCTCCGCTAGCTCAGTTATATCCAGCACTGCTACATCTCCACTAGCTCAGTTATATCCAGCACTGCTACATCTCCGCTTTCTCAGCTATTAACAGCTCTGCTACATCTCCACTAGCTCAGTTATACCCGCCTCTGTTAAATCTCCACTAGCTCAGTTATATCCGGTTCTGCTACATCTCCTCTAGCTCAGTTATACCCGTCTCTGCTACATCTCCGCTAGCTCAGTTATACCCGACACTGCTACATCTCCGCTAGCTCAGTTATACTCAGCTCTGCTACATCTCCGTTATTTCAGTTATATCCAGTTCTGCTACATCTCCACTAGCTCAGTTATATCCGGTTCTGATACATCTCCGCTAGCTTAGTTATGTCCAGCTCTGATACATCTCCGCTAGCTCAGTAATATCCAGCTCTGCTACATCTCCTCTAGCTCAGTTATATCCGGCTCTGCTACATCTCCGCTAGCTCAGTTATATCCGGCTCTGCTACATCTCCGCTAGCTCAGTTATACCCAGCTCTGCTACATCTCCGTTATTTCAGTTATATCCAGTTCTGCTACATCTCCACTAGCTCAGTTATATCCGGTTCTGCTACATCTCCGCTAGCTTAGTTATGTCCAGCTCTGATACATCTCCGCTAGCTCAGTAATATCCAGCTCTGCTACATCTCCGCTAGCTCAGTTATACCCGGCTCTGCTACATCTCCGCTAGCTCAGTTATACCCAGCTCTGCTACATCTCCGTTAGCTCAGTTATAGCCGGCTCTGCTACATGTCCGCTAGCTCAGTTATATCCGGCTCTGCTACATCTCCTCTAGCTCAGTTTTATCCGGTTTTGCTACATCTCCGCTAGCTCAGTTATATCCGGCTCGGCTACATCTCCGCTAGCTCAGCTATACTCGGCTCTGCTACATCTCCTCTAGCTCAGTTATATCCAGCTCTGCTACATCTCCGCTAGCTCAGTGATACCCAGCTCTTCTACATCTCCGCTAGCTCAGATATATTTGGCTCTGCTACATCTCCGCTAGCTCAGTTATATCCGGCTCTGCTACATCTCCGCTAGCTCAATTATATCTGGCACTGCTACATCTCCACGTACATTGTGGTAGAGGCAGCACAGCTACAGACAAATGCGAAACAAAAGCTGGGCTGCAGTACCAGAGGCCGCCACATGCAGGAGGGTGGCGCTGTGTGCACCTCAGTACTTCACTAAATTATCTTCCATGGGAGAATATTGTGGACAAACTGTGAACTAAGAAGATGCCACTGGTGGTGGTGGTGGTGAGCTGTGACATCATCTCTTGTGAATGGTGGATCCTGTTATCTACTGTATATAGAGGTGTTATCAGTCATTGTACAGGAGGAGGAGGTGAGCTGTGACATCACCTATTTTGAATGGTGGATCCTGTTATCTACTGTATATAGAGGTGTTATCAGTCATTGTAAAGGAGGAGGAGGAGGTGAACTGTGACATCATCTATTGTGAATGGTGGATCCTGTTATCTACTGTATATAGAGGTGTGATCAGTCATTGTACAGGAGGAGGTGAGCTGTGACATCATCTATTGTGAATGGTGGATCCTTTTATCTACTGTATATACAGTGCCTACAAGTAGTATTCAACCCCCTGCAGATTTAGCAGGTTTGATAAGATGCAAATAAGTTAGAGCCTTCAAACTTCACACAAGAGCAGGATTTATTAACAGATGCATAAATCTTCCAAACCAAAAAGTTATGTTGCTCAGTTAAATTTTAATAAGTTTTAAACATAAAAGTGTGGGTCAATTATTATTCAACCCCTAGGTTTAATATTTTGTGGAATAACCCTTGTTTGCAATTACAGCTAATAATCGTCTTTTATAAGACCTGATCAGGCCGGCACAGGCCTCTGGAGTTATCTTGGCCCACTCCTCCATGCAGATCTTCTCCAAGTTATCTAGGTTCTTTGGGTGTCTCATGTGGACTTTAATCTTGAGCTCCTTCCACAAGTTTTCAATTGGGTTAAGGTCAGGAGACTGACTAGGCCACTCCAACACCTTGATTTTTTGCCTCTTGAACCAGGCCTTGGTTTTCTTGGCTGTGTGCTTTGGGTCGTTGTCTTGTTGGAAGATGAAATGACGACCCATCTTAAGATCCTTGATGGAGGAGTGGAGGTTCTTGGCCAAAATCTCCAGGTAGGCCGTGCTATCCATCTTCCCATGGATGCGGACCAGATGGCCAGGCCCCTTGGCTGAGAAACAGCCCCACAGCGTGATGCTGCCACCACCATGCTTGACTGTAGGGATGGTATTCTTGGGGTCGTATGCAGTGCCATCCAGTCTCCAAACGTCACGTGTGTGGTTGGCACCAAATATCTCGATCTTGGTCTCATCAGACCAGAGAACCTTGAACCAGTCTGTCTCAGAGTCCTCCAAGTGATCATGAGCAAACTGTAGACGAGCCTTGACATGACGCTTTGAAAGTAAAGGTACCTTACGGGCTCGTCTGGAACAGAGACCATTGCGGTGGAGTACGTTACTTATGGTATTGACTGAAACCAATGTCTCCACTGCCATGAGATCTTCCCGGAGCTCCTTCCTTGTTGTCCTTGGGTTAGCCTTGACTCTTCGGACAAGCCTGGCCTCGGCAAGGGAGGAAACTTTCAAAGGCTATCCAGGCCGTGGAAGGCTAACAGTAGTTCCATAAGCCTTCCACTTCCGGATGATGCTCCCAACAGTGGAGACAGGTAGGCCCAACTCCTTGGAAAGGGTTTTGTACCCCTTGCCAGCCTTGTGACCCTCCACGATCTTGTCTCTGATGGCCTTGGAATGCTCCTTTGTCTTTCCCATGTTGACCATGTATGAGTGCTGTTCACAAGTTTGGGGAGGGTCTTAAATAGTCAGAAAAGGCTGGAAAAAGAGATAATTAATCCAAACATGTGAAGCTCATTGTTCTTTGTGCCTGAAATACTTCTTAATACTTTAGGGGAACCAAACAGAATTCTGGTGGTTTGAGGGGTTGAATAATAAATGACCCTCTGAATAAACTTTTCACAATTTAAAAAAAAAATTAAACAAAGAAATAACATTCTTTTTTGCTGCAGTGCATTTCACACTTCCAGGCTGATCTACAGTCCAAATGTCACAATGCCAAGTTAATTCCGAATGTGTAAACCTGCTAATCTGCAGGGGGTTGAATACTACTTGTAGGCACTGTAGAGGTGTTATCAGTCAGTGTACAGGAGGAGGAGGAGGTGAGCTGTGACATCATCTATCGTGAATGGTGGATCCTGTGTTATATACAGTGGGGTACAATAAGTACTTCATCCACTGCCGATTTTGCACATTTTCCCCCCTACAAAGAATGGAGAGGTCTGTAATTTTTATCGTAGGTACACTTCACCTGAGAGACAGAATCTAACAATAAAATACAGAAAATCACATTGTATGATTTTTACATAATTAGTTTGCATTTTATTGCATGAGATAAGTATTTGATCACCGACCAACCAGCAAGAATTCTGCCTCTCACAGACCTGTTAGTGTTTCTTTAAGAAGCCTCCTACTCTGCACTCATTACCTGTATTAACTGCACCTGTTTGATCTCGTTACCTGTATAACAGACACCTGTCCACACACTCACACCCCGACCTCTCCACCATGGCCAAGACCAAAGAGTTGTTTAAGGACACCAGGGACAAAATTGTAGACCTGCACAAGGCTGGGATGGGCTACAGGACAATAGGCAAGAAGCTTGGTGAGAAGACAGGAACTGTTGACACAATTATTACAGAAACACAAGATGACCGCCAATCTTCCTCGGTCTGTGGCTCCATGCAAGATCTCGCCGCGTGGGGTAAGGATGATTCTGAGGAAGGTCAGAAATCAGCCCAGAACTACACGGGAGGACCTGGTCAATGGCCTGAAGAGAGCTGGGACCACAGTCTCCAACATAGCTCTTTGTGACACACATGGATTACAATCCTGCAGGGCACGCAAGGTCCCCCTGCTAATGCGAGCACGTGTCCAGGGCCGTCTAAAGTTCACCAATGACCATCTGGATGATCCAGAGGAGGCATGGGAGAAGGTCATGTGGTCAGATGAGACCAAAATAGAACTTTTTGGTATCAACTCCACTCGATGTGTTTGGAGGAAGATGAACGATGAGTACAACCCCAACAACACCGTCCCAACCGTGAAGCATGGTGGGGGAAACATGGCACTTTGGGAGTGCACTGAAACACAATGTTGCCCAGTGGCCGCCCCAAAACCTGAAAGATCTGGATAAGATCTGTATGGAGGAGGAGGCCAAAATCCCTGCTGCAGTGTGTGCAAACCTGGTCAAGAACTACAGGAAATGTCTGACCTCTAACTGTAGAAAGGTTTCTGCACCAAATATTAGGTTCTGTTTTTTTACTGTATGACACTTCTTCTCCCCTCTGTTTGCACCGCGGTAACACTGATCCTTCCTGTGAGGACGCTGTGCTGACTACAGTACAGGAAACATTGGTAAAAATGATAAAGATCAAAGATAAACCTGGATGATTAATGATCGAGAGCAACAAGGAAAAATGAAGAAAAAAGAAAAAAATGCTTAAAAAAGTGCAGCTCCAGTGCAGAGCTATGCGTCTCCATGGTAACAGAACTCACTCTGCAGTCTGGTCCTTCCGTTTCCGTATGTCCGTCCTTTACTTCCTGCCTGAATACAATGTAAGGCAGAGGTGGCTGCATGGTCAGACTATGCAGGGGTCTGTCTGTCGTCTGTCACCATGGCAACGCATAGGTCTGCACAGCGGCTGTATACAGAGAGCAGCAGCGGATTTTTCATGGCGTCTGACCTGCAGGTTCCTCCGACGAGGGAGCGGGAATCTCTTCTTCATCGTTCGCTGCAGTTTCATCTTCCAAAATTTCAGACGTTGATCCCTAGAAAAGGAAAAAGAAAAAAAAACTTTACATTTTGGGGGTCTGGGAGCTGTGAAGTGTGGCGGTATGATTATGGGGGCGCAGTAGTGCTGACTGCAGTACGGGGGCGCAGTAGGGCAGACTGCAGTACGGGGGCGCAGTAGGGCAGACTGCAGTACGGGGGCGCAGTAGGGCAGACTGCAGTACGGGGGCGCAGTAGGGCAGACTGCAGTACGGGGGCGCAGTAGGGCAGACTGCAGTACGGGGGCGCAGTAGGGCAGACTGCAGTACGGGGGCGCAGTAGGGCAGACTGCAGTACGGGGGCGCAGTAGGGCAGACTGCAGTACGGGGGCGCAGTAGGGCAGACTGCAGTACGGGGGCGCAGTAGGGCAGACTGCAGTACGGGGGCGCAGTAGGGCAGACTGCAGTACGGGGGCGCAGTAGGGCAGACTGCAGTACGGGGGCGCAGTAGGGCAGACTGCAGTACGGGGGGCGCTGTAGGGCAGACTGCAGTACGGGGGGCGCTGTAGGGCAGACTGCAGTACGGGGGCGCAGTAGGGCAGACTGCAGTACGGGGGCGCAGTAGGGCAGACTGCAGTACGGGGGCGCAGTAGGGCAGACTGCAGTACGGGGGCGCAGTAGGGCAGACTGCAGTACGGGGGCGCAGTAGGGCAGACTGCAGTACGGGGGCGCAGTAGGGCTGACTGCAGTACGGGGGCGCAGTAGGGCAGACTGCAGTACGGGGGCGCAGTAGGGCAAACTGCAGTACGGGGGCGCAGTAGGGCAGACTGCAGTACGGGGGCGCAGTAGGGCAGACTGCAGTACGGGGGCGCAGTAGGGCAGACTGCAGTACGGGGGCGCAGTAGGGCAGACTGCAGTACGGGGGCGCAGTAGCGCTGACTGCAGTACGGGGGCGCAGTAGGGCTGACTGCAGTACGGGGGCGCAGTAGGGCTGACTGCAGTACGGGGGCGCAGTAGGGCTGACTGCAGTACGGGGGCGCAGTAGGGCTGACTGCAGTACGGGGGCGCAGTAGGGCTGACTGCAGTACGGGGGGCGCAGTAGGGCTGACTGCAGTACGGGGGGCGCTGTAGGGCTGACTGTAGTACGGGGGCGCAGTAGCGCTGACTGTAGTACGGGGGCGCAGTAGCGCTGACTGTAGTACGGGGGCGCAGTAGCGCTGACTGTAGTACGGGGGCGCAGTAGCGCTGACTGTAGTACGGGGGCGCAGTAGCGCTGACTGTAGTACGGGGGCGCAGTAGCGCTGACTGTAGTACGGGGGCGCAGTAGCGCTGACTGTAGTACGGGGGCGCAGTAGCGCTGACTGTAGTACGGGGGCGCAGTAGCGCTGACTGTAGTACGGGGGCGCAGTAGCGCTGACTGTAGTACGGGGGCGCAGTAGCGCTGACTGTAGTACGGGGGCGCAGTAGCGCTGACTGTAGTACGGGGGCGCAGTAGCGCTGACTGTAGTACGGGGGCGCAGTAGCGCTGACTGTAGTACGGGGGCGCAGTAGCGCTGACTGTAGTACGGGGGCGCAGTAGCGCTGACTGTAGTACGGGGGCGCAGTAGCGCTGACTGTAGTACGGGGGCGCAGTAGCGCTGACTGTAGTACGGGGGCGCAGTAGCGCTGACTGTAGTACGGGGGCGCAGTAGCGCTGACTGTAGTACGGGGGCGCAGTAGCGCTGACTGTAGTACGGGGGCGCAGTAGCGCTGACTGTAGTACGGGGGCGCAGTAGCGCTGACTGTAGTACGGGGGCGCAGTAGCGCTGACTGTAGTACGGGGGCGCAGTAGCGCTGACTGTAGTACGGGGGCGCAGTAGCGCTGACTGTAGTACGGGGGCGCAGTAGCGCTGACTGTAGTACGGGGGCGCAGTAGCGCTGACTGTAGTACGGGGGCGCAGTAGCGCTGACTGTAGTACGGGGGCGCAGTAGCGCTGACTGTAGTACGGGGGCGCAGTAGCGCTGACTGTAGTACGGGGGCGCAGTAGCGCTGACTGTAGTACGGGGGCGCAGTAGCGCTGACTGTAGTACGGGGGCGCAGTAGCGCTGACTGTAGTACGGGGGCGCAGTAGCGCTGACTGTAGTACGGGGGCGCAGTAGCGCTGACTGTAGTACGGGGGCGCAGTAGGGCTGACTGTAGTACGGGGGCGCAGTAGGGCTGACTGTAGTACGGGGGCGCAGTAGGGCTGACTGTAGTACGGGGGCGCAGTAGGGCTGACTGTAGTACGGGGGCGCAGTAGGGCTGACTGTAGTACGGGGGCGCAGTAGGGCTGACTGTAGTACGGGGGCGCAGTAGGGCTGACTGTAGTACGGGGGCGCAGTAGGGCTGACTGTAGTACGGGGGCGCAGTAGGGCTGACTGTAGTACGGGGGCGCAGTAGGGCTGACTGTAGTACGGGGGCGCAGTAGGGCTGACTGTAGTAGCACTGACTGTAGTACGGGGGCGCAGTAGGGCTGACTGTAGTACGGGGGCGCAGTAGCGCTGACTGTAGTACGGGGCGCAGTAGGGCTGACTGTAGTAGCACTGACTGTAGTACGGGGGCGCAGTAGGGCTGACTGTAGTACGGGGGCGCAGTAGCGCTGACTGTAGTACGGGGGCGCAGTAGGGCTGACTGTAGTAGCACTGACTGTAGTACGGGGGCGCAGTAGGGCTGACTGTAGTACGGGGGCGCAGTAGGGCTGACTGTAGTACGGGGGCGCAGTAGGGCTGACTGTAGTACGGGGGCGCAGTAGGGCTGACTGTAGTACGGGGGCGCAGTAGGGCTGACTGTAGTACGGGGGCGCAGTAGGGCTGACTGTAGTACGGGGGCGCAGTAGGGCTGACTGTAGTACGGGGGCGCAGTAGCGCTGACTGTAGTACGGGGGCGCAGTAGGGCTGACTAGTACGGGGGCGCAGTAGGGCTGACTGTAGTACGGGGGCGCAGTAGGGCTGACTGTAGTACGGGGGCGCAGTAGGGCTGACTGTAGTACGGGGGCGCAGTAGCGCTGACTGTAGTTCGGTGGCGCAGTAGCGCTGACTGTAGTACGGGGGCGCTGTAGGGCTGACTGTAGTACGGGGGCGCAGTAGCGCTGACTGTAGTACGGGGGCGCAGTAGGGCTGACTGTAGTACGGGGGCGCAGTAGGGCTGACTGTAGTACGGGGGCGCAGTAGGGCTGACTGTAGTACGGGGGCGCAGTAGCGCTGACTGTAGTTCGGTGGCGCAGTAGCGCTGACTGTAGTACGGGGGCGCTGTAGGGCTGACTGTAGTACGGGGGCGCAGTAGCGCTGACTGTAGTACGGGGGCGCTGTAGGGCTGACTGTAGTACGGGGGCGCAGTAGGGCTGACTGTAGTACGGGGGCGCAGTAGGGCTGACTGCAGTACGGGGGCGCAGTAGGGCTGACTGTAGTACGGGGGCGCAGTAGGGCTGACTGTAGTACGGGGGCGCAGTAGCGCTGACTGTAGTACGGGGGCGCAGTAGCGCTGACTGTAGTACGGGGGGGCGCAGTAGGGCTGACTGTAGTACGGGGGCGCAGTAGCGCTGACTGTAGTACGGGGGCGCAGTAGCGCTGACTGTAGTACGGGGGCGCAGTAGCGCTGACTGTAGTACGGGGGCGCAGTAGCGCTGACTGTAGTACGGGGGCGCAGTAGCGCTGACTGTAGTACGGGGGCGCAGTAGCGCTGACTGTAGTACGGGGGCGCAGTAGCGCTGACTGTAGTACGGGGGCGCAGTAGCGCTGACTGTAGTACGGGGGCGCAGTAGCGCTGACTGTAGTACGGGGAGCTGTAGGGCTGACTGTAGTACGGGGGCGCAGTAGGGCTGACTGTAGTACGGGGGCGCAGTAGGGCTGACTGTAGTACGGGGGCGCAGTAGGGCTGACTGTAGTACGGGGGCGCAGTAGGGCTGACTGTAGTACGGGGGCGCAGTAGGGCTGACTGTAGTACGGGGGCGCAGTAGGGCTGACTGTAGTACGGGGGCGCAGTAGGGCTGACTGTAGTACGGGGGCGCAGTAGGGCTGACTGTAGTACGGGGGCGCAGTAGGGCTGACTGTAGTACGGGGGCGCAGTAGGGCTGACTGTAGTACGGGGGCGCTGTAGGGCTGACTGTAGTACGGGGGCGCTGTAGGGCTGACTGTAGTACGGGGGGCGCTGTAGGGCTGACTGTAGTACGGGGGGCGCTGTAGGGCTGACTGTAGTACGGGGGTGCAGTAGGGCTGACTGTAGTACGGGGGGCGCTGTAGGGCTGACTGTAGTACGGGGGCGCTGTAGGGCTGACTGTAGTACGGGGCGCAGTAGGGCTGACTGTAGTACGGGGGCGCAGTAGGGCTGACTGTAGTACGGGGGCGCAGTAGGGCTGACTGTAGTACGGGGGCGCAGTAGGGCTGACTGTAGTACGGGGGCGCAGTAGGGCTGACTGTAGTACGGGGGCGCAGTAGGGCTGACTGTAGTACGGGGGCGCAGTAGGGCTGACTGTAGTATGGGGGTGCAGTAGCGCTGACTGTAGTACGGGGGGCGCTGTAGGGCTGACTGTAGTACGGGGGGCGCTGTAGGGCTGACTGTAGTATGGGGGGCGCTGTAGGGCTGACTGTAGTATGGGGGGCGCTGTAGGGCTGACTGTAGTATGGGGGGCGCTGTAGGGCTGACTGTAGTATGGGGGTGCAGTAGCGCTGACTGTAGTACGGGGGCGCAGTAGGGCTGACTGTAGTACGGGGGGCGCTGTAGGGCTGACTGTAGTATGGGGGGCGCTGTAGGGCTGACTGTAGTACGGGGGGCGCTGTAGGGCTGACTGTAGTATGGGGGGCGCAGTAGCGCTGACTGTAGTACGGGGGCGCAGTAGCGCTGACTGTAGTACGGGGAGCTGTAGGGCTGACTGTAGTACGGGGGCGCAGTAGGGCTGACTGTAGTATGGGGGGCGCTGTAGGGCTGACTGTAGTACGGGGGGCGCTGTAGGGCTGACTGTAGTATGGGGGGCGCAGTAGCGCTGACTGTAGTACGGGGGCGCAGTAGCGCTGACTGTAGTACGGGGAGCTGTAGGGCTGACTGTAGTACGGGGGCGCAGTAGGGCTGACTGTAGTACGGGGGCGCAGTAGGGCTGACTGTAGTACGGGGGCGCAGTAGGGCTGACTGTAGTACGGGGGCGCAGTAGGGCTGACTGTAGTACGGGGGCGCAGTAGGGCTGACTGTAGTACGGGGGCGCAGTAGGGCTGACTGTAGTACGGGGGCGCAGTAGGGCTGACTGTAGTACGGGGGCGCAGTAGGGCTGACTGTAGTACGGGGGCGCAGTAGGGCTGACTGTAGTACGGGGGCGCTGTAGGGCTGACTGTAGTACGGGGGCGCTGTAGGGCTGACTGTAGTACGGGGGTGCAGTAGGGCTGACTGTAGTACGGGGGTGCAGTAGCGCTGACTGTAGTACGGGGGTGCAGTAGCGCTGACTGTAGTACGGGGGCGCAGTAGCGCTGACTGTAGTATGGGGGCGCAGTAGCGCTGACTGTAGTATGGGGGTACAGTAGCGCTGACTGTAGTACGGGGGGCGCTGTAGGGCTGACTGTCGTACGGGGGGCGCTGTAGGGCTGACTGTAGTACGGGGCGCAGTAGGGCTGACTGTAGTACGGGGGCGCAGTAGGGCTGACTGTAGTACGGGGGCGCAGTAGGGCTGACTGTAGTACGGGGGCGCAGTAGGGCTGACTGTAGTACGGGGGCGCTGTAGGGCTGACTGTAGTACGGGGGCGCTGTAGGGCTGACTGTAGTACGGGGGGCGCTGTAGGGCTGACTGTAGTACGGGGGGCGCTGTAGGGCTGACTGTAGTACGGGGGTGCAGTAGGGCTGACTGTAGTACGGGGGGCGCTGTAGGGCTGACTGTAGTACGGGGGCGCTGTAGGGCTGACTGTAGTACGGGGCGCAGTAGGGCTGACTGTAGTACGGGGGCGCAGTAGGGCTGACTGTAGTACGGGGGCGCAGTAGGGCTGACTGTAGTACGGGGGCGCAGTAGGGCTGACTGTAGTACGGGGGCGCAGTAGGGCTGACTGTAGTACGGGGGCGCAGTAGGGCTGACTGTAGTATGGGGGTGCAGTAGCGCTGACTGTAGTACGGGGGGCGCTGTAGGGCTGACTGTAGTACGGGGGGCGCTGTAGGGCTGACTGTAGTATGGGGGGCGCTGTAGGGCTGACTGTAGTATGGGGGGCGCTGTAGGGCTGACTGTAGTATGGGGGGCGCTGTAGGGCTGACTGTAGTATGGGGGGCGCTGTAGGGCTGACTGTAGTATGGGGGTGCAGTAGCGCTGACTGTAGTACGGGGGCGCAGTAGGGCTGACTGTAGTACGGGGGGCGCTGTAGGGCTGACTGTAGTATGGGGGGCGCTGTAGGGCTGACTGTAGTACGGGGGGCGCTGTAGGGCTGACTGTAGTATGGGGGGCGCAGTAGCGCTGACTGTAGTACGGGGGGCGCTGTAGGGCTGACTGTAGTACGGGGGGCGCTGTAGGGCTGACTGTAGTATGGGGGCGCAGTAGGGCTGACTGTAGTATGGGGGTGCAGTAGCGCTGACTGTAGTACGGGGGGCGCTGTAGGGCTGACTGTAGTACAGGGGGCGCTGTAGGGCTGACTGTAGTACGGGGGGCGCTGTAGGGCTGACTGTAGTATGGGGGTGCAGTAGCGCTGACTGTAGTACGGGGGGCGCTGTAGGGCTGACTGTAGTATGGGGGTGCAGTAGCGCTGACTGTAGTACGGGGGCGCAGTAGCGCTGACTGTAGTACGGGGGGTGCAGTAGCGCTGACTGTAGTACGGGGGGTGCAGTAGCGCTGACTGTAGTACGGGGGCGCAGTAGCGCTGACTGTAGTACTGGGGCGCAGTAGCGCTGACTGTAGTATGGGGGTGCAGTAGCGCTGACTGTAGTACGGGGGGCGCTGTAGGGCTGACTGTAGTACGGGGGCGCAGTAGCGCTGACTGTAGTACGGGGGGCGCTGTAGGGCTGACTGTAGTATGGGGGTGCAGTAGCGCTGACTGTAGTACGGGGGGCGCTGTAGGGCTGACTGTAGTACGGGGGCGCAGTAGCGCTGACTGTAGTACGGGGGGCGCTGTAGGGCTGACTGTAGTATGGGGGTGCAGTAGCGCTGACTGTAGTACGGGGGGCGCTGTAGGGCTGACTGTAGTACGGGGGGCGCTGTAGGGCTGACTGTAGTACGGGGGGCGCTGTAGGGCTGACTGTAGTACGGGGGGCGCTGTAGGGCTGACTGTAGTACGGGGGGCGCTGTAGGGCTGACTGTAGTACGGGGGGCGCTGTAGGGCTGACTGTAGTACGGGGGTGCAGTAGCGCTGACTGTAGTACGGGGGGCGCTGTAGGGCTGACTGTAGTACGGGGGGTGCAGTAGCGCTGACTGTAGTATGGGGGTGCAGTAGCGCTGACTGTAGTACGGGGGGCGCTGTAGGGCTGACTGTAGTACGGGGGCAGATGACAGCGACCTGTGATAACATGAATGAGCCGACGTGTCAGGAAGGGGCCGCAGTGACTGAGCAGCAGTACCGCCGCCGGCCTGGGGACAGGGGTGGCGCTGTATTAGTCAGATGGCAGGCACGCTGTCCCACTCCTGTAGGGCCCTCTGAGCGGATGGGTTTGCTGGTCGTTTCAGGATCCCCCCTCCTGTACGGGAAGCCCCTCACCCAGTGACCGCACAGGACACGCGCAGCATCCGGACACCACATTCCCTCTCCATCACTTGGCCTTCCTGCTGATGGTTTCCACACCTTCTTACCACATGTTCCCCAACTTCTGCGGCTCCAACCACAAGTCCCAGCATGCTGCGCCCTCCTGCAGCTGTCAGGGCATGCTGGGGGTGGTAGTCCTCCTACCCTAGGAGGCGCAGATAAGTCAGTGACACGATGGAAGAAGCAGCCTCACCTTCATGGCGGCAGGGGTCTCCGGTCCTGTGAGCTCCTCCCGTGCGCTCTGCGGGGGGCGCTCTGCTCGGTGAGGCAATGTAAACACCGATTCCTGGAGGGCGGAAGTGACGTCACGCAGGAGCCCCAGAGCCGGCGGCAGCACGGAGCGGGCGGCCATGTTGTGTGTGGCAGGGAAGTGTTTCAGCACCATGGACGGAGTGCACAGGCTATATACATGTGTGTACCCCACCCTAGAGATCAGATCTCTATGGCAATGGCCACCTCCAGTTCTGCCATCTCAGGCCTCCACCAGGAGCCTCACAGGAGACTTTTCATATTGATAACACCAGTGTTAGTTTCTGCTCACTCTGGAAACCATCAACAAGTAGGGTGATTCCTGCTGAAAGATCTCATTGTCCATTGATTTTTAGCTTCCATTTTTATTTTACATTTTCTCCAGGTCAATTTGGTTACGGCGATACCAAAAAAGTCATCATATACAGTATATAATGTATATGTGTGTATATTGTGAGAATCATGTGGGAATAGTGGATGAGGGCAGGTATATCTCGCCCAGATTCCTTTCCTATGTGGCCTAGTCTGGTCAGTATCTCACCTGGTGACTGATGAATAATGGGAGGCGGATATAAAAGGATGCCAGGTGGTTGTGTGAGTGTCTCAGCCTGGGAACACAGAGAGCCTGTCTGTGTGAGAGACACACGTGAGTGAGAGCAGTGCCCACTGCAACTGTGGTTTGGCTGGACGGGAGAAGCCCGCCAGTTGGTAGTTAGGTTGTACCTTGTTTAGTTAGTGCCGGACAGGCAAGGATTTGTTTGATTTCTTTATGCATTGCTTTCACCATTAATAAACCTGACCCAGTGTCAGTTATACCCGGACCCCGGCTGTGCGCCTGAGTTTCATGCTGAACGCACGTGACCTTTGACCCCAGCAAAGGCGATCCCGGAGTGTTTTATCACATTGTGGTGGAGAACGCGGGCATCACGTGGGAAGCATGAGCATGGAGGACGTGGTGAAAGCGCTGGTACAGTCCACCGCCGTCCAGCAAGAAGCTAATTGGGTGATGATGGCCCAGCTGAAGGAGTTGGTGGACATGACAGTTACCGATCGTTCGCTTCTCCAGCAGGTGGCGCAGCGCCTGGCAAGCTTACCTGAGGTTAACCTGGAAGCCGAGTCGAGAGTGATTCATGTGAGTCGGTACTGGCAGAAGATGACGACCGAAGATGACGTTGAGGCATACCTGACCACGTTTGAACGGACGGCGGTGAGAGAAAAATGGCCGAAGGCACGATGGGCCGGCCTGATTGCCCCGTTTCTTTCCGGTGAGGCCCAAAAGGCTTATTATGACTTAGAGCCTGAAGTCACGCAGGACTTTGACAAATTGAAAGCCGAGATCTTGGCCCGGCTGGGAGTGACGACCGCTGTTCGTGCACAGAGAGTGCATCAATGGACTTATCAGCCGGATAAACCACCGCGGTCACAGATGTTCGACCTGATCCACGTGACGAAGAAGTGGCTACAACCCGAGGTGTTGACAGCGCCAGAGATAATCCAGAGAGTCGTCCTGGACAAGTACCTGAGAGCTCTACCGCCAGCCCTGAGGAAGTGGGTAAGCCATGGAAATCCTACGACGGCAGATCAACTGGTGGATCTGGTTGAACATTACTCCGTGGCGGAAGGACTCCGAGACGACGCTACCCCACCTCGTTCTTCATCATCTCCACGTGGAACCGGTAAGACTGTTCCAGGGAGTAGGGGAGATGGAAAAATCCCTAAGACAGTGGGGGAGGAAAACGGGACTGCCCGCACTGCGAGGCCGAGAGTAACGAACTATGGTCTAAGCAAGGGGCCCGTTAGGTGTTTCCGCTGCCAAGAGATGGGACACATTGCTGCGAACTGTCCGGTCACTACTGAACCCATGCAGTGCGACGTCACAGACTCTAAAAACCGCATGTCTATGGTTGCACGTGTAGTGAGTGTGAATGCCGGTCAAAAGGATGCGGAAAAACACTTGTGTGATTTAACTGTTGATGGCAAAAATGTGGTGGCATTGTTAGACTCGGGAAGTGTGGTGACTCTGGTGAAGGCCGGTCTGGTGTCAGCCCCGACTGGACCATCAGACAAATTTTCTGTAACGTGTGTGCATGGAGACACCTGTTCGTACCTCACCACGGTCATATGCATTACTACTTCCTATGGGTCTGTGCAACATAAAGTGGGACTCGTCCCGGCGTTATTGCATGATGTTATCCTGGGCCGGGATTTTCCCCACTTCTGGCAATTGTGGGAGAATCAGTTGATACCCCAGGGTAATAGTGTACATGATTCTTCTCCCAGGGCGCGTGTGGGTCCCGAACCCCTGGAAGATGTCTCCCCGGAAGACTAGGGGGAAGAGTCTGCGGGAAATGACCTGCAGTTCCCGTTTTCAGTCATGGCGGGTGATACGGAGGAGACCGGGGAAGAGGAGGAGGCCGACAGCCGTCCACCTCCCCGTTTGCCGGATTTAGAAGTTCAGAAAGATGACTTCCAAAGCGAGCAAATAAAGGATCCTACCCTTTCTCAGGCTAGGACAAATGTAAAAGTGATAAATGGGGTACCCGTAGAACCTGTCTCTAGGCTGGCATATCCTTACATGGTTCTGGAGAATGATTTACTCTATCAGATAGAGAAAAAGGGGGAAGACCTGGTGCAACTATTAGTCGTGCCAAAACCCTACCGGCGGCAGGTGCTGGACCTGGCCCACGGACATGTGATGGGAGGTCACCTGGGAGTCCAGAAAACCACCGAAAGGATATTACACTGTTTTGTTTGGCCAGGCATGCATCACGATATTCGTGTATATTGTGAGTCTTGTCCTGACTGCCAAGCCTCTGCACCTAAGCCCCGGTTCTGTAGCCCTTTGGTACCCCTACCTATTATTGAAGTCCCGTTTGAGAGGATTGGGATGGATTTAGTTGGGCCCCTTCCACGGTCTGCACATGGACACCAACATATCCTGGTCATCTTGGATTATGCCACTCGTTACCCGGAGGCCATCCCTTTGCGTAACACGGCCACCAAGACGATTGCCAAGGAACTGGTGCATGTGTTTAGTCGGGTCGGTATACCAAAACAGATACTCACCGACCAGGGGACCCCCTTTATGTCCAGGGTAATGAAGGAGCTCTGCCGATTGTTACAGATCGAACCGTTACGCACATCCGTGTATCACCCTCAAACAGACGGGTTGGTCGAACAGTTCAATAAAACTCTGAAGCAGATGCTGAGAAAGGTGATAGACAAGGATGGGAAGAACTGGGACTATTTACTTCCGTATTTGCTTTTTGCCATCAGGGAAGTACCCCAGTCTTCCACGGGATTCTCGCCTTTCGAGTTATTGTACGCTCGACGTCCTCGCGGACTGTTAGACGTTGCAAAAGAAACCTGGGAAGGTCAGGTCACTCCGTTTAAAACGGTGATAGATCACGTCACAAAAATGCAGGACCGTATTGGGGCTGTTATGCCTATCGTCAAAGAACACATGATGCAGGCTCAAGGAGCCCAAAAAAGAATCTATGATAGGGGCGCCAAGATCCGTACGTTTGCACCCGGAGATAGGGTGTTGATCCTGGTCCCCACGGTGGACAGTAAGTTCCTGGCAAAGTGGCAGGGCCCCTTTGAGATTAAGAAAAGAGTTGGTGAAGTAAATTACAAAGTATACCAGGCAGGTAAACGGAAACCTGAACAGATTTATCATGTAAATCTGATAAAACCCTGGAAGGATCGGTCTGCCTTGTCAGCGGAGCTGGCCCGTCCCGTCTGCTCGCATACCGTACCGGAGGTACGGATTGCAGAGACTCTCTCGGAGCGGCAAAAGACTGAGGTCAGGCAGTTTCTACTTCACAGCCAAAAGTTTTTCTCAGAAAAACCCGGGCAGACCACGCTAATGAAACATGACATTGTAACGGAACCTGGTGTCACAGTTCATGTAAAGCCCTACCGAATCCCGGAAGCGCGCCGTGAAGCCGTTTCCCGAGAAGTGAAGGCAATGTTAGAGTTAGGTGTCACTGAGGAGTCGCACAGTGCTTGGTCCAGCCCGATTGTGCTAATTCCTAAACCGGACGGCACCATCCGGTTCTGCAATGACTTCAGGAAACTGAATACGGTCTCAAAATTTGATGCCTACCCTATGCCGCGGGTCGACGAGTTAATAGATCGGTTAGGAAAAGCCCGGTATATTACGACCCTAGACCTAACAAAGGGGTATTGGCAGATCCCTCTGGCGGAGGCTGCCAGAGAAAAGACGGCATTTGCTACGCCGGAAGGTTTATTTCAGTATGTGTATATGCCGTTTGGACTGCACGGGGCACCAGCGACCTTCCAGAGACTGATGGATCGAGTCCTGAGGCCACATAGGCGGTACGCTTCGGCCTATATGGACGACATTGTCATTTACAGCTTGGATTGGGAGACTCATCTCCAGAAAGTACAAGCTGTGATTGACGACCTGTGGGAGGCAGGTCTAACCGCGAACCCCAAGAAATGTCACATCGGGCTAGAAGAAGCCCGGTATTTGGGGTATGTAATTGGGAGGGGTATTGTTAAACCCCAGGTTGATAAGATTCAGGCGGTTCAGGACTGGTCACAACCTGTCAACAAGAAGCAGGTGCAAGCCTTCCTGGGGATCGCCGGCTATTATCGCCGGTTCATACCCAATTTTGCAGCCATCGCTACCCCCCTGACGGATCTTACAAAAGGGAAAGACTCCGTCATGATTAAATGGAGTTTAGCGGCTGAAGAAGCCTTCCATAGCCTAAAACGGGCACTTTGCTCTCAGCCCGTACTGGTGACTCCGGACTTCTGCAGCGAGTTTGTGGTACAAACGGATGCCTCTGATACCGGTATCGGGGCCGTACTCTCACAAGTGAGGGACGGGGTGGAACACCCAGTCCTCTATCTCAGCAGGAAGCTGAACAAACATGAGCAAAAGTATGCAGTCATAGAAAAAGAGTGCCTCGCCATTAAGTGGGCTCTAGAGGCCCTCAAATATTACCTGGTGGGCCGAAAGTTCAGGCTGATCACTGACCATGCCCCTCTCAAGTGGATGCACTTGAACAAGGAACGGAATAGCCGGGTGACCCGGTGGTTCCTTGCCCTGCAGGCCTACACTTTTACGGTGGAGCACCACCCAGGGGTACAGATGGGGAATGCAGATGCCCTGTCCCGAGTGCACTGTTTGGCGGGTGTCATTGCTCGACCGGAATGGTCTGAGCAGAGGGGGGGGATATGTGAGAATCATGTGGGAATAGTGGATGATGGCAGGTATATCTCGCCCAGATTCCTTTCCTATGTGCCCTAGTCTGGTCAGTTTCTCACCTGGTGACTAATGAATAATGGGAGGTGGATATAAAAGGATGCCAGGTGGTTGTGTGAGTGTCTCAGCCTGGGAACACAGAGAGCCTGTCTGTGTGAGAGACACATGTGAGTGAAAGCAGTGCCCACTGCAACTGTGGTTTGGCTGGACGGGAGAAGCCCGCCAGTTGGTAGTTAGGTTGTCCATTGTTTAGTTAGTGCCGGACAAGCAAGGATTTGTTTTATGTTTTATTTCCTTTTGCATTGCTTTCACCGTTAATAAACCTGACCCAGGGTCAGTTATACCCGGACCCCGGCTGTGCGCCTGAGTTTCATGCTGAACGCACGTGACCTTTGACCCCAGCAAAGGCGATCCCGGAGTGTTTTATCACTATATATATATATATGTTTATGCAATTTATGTGTGCTTATATATATAATGTGTGCATGTATACATATACACACACACAGTTGAAACCAGAATTCTTCCTGGTATCTTGGCTGATTTCTTTAGACTTTCCCATGATGCGGCATGTAGAAGAAGCCTTGTGTTTCAGGTGTGCATTATAATACATCCACCGGTGTTATACAGACAGGTTTCTGTTGCATGGGGGGGGGGCAGCACAAGATCGCAGGAGAAGGCAATGGACTGACAATGGGATCCTCCTCCTTAGATGCCTCGTCTTATACTGATCTTTGCATCCAAGGAGGTAAACAGGATCCGAGCTCCAGAATCCGCCCCACAATGTTTGTCGATATTCTAAAACCATGAAGACGCATTAGTCTGCGTGAGAGCTGTGTACATAAAACGGCAGGAGATTTTTAACCCTTAAGTGGAACCATACCTCCCATTTTTGGATTTGTTAGGGCTCCTCGATGGGAAGGGGGAGGGGACATTTTTGCCAGTCTAAATATGATTTAGGGGGAAAACGTACATGACTTATTACCAAGGAGTGAAGCCATAAATAAAAAGGATAAAAACAGTCACCAGCAATGGGAAATTCAAATGTCATTTTATTTTATACACAGTGACTTAAGTTGCGCCTTTCAGTGTCCGCACTGGGAAATGTTGAGATATCGGCTCTTGGCTCAGAGCACTAGAAAGAAAAACAAACCACGGAGTTGGTTATTCAGTTGCGATTTAGTGGTTCACAAGCAGCCAGCATTTGACCGCTGCAGCCAATCCATAAATGGATCTGTGTTACTTATCCCTTCTATCTGTATAAATCCATGACGTTACAGGTTTATATTTATACAGAGGTCTTGTGCTGTATTCTGCTGCATTCTCCAGCCTACATGCATGCTCATACAGTGCAGGCTGCTCAGTCCAAAGCGGCAGGAAGCGTACCATTGACGGCTCAGTCCCCATCCCCCCATCTCATCATCTGAGGGCTCAGAGGTGATTATTATCATTCATATTAAGGAAGTGTTTATGAGAAATGAGGAGCGGAGAGATAGGGGTTGATAAGCTTTCTGCTGAAAGGGACTGAGCAGCCTGCGATGTATGAGCGTGGATGCAGGCTGCAAAAATTAAAAGATCAAACTAGATAGAAAGTTGTACATTGGGATGTACAACTGCATCTGCATCTGCATCGGTCTATCGTCACAGATTGTTTTTTCCCTGTGTTTGGAATATATGACGGACTGTTACTTACCCCACGTGTACTTCACCTGGAATCCAGTGCTTTGCACTGATTTATCCGTGTGGAACTGGAGCAGCACCCAGTTTCCCGCAGACACAATCGTTGCCATCTTTTTAGATCCACAGTATTTTGCTGACACCAAGGAGCCTATGCGAGAGCCGTGCAGGATGGAGAGGTAGTCGTAGACACAGTTGCGAGAAAGTTCCAGGACAAAAGAGGTGAAACTCAGCCGCACCTATGGCGAAAGGGATGTCCAAAAGAAACTGAATTATGGAATACTGAGCACGTATTACAGAATAAAGACATTACTTATTACTGCTTGGATGAAATCATGTCAACGAGCTCCGACCTATAGTGACCCCAGACACATTATATATATATATTTATAGAAAGGAATAATCCACCTTTTCTAGACCATCACTGCAACAATATCATGACTTGGTGACTCTGCCTCATGGTGCCCGAGCACCACAGAGAGACACATGGCAGATGACATTTCCTGAGAGGGAAGGTTGTGAAGATCATTCTAAGTTGTCAGCAAGACGCTGAGGAATTATAGATGGGGTCAGAAGAAAACAGCCAATGGCAGGCCGTGCAGCTGCTGTGGGGCCCTTGAGTTGGGAAAGCCGGTAGTGAATGGCCCGGCCTCTGTCCAGAGTCCACCTACTGATCCCAACATCTGCTGTATATGTATGGCTAAAGCCTGAGAGGGCTCACATGCTGGAGAGAGGTGTGCTGGAGAGGTCTCACATGCTGCAGAGAGCTCACGTGCTGGGGAGGGTTCACGTGCTGGATAGAGATGTGCTGGAGAGAGCTCACGTGCAGGAGAGAGATGTGCTGGAGAGAGCTCATGTGCTGGAGAGAGATGTGCTGGAGAGCGCTCACATGCTGCAGAGAGCTCACGTGCTGGAGAGGGCTCACGTGCAGGAGAGAGATGTGCTGGAGAGAGCTCACGTGCTGGAGAGAGGTGTGCTGGAGAGGTCTCACATGCTGCAGAGAGCTCACGTGCTGGAGAGGGTTCACGTGCTGGATAGAGATGTGCTGGAGAGAGCTCACGTGCAGGAGAGAGATGTGCTGGAGAGAGCTCATGTGCTGGAGAGAGATGTGCTGGAGAGCGCTCACATGCTGCAGAGAGCTCACGTGCTGGAGAGGGCTCACGTGCAGGAGAGAGATGTGCTGGAGAGAGCTCACGTGCTGGAGAGAGATGTGCTGGAGAGGGCTCACGTGATTGAAAGAGCTCACCTACTAAAGAAGGTTTATGTGCTGAAGTGAGTTCAGGTGCTGGAGAGAGCTTACGTGCTGGATAGAGATGTGCTGGATAGAGATGTGCTGGAGAGGGCTCATGTGCTGGAGAGAGCTCACGTACTGGAGAGAGATGTGCTGGAGAGGTCTCACGTGCTGCAGAGAGCTCACGTGCTGGATAGAGATGTGCTGGAGAGGGCTCACCTACTAAAGAAGGTTTATGTGCTGAAGTGAGTTCAGGTGCTGGAGAGAGCGTACGTGCTGGATAGAGATGTGCTGGAGAGAGCTTACGTACTGGATAGAGATGTGCTGGGGAGGGCTCATGTGCTGGAGAGAGATGTGCTGGAGAGAGCTCACGTACTGGATAGAGATGTGCTGGAGAGAGCCCACGTGCTGGAGAGGGCTCACGTACTGGATAGAGATGGACTGGATAGAGATGTACTGGAGAGGACTCATGTGATTGAAAAAGCTCACCTACTAAAGAAGGTTTATGTGCTGAAGTGAGTTCAGGTGCTGGAGAGAGCTCACGTGCTGGAGAGAGATGTGCTGTAGAGAGCTCACATGCTGGAGAGGGTTCACGTGCTGGAGAGAGATGTGCTGTAGAGAGCTCACATGCTGGAGAGGGCTCACGTACTGGATAGAGTTGTGCTGGATAGAGATGTGCTGGAGAGGGCTCACCTACTAAAGAAGGTTTATGTGCTGAAGTGAGTTCATGTGCTGGAGAGAGCGTACGTGCTGCAGAGGGCACATATGATGAGGAGGGCTCATGTGCTGTAGAAGGCTCATATACTGGACAGAGCTCACAATGTGAGTCCACTTCACACCCGATGGGTAACTGATGTGATTGTGGCTCGCTCTGATCGCAGCACTTTAACCCTTTAGCTGCTGTGGTGAACAGAGACCACTGCATCTTAATTAGTTAGATACATCATGGGCCACTGTAACGTGATTGCAAAAAAAAGAAAGGTTATTGCTTTGGCAGGTGAGGGCCCATTTCGGACCTTTCCTGTGGGCCCCCAGGATTTCTATGTTCACCTCTAAATCAGATTCACAAGAAAAGGCACAGGAGAGGCGACAGACCGTGCCATGCAGCAGCCTGCCAGGGGCAATGGGGAAACTCCAGCCAATTGAAGGGAGAGGTTGAGATTATCGGTCAGCAAACGTCTTCCATCCCATACCGGACCCCAAGGGTTCAGTGACGACAGCGAAATACACAGCGTCACTCATCACTGGTAAATTATTGTCGCTGTGCAACGGACTGCAAATTTTTTGCAACAATGCACTTCGAAAAATCTGAAGTTGTGAAGCGCGGTAGCTCCTCTCATGCTCACCTTGTACCCAGGAGGGGCCACAATGGACCACTGACAGTCCGAAGATGGGAAATACTTGGTGGGAAATCCTGGAGACGTCACTACTCCATTTGCAAGTGTGGACGTTCCACCGCAAATCACTAAAAGATGAAAAGAAAACGTTAAGAAACTATCAAGGTCCGGTAAACGAGAAGTCGTGAACCTTCGGCGGTGCGGAGCTGCCTCTTCTTCAGGATCTACCTGAATGGTAAGAGGCCGAGAAACTCGTCTTCTCGTAGCGCCAAAATTCCACCAACATCAGGTTTCCCGTGGACACCACAGGCGGAGGATCTCCAGTCCGGCACGTGGCATTGAAAAGAACCGGGGACGACTTGCTGGCTCCATCGTAAACCACCACGTGATCGGCGCGGCAGATCGAGGACGGAGTGACGGCGAGAAACTGCAAGAAGATCTAAAGGAAAGAAACACGGACAGGAGACAGAAATCGGTCAGTTTCTGCCATTTAACTCATTGCTTTGCAAAGGATGAAATCTCCGGGGCAGTTCCTCGGTGGAATCCACCATAAAAGGGGCACAATTTGCTGCCGAATTTTCCGCCGCGGGTTTTTGCTGCAGATTATTTGCTGCGGAAATTGATTCTGCAGCAGAAATATGTCTCAGTCCATGCGGATATAAAACAACGGCCGGGTCTGATCATCCGAAAGCCACTGCTCCGTAGCGGGACGAGAGGTTTCCATGAAATACCTTGTTGGCTGGAACACGAATGAGCCACAGACAATCCGGCCGAGTCACCGATGCAGAACTGGTAGATCCGGAATGAAAAGTGCCAGAAAGCTCACATAGAAGAAAACTGCACACATCTACGGTGAAAAACAGGACTCAGACGAGGTAAAAAAAAAAACATTCCAAATAGGTCACCAGAAGAACTACTCCGTCTGTCCCCATGATAACACTTCTTACCATTAAACTCTGATCATAGGGACACTAGATGTCATAGGTATCGGTCAGAATTCATCTTCCAGGAGCTCCTTCAACAAGTGTTCATTTCCCTGCAGTGCCCCCACAGGGGAACAGAGGTATTGCATGTTACCCACTGAACACACAGACATGCCGAGTCCTCCAGAGTCAGGATCATCAGCTCCGACAGACTGATAAAGGTCCCTCTATTAACTTAAAGAGTCTTTCAAACAGACCCCATTCAATAATTTACCTATTGCCGGCTACTCCGTGTCCCTATGATAAGAGCAGGAAGTGTTGTCATAGGGAGCAGGCGGCCACATATCAGACCTTATCATTAGGATTTCCTCACCACATTGATACAGACGATTTATCTTGACGAGGTCCAGGCTGCTCAGTCCATATCTCTGCCCTATGGGGACAGAGGCGTCGGGCTTTGGCACTATTGTGGGTTGTTCGGGGACATTGGTAAAGGCAAATCTAACAGATGGATGAAAAGACAGCGATGTCTGATGTCAGTGAGAGGTGAAAGGATGCACAAAGCAGCCAATCAGATTGCAGAATTTATGTCCCAAAATTATAGGAAAAATTAAAGTGTGAATCCGACCGACTCAGAAATAGAGCAGGTACACAATATACACCAGAGGGGCAGAAGACCCGGGCAAGAGGCCGAACAACAGCACGTCAGCAGCCGGTACACAATATACACCAGAGGGGCAGAAGACCCGGGCAAGAGGCCGAACAACAGCACGTCAGCAGAAAATATCACCGCTGCGTACAGAAGTGAGGGAGTGAAGAGACGTGAAACATTCTAATTACACACGGTTCATACTATGCAAAAAGGCATTTACTCATAGAGTCAGCATTATCCAGTTATACAAGGGTCACTTACTTTCCATAATGCATGACTGACGTGTAATCATACTGCAAGCCCAAGTTATTGGTATCCGGCAGGAACTTCTCAAAGTTGCTTTGGTAAACTGCGTATGTAATGATTGAAAGTGTAATTATAAAAGTGCAGTCACTGTGCACATACAATACATTACTCATCCTGCATTATACCCCAGAGCTGCACTCACTATTCTGCTGGTGCAGTCACTGTGTACACACATTACATTACTGATCCAGAGTTACATCCTGTATTATACTCCAGAGCTGCACTCACTATTCTCCTGGTGCAGTCACTGTGTACATACATTACATTACTGATCCTGAGTTACATCCTGTATTATACTCCAGAGCTGCACTCACTATTCTGCTGGTGCAGTCACTGTGTACATACATTACATTACTGTTCCAGAGTTACATCCTGTATTATACTCCAGAGCTGCACTCACTATTCTCCTGGTGCAGTCACTGTGTACATACATTACATTACTGATCCTGAGTTACATCCTGTATTATACTCCAGAGCTGCACTCACTATTCTCCTGGTGCAGTCACTGTGTACATACATTACATTACTGATCCTGAGTTACATCATGTATTATACTCCAGAGCTGCACTCACTATTCTGCTGGTGCAGTCACTGTGCACATACATTACATTACTGATCCTGAGTTACATCCTGTATTATACTCCAGAGCTGCACTCACTATTCTGCTGGTGCAGTCACTGTGCACATACATTACATTACTGATCCTGAGTTACATCCTGTATTATACTCCAGAGCTGCACTCACTATTCTCCTGGTGCAGTCACTGTGTACATACTAATTATATTACTGATCCTGAGTTACATCCTGTATTATACTCCAGAGCTGCACTCACTATTCTGCTGGTGCAGTCACTGTGTACATACATTACTGATCCTGAGTTACATCCTGTATTATACCCCAGAGCTGCACTCACTATTCTGCTGGTGCAGTCACTGTGTACATACATTACTGATCCTGAGTTACCTCCTGTATTATACTCCAGAGCTGCACTCACTATTCTCCTGGTGCAGTCACTGTGTACATACTAATTATATTACTGATCCTGAGTTACATCCTGTATTATACTCCAGAGCTGCACTCACTATTCTGCTGGTGCAGTCACTGTGTACATACTAATTATATTACTGATCCTGAGTTACATCCTGTATTATACCCCAGAGCTGCACTCACTATTCTGCTGGTGCAGTCACTGTGTACATACATTACTGATCCTGAGTTACATCCTGTATTATACCCCAGAGCTGCACTCACTATTCTGCTGGTGCAGTCACTGTGTACATACATTACTGATCCTGAGTTACCTCCTGTATTATACTCCAGAGCTGCACTCACTATTCTCCTGGTGCAGTCACTGTGTACATACTAATTACATTACTGATCCTGAGTTACATCATGTATTATACTCCAGAGCTGCACTCACTATTCTGCTGGTGCAGTCACTGTGCACATACATTACATTACTGATCCTGAGTTACATCCTGTATTATACTCCAGAGCTGCACTCACTATTCTCCTGGTGCAGTCACTGTGTACATACTAATTATATTACTGATCCT
The DNA here is from genome assembly GCF_039654945.1 of Dendrobates tinctorius. Taxonomy (NCBI): domain Eukaryota; kingdom Metazoa; phylum Chordata; class Amphibia; order Anura; family Dendrobatidae; genus Dendrobates; species Dendrobates tinctorius. The sequence continues at coordinate 3,076,891 of NW_027361792.1, forward strand.
GAGTTACATCCTGTATTATACTCCAGAGCTGCACTCACTGTTCTGCTGTTGCAGTCACTGTGTACATACATTACATTACTGATCCTGAGTTACATCCTGTATTATACTCCAGAGCTGCACTCACTATTCTCCTGGTGCAGTCACTGTGTACATACTAATTATATTACTGATCCTGAGTTACATCCTGTATTATACTCCAGAGCTGCACTCACTATTCTGCTGGTGCAGTCACTGTGTACATACATTACTGATCCTGAGTTACATCCTGTATTATACCCCAGAGCTGCACTCACTATTCTGTCTGCTGGTGCAGTCACTGTGTACATACATTACTGATCCTGAGTTACCTCCTGTATTATACTCCAGAGCTGCACTCACTATTCTCCTGGTGCAGTCACTGTGTACATACTAATTATATTACTGATCCTGAGTTACATCCTGTATTATACCCCAGAGCTGCACTCACTATTCTGCTGGTGCAGTCACTGTGTACATACATTACTGATCCTGAGTTACCTCCTGTATTATACTCCAGAGCTGCACTCACTATTCTCCTGGTGCAGTCACTGTGTACATACTAATTACATTACTGATCCTGAGTTACATCCTGTATTATACTCCAGAGCTGCACTCACTATTCTGCTGGTGCAGTCACTGTGCACATACATTACATTACTGATCCTGAGTTACATCCTGTATTATACTCCAGAGCTGCACTCACTATTCTCCTGGTGCAGTCACTGTGTACATACTAATTATATTACTGATCCTGAGTTACATCCTGTATTATACTCCAGAGCTGCACTCACTGTTCTGCTGTTGCAGTCACTGTGTACATACATTACATTACTGATCCTGAGTTACATCCTGTATTATACTCCAGAGCTACACTCACTATTCTCCTGGTGCAGTCACTGTGTACATACTAATTATATTACTGATCCTGAGTTACATCCTGTATTATACTCCAGAGCTGCACTCACTATTCTGCTGGTGCAGTCACTGTGTACATACATTACATTACTGATCCTGAGTTACATCCTGTATTATACTCCAGAGCTGCACTCACTATTCTGCTGGTGCAGTCACTGTGTACATACATTACATTACTGATCCTGAGTTACATCCTGTATTATACTCCAGAGCTGCACTCACTATTCTCCTGGTGCAGTCACTGTGTATATACATTACATTACTGATTCTGAGTTACATCCTGTATTATACCCCAGAGCTGCACTCACTATTCTGCTGGTGCAATCACTGTGTACATACATTACATTACTTATCCTGAGTTACATCCTGTATTATACTCCAGAGCTGCACTCACTATTCTGCTGGTGCAGTCACTGTGTACGTACATTACATTACTGATCCTGAGTTACATCCTGTATTATACTCCAGAGCTGCACTCACTATTCTGCTGGTGCAGTCACTGTGTACATACATTACATTACTTATCCTGAGTTACATCCTGTATTATACTCCAGAGCTGCACTCACTATTCTGCTGGTGCAGTCACTGTGTACGTACATTACATTACTGATCCTGAGTTACATCCTGTATTATACCCCAGAGCTGCACTCACTATTCTGCTGGTGCAGTCACTGTGTACATACATTACTGATCCTGAGTTACCTCCTGTATTATACTCCAGAGCTGCACTCACTATTCTCCTGGTGCAGTCACTGTGTACATACTAATTATATTACTGATCCTGAGTTACATCCTGTATTATACTCCAGAGCTGCACTCACTATTCTGCTGGTGCAGTCACTGTGTACATACTAATTATATTACTGATCCTGAGTTACATCCTGTATTATACCCCAGAGCTGCACTCACTATTCTGCTGGTGCAGTCACTGTGTACATACATTACTGATCCTGAGTTACATCCTGTATTATACCCCAGAGCTGCACTCACTATTCTGCTGGTGCAGTCACTGTGTACATACATTACTGATCCTGAGTTACCTCCTGTATTATACTCCAGAGCTGCACTCACTATTCTCCTGGTGCAGTCACTGTGTACATACTAATTACATTACTGATCCTGAGTTACATCATGTATTATACTCCAGAGCTGCACTCACTATTCTGCTGGTGCAGTCACTGTGCACATACATTACATTACTGATCCTGAGTTACATCCTGTATTATACTCCAGAGCTGCACTCACTATTCTCCTGGTGCAGTCACTGTGTACATACTAATTATATTACTGATCCTGAGTTACATCCTGTATTATACTCCAGAGCTGCACTCACTGTTCTGCTGTTGCAGTCACTGTGTACATACATTACATTACTGATCCTGAGTTACATCCTGTATTATACTCCAGAGCTGCACTCACTATTCTCCTGGTGCAGTCACTGTGTACATACTAATTATATTACTGATCCTGAGTTACATCCTGTATTATACTCCAGAGCTGCACTCACTATTCTGCTGGTGCAGTCACTGTGTACATACATTACTGATCCTGAGTTACATCCTGTATTATACCCCAGAGCTGCACTCACTATTCTGTCTGCTGGTGCAGTCACTGTGTACATACATTACTGATCCTGAGTTACCTCCTGTATTATACTCCAGAGCTGCACTCACTATTCTCCTGGTGCAGTCACTGTGTACATACTAATTATATTACTGATCCTGAGTTACATCCTGTATTATACCCCAGAGCTGCACTCACTATTCTGCTGGTGCAGTCACTGTGTACATACATTACTGATCCTGAGTTACCTCCTGTATTATACTCCAGAGCTGCACTCACTATTCTCCTGGTGCAGTCACTGTGTACATACTAATTACATTACTGATCCTGAGTTACATCCTGTATTATACTCCAGAGCTGCACTCACTATTCTGCTGGTGCAGTCACTGTGCACATACATTACATTACTGATCCTGAGTTATATCCTGTATTATACTCCAGAGCTGCACTCACTATTCTCCTGGTGCAGTCACTGTGTACATACTAATTATATTACTGATCCTGAGTTACATCCTGTATTATACTCCAGAGCTGCACTCACTATTCTGCTGGTGCAGTCACTGTGTACATACATTACATTACTGATCCTGAGTTACATCCTGTATTATACTCCAGAGCTGCACTCACTATTCTGCTGGTGCAGTCACTGTGTACATACATTACATTACTGATCCTGAGTTACATCCTGTATTATACTCCAGAGCTGCACTCACTATTCTCCTGGTGCAGTCACTGTGTATATACATTACATTACTGATTCTGAGTTACATCCTGTATTATACCCCAGAGCTGCACTCACTATTCTGCTGGTGCAGTCACTGTGTACATACATTACATTACTTATCCTGAGTTACATCCTGTATTATACTCCAGAGCTGCACTCACTATTCTGCTGGTGCAGTCACTGTGTACGTACATTACATTACTGATCCTGAGTTACATCCTGTATTATACTCCAGAGCTGCACTCACTATTCTGCTGGTGCAGTCACTGTGTACATACATTACATTACTGATCCTGAGTTACATCCTGTATTATACTCCAGAGCAGCACTCACTATTCTGCTGGTGCAGTCACTGTGTACATACATTACATTACTTATCCTGAGTTACATCCTGTATTATACTCCAGAGCTGCACTCACTATTCTGCTGGTGCAGTCACTGTGTACATACATTACATTACTGATCCTGAATTACATCCTGTATTATACTCCAGAGCTGCACTCACTATTCTGCTGGTGCAGTCACTGTGTACATACATTACATTACTGATCCTGAGTTACATCCTGTATTATACCCCAGAGCTGCACTCACTATTCTGCTGGTGCAGTCACTGTGTACATACATTACATTACTGATCCTGAGTTACATCCTGTATTATACTCCAGAGCTGCACTCACTATTCTGCTGGTGCAGTCACTGTGTACATACATTACATTACTGATCCTGAGTTACATCCTGTATTATACCCCAGAGCTGCACTCACTATTCTGCTGGTGAAGTCACTGTGTACATACATTACATTACTGATCCTGAGTTACATCCTGTATTATACTCCAGAGCAGCACTCACTATTCTGCTGGTGCAGTCACTGTGTACATACATTACTGATCCTGAGTTACCTCCTGTATTATACTCCAGAGCTGCACTCACTATTCTCCTGGTGCAGTCACTGTGTACATACTAATTATATTACTGATCCTGAGTTACATCCTGTATTATACTCCAGAGCTGCACTCACTATTCTGCTGGTGCAGTCACTGTGTACATACATTACTGATCCTGAGTTACATCCTGTATTATACCCCAGAGCTGCACTCACTATTCTGCTGGTGCAGTCACTGTGTACATACATTACTGATCCTGAGTTACCTCCTGTATTATACTCCAGAGCTGCACTCACTATTCTCCTGGTGCAGTCACTGTGTACATACTAATTACATTACTGATCCTGAGTTACATCATGTATTATACTCCAGAGCTGCACTCACTATTCTGCTGGTGCAGTCACTGTGCACATACATTACATTACTGATCCTGAGTTACATCCTGTATTATACTCCAGAGCTGCACTCACTATTCTCCTGGTGCAGTCACTGTGTACATACTAATTATATTACTGATCCTGAGTTACATCCTGTATTATACTCCAGAGCTGCACTCACTGTTCTGCTGTTGCAGTCACTGTGTACATACATTACATTACTGATCCTGAGTTACATCCTGTATTATACTCCAGAGCTACACTCACTATTCTCCTGGTGCAGTCACTGTGTACATACTAATTATATTACTGATCCTGAGTTACATCCTGTATTATACTCCAGAGCTGCACTCACTATTCTGCTGGTGCAGTCACTGTGTACATACATTACATTACTGATCCTGAGTTACATCCTGTATTATACTCCAGAGCTGCACTCACTATTCTGCTGGTGCAGTCACTGTGTACATACATTACATTACTGATCCTGAGTTACATCCTGTATTATACTCCAGAGCTGCACTCACTATTCTCCTGGTGCAGTCACTGTGTATATACATTACATTACTGATTCTGAGTTACATCCTGTATTATTCCCCAGAGCTGCACTCACTATTCTGCTGGTGCAGTCACTGTGTACATACATTACATTACTTATCCTGAGTTACATCCTGTATTATACTCCAGAGCTGCACTCACTATTCTGCTGGTGCAGTCACTGTGTACGTACATTACATTACTGATCCTGAGTTACATCCTGTATTATACTCCAGAGCTGCACTCACTTTTCTGCTGGTGCAGTCACTGTGTACATACATTACATTACTGATCCTGAGTTACATCCTGTATTATACTCCAGAGCAGCACTCACTATTCTGCTGGTGCAGTCACTGTGTACATACATTACATTACTGATCCTGAGTAACATCCTGTATTATACTCCAGAGCTGCACTCACTATTCTGCTGGTGCAGTCACTGTGTACATACATTACATTACTGATCCTGAGTTACATACTGTATTATACCCCAGAGCTGCACTCACTATTCTGCTGGTGCAGTCACTGTGTACATACATTACATTACTGATCCTGAATTACATCCTGTATTATACTCCAGAGCTGCACTCACTATTCTGCTGGTGCAGTCACTGTGTACATACATTACATTACTGATCCTGAGTTACATCCTGTATTATACCCCAGAGCTGCACTCACTATTCTGCTGGTGCAGTCACTGTGTACATACATTACATTACTGATCCTGAATTACATCCTGTATTATACTCCAGAGCTGCACTCACTATTCTGCTGGTGCAGTCACTGTGTACATACATTACATTACTGATCCTGAGTTACATCCTGTATTATACCCCAGAGCTGCACTCACTATTCTGCTGGTGCAGTCACTGTGTACATACATTACATTACTGATCCTGAGTTACATCCTGTATTATACTCCAGAGCTGCACTCACTATTCTGCTGGTGCAGTCACTGTGTACATACATTACATTACTGATCCTGAGTTACATCCTGTATTATACCCCAGAGCTGCACTCACTATTCTGCTGGTGCAGTCACTGTGTACATACATTACATTACTGATCCTGAGTTACATCCTGTATTATACCCCAGAGCTGCACTCACTATTCTGCTGGTGCAGTCACTGTGTACATACATTACATTACTGATCCTGAGTTACATCCTGTATTATACTCCAGAGCTGCACTCACTATTCTGCTGGTGCAGTCACTGTGTACATACATTACATTACTGATCCTGAGTTACATCCTGTATTATACCCCAGAGCTGCACTCACTATTCTGCTGGTGCAGTCACTGTGTACATACATTGCCTCTCGCTCCCTCTCTCCTGTACTGTGCAGCAGGTAGCATTGCAGGTGCGTTTACCGTCTGCTATGTATCTCCAGATAATGTCCACGTAGGTATCGCGGTCACTCCTCGTGTGCTCGTGTACAAACCCCAGGACGTGGTTGAGTTCGTGTTGTACGATGCCTTTCGATACGCATCCGGGGTTCAGTAAGGAGAGGTCCTGGCTCCCTCCAATCCTGCCCAGATAGGACCAGCATCTGAAGGAGCAGCCGCATCGTCAGTGGTCGTTCTTTCTATAGATAGAAAAAATCTAAAGAGAAATGGAAAGAAAGAGAAGAACAAGAACACGGAGAAAGGAGGATATCTAGAAAAGGAACAAAGGCCCAATGATACGGGACCCGCCATAAAGTGTCCTCACGGGCTGGGGCTTAGCTGCGTCCGACTCCTCAACATTCTCCATCATACACCAGACCAGCTGGGCTCCTCCTGGACTCGTAGCCTGTCTTTCTAACTAGCCCTACATTGTACCCAGAGCAGAACTGAGGACTGGTCCTCCCATGAGGAGCATTCTTGTAGGAAACAATGGAGGAACATACAAAATCCTTACAGATGATGGCCCTCACCAGAATCCCCCCTCCGTCCCAAGCCACCACATGGCCCTTAGGATCTTACTTCTTAGACCTCCTTGGTTTTTCCTCCCAAAACCTCCCCGACAATGTGAAGGACGTGAAAAAGAAGCAAAGGTAGAAGGATGGACCTCATCGTCATGGACAGGACAAGAAGGACAGAGAAATGCAGAGACGATCCAATTCTGGTGTGAATTCACCGTAAACCACTTACCCATCTACCGAGCGGATCTGGATATAATCCGTCTCCGTCTTCCTCTCCACAAAGCGAATGCAGGTCAGGGAGGAATATTCCTGAATGGCGGAACGGATGACTGCGGAGTCAGCGGAGGCTAAAGGAGCAATCATGGAAATGGAGGAGCACAATGTCTACCCATCAATAAAAACACAAGTCAAGCAGCTGCAGGTCCCGCACAGGTCCAAGCCCCGGGACACTCGTCAAATTATTGGATGATACTTTGTATTATTCATTTTTACTCGGAAATCATGGGTATAAATTATCGCCTAATCCCTGGAAAGCTGATAATTTTTAGACAGGTGTGGCTCCCAGCGCTGGATCTTCACCGTGCACCATAATAGCGGACTTGTGTTACTTAATCATCCCTGGTTCTCCACTGGCACCGAGACCGTGGTCTTGCAGAGTAGAACTGTTACACAAGTGCCTTGGTGCTCGGTCTACGATACTAAAGATTCGAGGTTCACCAGATGCGGAAATCTATAGACATTGAAAGGAAACAGAACCAATCGTCGGAGCTTCCACTTTTTTTCTTCTGGTCCCTTGGGGGTTGTCTCTACAGAAGACACACCCCTGAGGAGCGCACATGTGTGGAGAGCATTACCATTAAGTTACATTGGGTTCAACATGATTAGATTTTGGCTCACAGTAATCGGCAGACAGCGTGTAGGGAATGATGACGACTCCAGAACTGGATTTGGGCCAGAAGCAGGCTTGTCCCGGGCAGCTCAGGGCACTGCGGCTGAGCCGTACAGCGATGTCCACCTGACGGATCGACTTCTTGCTACCTGTGCATTACAAGATAAAACTATAAGAATGGATCATTGTAGCAGATAAAATGACCATAGACCCGACCTGCAGCTTTGGTCCTAACCGCGAGTTCTTGGTATGAGAGGATGAGACCCTCTGCATCCCATACATTTCATTATATTCCATCCCATACAACCAGTGCAAATTCTATGCAGTTAATGGTCTCCAGGGTTGGTCAACCAACCACCAACTCGGCTGATTCTGGCTGATATTGCGGACTCTCTCGTTATCAGTCTCTACGTGGTGTTTTTGTTTTTATTGTTTTTTTTTACCTTTGTTGTGTTTGGCAATAATACTGAAGATATCTTCCATTCCTTCGGCTCCTGAAAAAAAAAATGTCAAGAAATCTCCATCCGAGACGACATCAATAGGTAACTTGTGTGGACCAGTGGTGGTTAGTGACAACCTGGGTCTGGAGTAGGGAGCCGGACAATGCAAGAAGCTTATGACACAATTCTTAAATGGTCGTTGTTGTTTCAACAAACTTTGCATAAAACAATAGTACAAGTGAATATAAGAAACTTTGTAGCATTAGAGAAATCTACTTTTTTTTTCTGCACTCATGAGACACTTCTCTCCTGCCTAAAGAAAATGCCATTCGCTCAGGAAACTGCTAAGATATATGGAAAGGTGAGAAGAGAGAATAGGGAAAGAGAGAGGCATAAAGATATCTAGGATCCTGCAGCTCTCTGCAAAGCTGAATTCACATCTATACTGCTCAGTAATACTAAATAATGTTCTCCATAGTTGCTACTTTTTCGTAGGTGTTTCTCTCACCCTAGATCTGAGTTCACAGGTATGTTGCTCAGTATAGCTGTATAATGTCCTGCATGCAGATGCTGATTTCTAGTAAGTGTTTATCTTGCCCCTGTGCTGAGCTCACAGCTATATTGCACACTAGTACTGTAGAAAGACCTCTATGATGCTGGTTTCTTTTAAGTGTTTTATCTCACCCAAGTGATGGAGTTACATCTACTCTGCTCAGTACTACTAAATAATGTCCTCAATGCATATGCTGATTTCTAATAAGTGTTTATCTGTTCCATGTGCTGAGTTCACAGCTACTATGAGGATGTAAGCTCTCAAATGGACCCAGGAGAATCATTGGATGTCATTTATCTCGACTTCTCTAAAGCATTTGACTATGTCCCAAATAAAAGATTGGTAAGTAAGAGGAGAAAGCTTGGGCTAGGGGAAAATGTGTGTAGATGGGTAGGGAGCTGGCGTAGTGATAGAAAACAAAGAGTGGTTATTAATGGGGCACACTCAGATTGGGCCAGGGTTACTAGTGGGGGACCACAGGGGTCTGTATTGGGCCCCCTGCTATTTAATATATATATTAATGATCTAGTGGATGGCTTACACAGTAAAATATCAGTATTTGCAGATGATACAAAACTATGTAAGGTAGTTAACACAAAGGAGGACAGTTTGCAACTACAGACAGATTTGAGTAAATTGGAGAATTGGGCTGAAAAATGGCAAATGAGGTTTAACACAGATAAGTGTAAGGTTATGCACATGGGAAGGAGAAACAGATGCTACAATTACTTACTAAATGGGAAACTGCTGGGAAAATCAGACATGGAAAAAGACTTAGGCATCTAAGGCTGGTTTCACATTAGCGCTTTTTAAGCGCACGCACGGCCGGGGGTAGCTCCGCCCCCGAGCCGGCTCTCTGCCCGGCGTGCCCGCCCCTTGCTTGTAGCGCCGCCTCCTAGCGCACAGCGGCACCTGCGATCGGCGCACCCTATCTTTAGCATAGGGTGCGCAGATCGTGCGCAGGCCGTGCGCTAGTTGCGCTTTGACCTGCGCTGCGCACTTTTGACGGTGCGCCGTGCGCGCCAAAATCCGAAAAGTTTGATTTTGGTGCGCACGGCGCACCGTCAAAAGTGCGCAGCGCAGGTCAAAGCGCAACTAGCGCACGGCCTGCGCACGATCTGCGCACCCTATGCTAAAGATAGGGTGCGCCGATCGCAGGCGCCGCTGTGCGCTATGAGGCGGCGCTACAAGAAAGGGGCGGGCACGCCGGGCAGAGAGCCGGCTCGGGGGCGGAGCTACCCCCGGCCGTGCGTGCGCTTAAAAAGCACTAATGTGAAACCAGCCTTAGTCAATAAGAAGCTAAATTGGAGTGCCCAGTGTCAGGCAGCTGCCACCAAAGCAAATAGGGTCATGGGATGCATTAGAAGAGGTCTGGGGACACGAGATGAAAACATAATTCTCCCTCTGTACAAATCACTCGTCAGACCACACTTGGAGGATTGTGTGCAATTTTGGATGCCAGTGCTCAAGAAAGACATTACTGAACTTGAAAGGGTTCAAAGGCGGGCTACTAAAATGATAAATGGAGTTGGTTCACTACAATATCCAGAAAGGCTATCAAAATTAGGTCTATTTACTCTAGAAAACAGAAGACTTAGGGGAGACTTAATATATATGTACAAGTATATCAGAGGGCAATACAGAGATCTCTCCAATGAACTGTTTGTACCAAGGACTGTGACAAGAACAAGGGGGCATTCTCTTTGTTTGGAGGAAAGACAATTTCTGCACCAGCATAGAAGAGGGTTCTTCACGGTAAGAGCAGTGAGGCTCTGGAATTCTCTTCCTGAGGAAGTGGTGATGGCCAACTCACTGAATGAATGTAAGAAAGGAATGGAGGCTTTTCTTGTGAGTAACAGTATAGAAGGTTACGAATAACAGAATATTATAGGTACATGGTTGACCCAGCTTAGGGGAAGGAATCTTTTTCCCTATGGTGAAAATTGGCTTCTACTCTGTGGGTTTTTTGCCTTCCCCAGGATCAACAATGCAGAACAGCTGCACTAAAAATAGGCTGAACTAGATGGACCTAAGGTCTTCCTTCAGCCTTCAAAACTATGGGTGGTTTCACATTAGCGCTTCAGGGTGCAGCGACGGCCTGCGCACGGCCGCTGCTAAGCCCCGCCCCCTGCCGGGCCTCCTCCGGTAGCTCCGCCTACGGGCGCATGACACTGCATGCGTCCTGCGTCCTCTATCTTTATCCCTTGGTACGCAGGCCGTGCGCAGTATGCATTTGGCGGCGCATGCATCCTTTTGACGGTGCGCCGACCGGCGCTAAACGCAACCTGTTGCAATTTGGTTGCGCTTGGCCCACCCTCAAAAGGACGCATGCGCCACCAAACGCATACTGCGCACGGCCTGCGTACCAAGGGATAAAGATAGAGGACGCAGGACGCATGCAGCGTCATGCGCCTGTGGGCGGAGCTACCGGAGGAGGCTCGGCAGGGGGCGGGGCTTAGCAGCGGCCGTGCGCAGGCTGTCGCTGCGCCCTGAAACGCTAATGTGAAACCACCCTATGTTATGTTACTATGTTATTGCACACTACTACTGTAGAAAAATCTCTATGATGCTGGTTTCTTTCAAGTGTTTTATTTCACCCAAGTGATGGATTCACATCTACTCTGCTCAATATTGTTGTATATTGTCCTCGATACTGCTACCTATAGACAGGTATAGCAGGATCCCCTCATGTCTGTGTGTGAGCTGTGTATGGGAGACATCATGGCATCTCCCCAGCTGCCGTGATATTATAACTCCGAACATGGGACTGGCAGGACATGCTGGGAGTTTTAGTCTTACAACAGCCGTGGCACTATTTTATGGCTACAGTGTTGTTTTGTCACTATTATTAGTCATCGTCATCTTCTGATTATTTGGGGGGGTAACCAGACCACTTTATGTATTATTTATGGTGCTCGTGTTTATGTGCAGGTTAATAAATAATAAAAAGTAAATCCGGACTTACCGTCTTGGCCGTTTCCTCCAACTGAGACCTAAACAAGAAAGCCGGCACCCATTACAGAACGGCATCTGCTGGTTTTATCCCAAACTCTTCCCAGTTCCCCAAATATTCCCTCCATACTCTGTGGTTCTGTTCTCATTATTCCACTAATCCTTATGGAAAATGTCAGTATAAATTTGCTCTTTAAATTAGTGATTAATTCTGTGGAGGTGTATGTATTAATATAATGATAGGAGATGCATTCCCTGGCGGAAATCTCAGGGAAGTCACAAGTCACTGCTTGCACCGACCACTAGAGGGAGTCTGCATTAGAAAGTAAGGGGCCCCTGTGCCGGAATGATATTTGGGCCCCTAACTGCCAGCAAAAGCGCACACGTATATAAAATACACACTTACAGATATATCACTCACCTATATTCATTTTAAAAAAACATATAAATATATATATACCTTAAAGGGATTTTTAATCAAATTCATAAAATGGGTAAAATTGCAAATTCCTTGTAAGACCCAGTAACTTTGCCATTTACGTCTTAATAAAATTCCTCTTAGAACGTAAGATTTCTACTTGTATTATTTTACTGCTCGTTGCTTCGTTCCCAGCGTGACAAGGAGCGCTCACGCTGCTCTGACCCCGGCCGGATCGCTGGACCTGACGCCGCTCCTCCGATGCTGCAGAAGTAAAAGCAATGTGACCCGTCGCTGGTCCGAACAATCAATCTTCAGAAGCGCACCGCCTGACGCCGGGGGGGGGGTGGATCGGGAGCGGTGCGCTCCTGAAGATTCATCTTGTAACAAACCTCACACACGCACATTAAACACATTTACACATGCATATTAGGCCGCCATTTACACATTACACATTTCGGGGGACATCTGCACCACTTTCTGGCCATATGTACCCCTGAGCATAGAAACAAATGCCCAATAGTCCATCTTCCAGGCTAGGCCCCCTCTTCTTCTGCGTACACGGGCGGTATGTCCACCGCTGGTCTGCACCCTAAAGTGCGATAATCTCAGCAATGTGCTGTTCCTTTGACCTCCCCTAAATTCTTTTTTGCACAGGATTTGGATCCGTGCATCAGGAAGAAATACAGAATACTGGAAATGTCAACCATGAAACAATGACGCCATATAAATTGGTTGGGTCCGCACCTGTCTGATCCCGGACGATGGCCTCACCTGGTAGGGCAGAAGCAGGCCGGCTCTCAGCAGGTAGGACATAGCTGTGAGGTATTTGCTGGCCTCCATGTCGGCCTCTTCCAGCACGGAGCTCCTCCGGATTCTGTTTTACATTAACCTATTTCGGGAGTGTAACAATAATGCAAGAACAAAACATACGAGCAGCCAATGAGCGGCGGGACGAGCGGCGGCTCACCTTACACCTGTGCCTTATTAGATTCCACATTTACACCTGGGGGTAAAAAAAAAAAAAGAAACGGTGCCACAGTCAGGAAACATCGATGTCCAGATCATGGCTGCGCCTTGTGGCCTACGTGCCCAGCAGCTGTGGAGCTTTTACCATGTTATTGCACCAATTGCTCATCCAGGGTGAGCACAAAGCCAAGAGCGACATTTTGCTTATGGCTCCTAATGAGATGGATCCTCCAAGTCCTAAGACTTGGCGGCACACGGGCACCTGGGGTTGGCCCAGCGGGAATAAGGACTCGGCACATGGCCAGAAGTACAGGTGCAGTGGAACGAAGAGAGGGTGAATGCAGGGAAGGCAAAATGAGGGTCAACCTCCTGAGCTGGAGCAGAAATGATGGAGCACCCCAAACACTGGAAATTAGGGTCTTAATACTAAAACATAGGTGTGTGTCTTGGTGGGCATTAAACAGTAAATGTTAGGATACGTCACCAAGCCACGCCGGGGCAACCTGTAAAACCCGGCGTGGAGCTCAGCAGAGGGCAGCGGACTGAGGCGAAGGAAGCAGAGCCGAGGATACCCGGACGGGTGTGTGTCTTGGTGGGCATTAAATAGTAAATATGAGGAGACGTCACCAAGCCACGCCGGGGCAACCTGTAAAACCCGGCGTGGAGCTCAGCAGAGGGCAGCGGACTGAGGCGAAGGAAGCAGAGCCGAGGATACCCGGACGGGTGTGTGTCTCAGTGGGCAGTCAATAGTAAATATGAGGAGACGTCACCAAGCCATGCCGGGGCAGCCTGCAAACCCCGACGTGGAGTTCAACAGAGGGCAGCAGACCGAGGCGAAGGAAGCAGAGCCAGGGATACCGGGACAAGTTTGTAACACCAGAGACCAGACTCACAGAAGACATCTCACTGGATATTTTAGTTTAACCCTAAGTACAATCTCCATCTGCCGCTGCTCCTCTGAATCTGGAAAATTTTTCATTTTCTTCTGTTCCACAGTTATGAAAACATCTAAATATTTATGTAAGGATTCCAGATGTTTCCATGAAACCTGTTTTGCCCTTGTCCAAGATGGAGTCAGGTACGTCACACTGTCCTGGAACTTCCTGTCTGCCCTGGTGTTTAAGTTCAGGTCAGGAGGTCCTCCTTGCCTGAGTATTTTGTTGCTGTTTGCTTCTGAGCTTCCTCCTGGCTTGCCTCTGAAGTTCTTGCTGCTGCTAGTTAATCGGTGCTCTGCCTCACCACTTACAGTTGCCTTCAGTCTTCTAAGGTTCTTCCGGATCCGGGCTGGGGTTACCTGCTGGCCTGACTTCTGAGACTGCGTTCTGTTGCGGGCTGCTTTGCGGGACTTGAGCAGGACTTCTTAGCCCAAAAGGTACAATAAAGGACCTACTCCCTGCTATGCTCCACCTATGTCTTTCTGGACTTCAATGAAAGGTGTCATCTCCTCTATCTGCATAGTTCTGGACTTCTACGTATAAGTGCCCTTCACACTCTAGTTTGCATACTACTGCTGGACTTCCACATATAAGTGCGGGTCGCACTCCTATTTGCATACTACTGCTGGACTTCCACGTATAAGTGCCGGTCGCACTGTTTTGCATATTACTGCTGGACTTGTTTGTATGAGCTGTCGCGCCCCTTCTACTAAGTTTGCTGACATTTCTGTTTTGTGGTGTCACCTTGTTACAATTGCAGGAAAGTCTCTGCTTGTTCATATTCCACTTCTTGCTTTGTGAAATACACTTATTTGTCTCAGCTTTGGTCTCAGACTCATTTTATCCCACGCAATCAGATTCCATAGTACCCACATAACTGTTATAATTTATTTCACACACTGATCAATGAAACGGAAGCAAAAATGTCAGAGTCGCTGTTTTCGGTAATAAAAAGAGATGAAAGAGATGTATGAACCCCACAATGGGAATGATAAAAACTACAACTCGTACCGCAAAATGACAAGTCTGTCGGCCGAAAAATAACGATGCGCAATGGAAAATTATAAAAAAAAAAATGATATTGTGGTTCTGAGTGAGCCAGAAATTTCTATGTAAATATTTATATGCCCAAAAAAGACAAAAATCTTCTTGGAGTGATACCTTCATTGGATAACCAGATGAATGATATTTTCAGCCAGTGTTGGACTCGGGTGCTAAGGGCCCACCAGTAACCAACTCCAGGGCCCCGCTTTTCTGCTACAAATGTGACATTATCCTCAATCACAAATCTATATAACAATGGACTGGATAGATCGGTAAATGAATAAGATGCCGCCATTGTCTGTACATAGTGACTGAAGTATATTGTGCCACTGGCATGGGTGGTGTCCATGTCTTATACAAGGGCCCACCTGACTATTTTCCTGTTCTCCGGTCGGCCAGTCCAAGCCTGTTGGCAGCTTTCGGAGCACAGAAGCTCCTTCTTTAGCCAAGTTTGCATATCTGTGTGAAATATCATCAAGTGACCAAGTAAACCTGGAGCCGACGTTGGCTAGAGGTTTGGCATCGACTTATGGCTCTCTGCTGATAGAAAGGGCCCCTACAAATGTTTTGGGGCAATGGATCGGGATGGATCACTGTCGGATGGACACCTATCTGATGTGTGTGCACTTTCACATTGTTTTCTAGGAGTCTTAAGACCTCCATACACTCTAGACTAATGGCCGATATTCGGAGGATTGGCCAACCTTCTAATGTGCATGAAGGCCCCCTGACAGATCATGGATCCAGCTTGTCAGATCTACTACCGATCCTTTTTTTTACTCCGAGGGATAAGCCGCCATCAGAGGAGTCTTTCAGCTTCCTTAGCTGGAGGAGAGATAGCGATTGGCCAAGCCATTGTTCCCGAGAGCGTGCAATTCTCAAGTATGCAAATTATCAGGGTTTTCTACTCTAAAAAAAAAAAAATAACTTTAGGAAAACTTTTCTCCATAATGTGGTGTCACATGGAAGCATGACATGGGGCCCTCATGTCTCCGCGGTACAGAAGTGTCTGGCCTCCTTGAGCTTCAGGCTCCATCCTGATGACTTGTGTATAATGATTAACTCTTTCCACCGTGACCCTCCATTGTGCACTCTGGAGATCTCTGGAAATAACCGGTTTATTGAGATTCTTAGCCCTGTTGTCAGACATCTTGTAGATATATCTGGGTAGATACAAAGAAGAAAGAGCGGCACAGCCTGTGGTCACAAATTACGACTAAGGGCGGAGGAGAACAATCCAAAGTCCTGGATGAACCTCCCGCATCGCCTCCGGGGCGGCACAAATCTGTGGGAGGATCGATGACAGCATCCAGTAACCGGATCCCGCTCCTGATCCTCGTTTAGGACAAATTCATTATTATTTCCGCAGCGGAAACCTACAATAAATAGAAAGGTCAAGGTTGTGAGGGATCATCTCACTTAGTACGTCTCATCTCACATTCTGGGCTGAAGGCGATGATGGAAATTCGAAGCCGCCAGAAAGTGATGTGTAACGGGGCGTGACGTGCTGAAAATCTGCGATATTTTACACGTTGACGAATGCGCTGCCATGATTTACCCATGTGACTGCATCATCTGCGCATGCGCGGATACCAGAGATCCTGCTAACGTCCTTTGTGCACATGGAAATATTTTTGCACTTGGGAAGAAAACTCAACCAAAAAAGTGCAGCTTTTGGCGAGATATTGAGGACATTGTTTCACACTGTGAAAAATGCCTGGAAAATCCCTCAATCTAACACTTCCAGTTCATTCCTAGGGAACCTTTTTTTTTTTTTTTTTTTAGTTCCCACGCTTGATCACGCAGGTCACAGTGGATCCTGATGGAATCTGCTTCAGACTTGGCTCCGTCCAATCGAAACTCCTGAAAATATGCTTCAGGAAAAAAAAAAAGCAAAAAGACGCATTGAAAAACGCTGCGTAACATTTGCACCAAATGCATAAAAAAAAAAAAGAGAAAACTGAAGGAAAAAAAAAATAAATGCAGCAAAAATCGGAGTAGATTGCTGTTGTATATTATGGGGCAAATATTTGCAAAAGAAAAGAAGCAACGGGAAAAAAAAAAATGCAACGTTTTCAAAAACACAACTTATCGGGATTTTTTTCTCTTCTTTCGTTTTGCAAATATTTGCACCGAATCACGCCCAATTCAACAGCGCCTGTCATGAGATCGTGACATCACATCCGCTTTTATTGAGCTTTTATAAAACAGCGGATTTTCAACCCAAAAATAACTGCAGCTGAAAAAGGTGGCGTATTTATCCTTCGTGGGAACGCCGCCGTAAAGGAAAGGTTACATTTCATTGCATCAGCACAAATGAAGTATTGCGGGTTCCCAGCGACCTGAGAACCCGTCGTGCCAGACGAGCTTTCCATCAAGGCCGGGAGATAATGGAGCAGGTTGAATTAAGGTCATAGGGAGAAACAAAAATTATTTAGATGCTTTTTTTTTTCTCGCTTTTTGTTTTGTGTCCGTCTGGAGGCTCTTTTGTAAGCGTCGATGTTCATTGTCATTGGATTATGTGATTGATCTTTGTTCCCATCCCAATGCAAGTTAAATGGCTCCAGGGTCGCACAAAGGGTATAATCACCCCCCATTGTCTGCTCTGATTGGCTATTCCCATGTTCTGGATACATAAGGAGATTCCCACAGTCGTTTTATCAATAGTGGACCTGGAGCAGCCATGGCGCAAGCCGTCGTCCTACTGGTGTCCGCGGCGCTCTGCGCCCTGGGATCTGCGCTGGCGTTACAGGTACGTCCTATATGTTGAAGTCTGGAGGGGATTCACTAAGGCAGGTCTATTAGGATTGCTCCCACCATCAGTTTTTGGTGCGTTTTCTATGCAGTGTTTTGTTTTTTTTTTGCTGCTGCGCCTTACAGTTCCAGCAAAGTGGATAGGATCTATAGAGATCTCCTGCCCTCTGCGCTTATTTTTTACGCTGTGTAAGATTCAGATCCGCAGCATGTTAATTTCTCCTGCGGATATGA